>NC_092387.1:4339070-4645788 GCF_030028105.1 Mobula birostris | reverse complement strand
ACAGATCCCGGAGGGGCCTGTTCTTGTACAGTCTAATTCACAGCTGAACACTCCGATCAGCACACTACAGATCCCGAGGGGCCTGTTCTTGTACAGTCTAATTCACAGCTGAACACTCCGATCAGCACACTACAGATCCCAGAGGGGCCTGTTCTTGTACAGTCTAATTCACAGCTGAACACTCCGATCAGCACACTACAGATCCCAGAGGGGCCTGTTCTTGTACAGTCTAATTCACAGCTGAACACTCCGATCAGCACACTACAGATCCCAGAGGGGCCTGTTCTTGTACAGTCTAATTCACAGCTGAACACTCCGATCAGCACACTACAGATCCCAGAGGGGCCTGTTCTTGTACAGTCTAATTCACAGCTGAACACTCCGATCAGCACACTACAGATCCCAGAGGGGCCTGTTCTTGTACAGTCTAATTCACAGCTGAACACTCCGATCAGCACACTACAGATCCCAGAGGGGCCTGTTCTTGTACAGTCTAATTCACAGCTGAACACTCCGATCAGCACACTACAGATCCCAGAGGGGCCTGTTCTTGTACAGTCTAATTCACAGCTGAACACTCCGATCAGCACACTACAGATCCCAGAGGGGCCTGTTCTTGTACAGTCTAGTTCACAGCTGAACACTCCGATCAGCACACTACAGATCCCAGAGGGGCCTGTTCTTGTACAGTCTAATTCACAGCTGAACACTCCGATCAGCACACTACAGATCCCAGAGGGGCCTGTTCTTGTACAGTCTAATTCACAGCTGAACACTCCGATCAGCACACTACAGATCCCAGAGGGGCCTGTTCTTGTACAGTCTAATTCACAGCTGAACACTCCGATCAGCACACTACAGATCCCAGAGGGGCCTGTTCTTGTACAGTCTAATTCACAGCTGAACACTCCGATCAGCACACTACAGATCCCAGAAGGGCCTGTTCTTGTACAGTCTAATTCACAGCTGAACACTCCGATCAGCACACTACAGATCCCGGAAGGGCCTGTTCTTGTACAGTCTAATTCACAGCTGAACACTCCGATCAGCACACTACAGATCCCAGAGGGGCCTGTTCTTGTACAGTCTAATTCACAGCTGAACACTCCGATCAGCACACTACAGATCCCAGAGGGGCCTGTTCTTGTACAGTCTAATTCACAGCTGAACACTCCGATCAGCACACTACAGATCCCGGAGGGGCCTGTTCTTGTACAGTCTAATTCACAGCTGAACACTCCGATCAGCACACTACAGATCCCAGAGGGGCCTGTTCTTGTACAGTCTAATTCACAGCTGAACACTCCGATCAGCACACTACAGATCCCAGAGGGGCCTGTTCTTGTACAGTCTAATTCACAGCTGAACACTCCGATCAGCACACTACAGATCCCAGAGGGGCCTGTTCTTGTACAGTCTAATTCACAGCTGAACACTCCGATCAGCACACTACAGATCCCGGAGGGGCCTGTTCTTGTACAGTCTAGTTCACAGCTGAACACTCCGATCAGCACACTACAGATCCCGAGGGGCCTGTTCTTGTACAGTCTAATTCACAGCTGAACACTCCGATCAGCACACTACAGATCCCGGAAGGGCCTGTTCTTGTACAGTCTAATTCACAGCTGAACACTCCGATCAGCACACTACAGATCCCAGAGGGGCCTGTTCTTGTACAGTCTAATTCACAGCTGAACACTCCGATCAGCACACTACAGATCCCAGAGGGGCCTGTTCTTGTACAGTCTAATTCACAGCTGAACACTCCGATCAGCACACTACAGATCCCAGAGGGGCCTGTTCTTGTACAGTCTAATTCACAGCTGAACACTCCGATCAGCACACTACAGATCCCAGAGGGGCCTGTTCTTGTACAGTCTAATTCACAGCTGAACACTCCGATCAGCACACTACAGATCCCGGAAGGGCCTGTTCTTGTACAGTCTAATTCACAGCTGAACACTCCGATCAGCACACTACAGATCCCAGAGGGGCCTGTTCTTGTACAGTCTAATTCACAGCTGAACACTCCGATCAGCACACTACAGATCCCAGAGGGGCCTGTTCTTGTACAGTCTAATTCACAGCTGAACACTCCGATCAGCACACTACAGATCCCAGAGGGGCCTGTTCTTGTACAGTCTAATTCACAGCTGAACACTCCGATCAGCACACTACAGATCCCAGAGGGGCCTGTTCTTGTACAGTCTAATTCACAGCTGAACACTCCGATCAGCACACTACAGATCCCGGAAGGGCCTGTTCTTGTACAGTCTAATTCACAGCTGACACTCCGATCAGCACACTACAGATCCCAGAGGGGCCTGTTCTTGTACAGTCTAATTCACAGCTGAACACTCCGATCAGCACACTACAGATCCCGGAAGGGCCTGTTCTTGTACAGTCTAATTCACAGCTGAACACTCCGATCAGCACACTACAGATCCCAGAGGGGCCTGTTCTTGTACAGTCTAATTCACAGCTGAACACTCCGATCAGCACACTACAGATCCCAGAGGGGCCTGTTCTTGTACAGTCTAATTCACAGCTGAACACTCCGATCAGCACACTACAGATCCCGGAAGGGCCTGTTCTTGTACAGTCTAATTCACAGCTGAACACTCCGATCAGCACACTACAGACCCCAGAGGGGCCTGTTCTTGTACAGTCTAGTTCACAGCTGAACACTCCGATCAGCACACTACAGATCCCAGAGGGGCCTGTTCTTGTACAGTCTAATTCACAGCTGAACACTCCGATCAGCACACTACAGATCCTAGAGGGGCCTGTTCTTGTACAGTCTAATTCACAGCTGAACACTCCGATCAGCACACTACAGATCCCGGAGGGGCCTGTTCTTGTACAGTCTAATTCACAGCTGAACACTCCGATCAGCACACTACAGATCCCAGAGGGGCCTGTTCTTGTACAGTCTAATTCACAGCTGAACACTCCGATCAGCACACTACAGACCCCAGAGGGGCCTGTTCTTGTACAGTCTAATTCACAGCTGAACACTCCGATCAGCACACTACAGATCCCAGAGGGGCCTGTTCTTGTACAGTCTAATTCACAGCTGAACACTCCGATCAGCACACTACAGATCCCGGAAGGGCCTGTTCTTGTACAGTCTAATTCACAGCTGAACACTCCGATCAGCACACTACAGATCCCAGAGGGGCCTGTTCTTGTACAGTCTAATTCACAGCTGAACACTCCGATCAGCACACTACAGATCCCAGAGGGGCCTGTTCTTGTACAGTCTAATTCACAGCTGAACACTCCGATCAGCACACTACAGATCCCGGAAGGGCCTGTTCTTGTACAGTCTAATTCACAGCTGAACACTCCGATCAGCACACTACAGATCCCAGAGGGGCCTGTTCTTGTACAGTCTAATTCACAGCTGAACACTCCGATCAGCACACTACAGATCCCAGAGGGGCCTGTTCTTGTACAGTCTAATTCACAGCTGAACACTCCGATCAGCACACTACAGATCCCAGAGGGGCCTGTTCTTGTACAGTCTAATTCACAGCTGAACACTCCGATCAGCACACTACAGATCCCAGAGGGGCCTGTTCTTGTACAGTCTAATTCACAGCTGAACACTCCGATCAGCACACTACAGATCCCGGAAGGGCCTGTTCTTCTACAGTCTAATTCACAGCTGAACACTCCGATCAGCACACTACAGACCCCAGAGGGGCCTGTTCTTGTACAGTCTAGTTCACAGCTGAACACTCCGATCAGCACACTACAGACCCCAGAGGGGCCTGTTCTTGTACAGTCTAGTTCACAGCTGAACACTCCGATCAGCACACTACAGATCCCAGAGGGGCCTGTTCTTGTACAGTCTAATTCACAGCTGAACACTCCGATCAGCACACTACAGATCCCAGAGGGGCCTGTTCTTGTACAGTCTAATTCACAGCTGAACACTCCGATCAGCACACTACAGATCCCGGAAGGGCCTGTTCTTGTACAGTCTAATTCACAGCTGAACACTCCGATCAGCACACTACAGATCCCGGAAGGGCCTGTTCTTGTACAGTCTAATTCACAGCTGAACACTCCGATCAGCACACTACAGATCCCCGAAGGGCCTGTTCTTGTACAGTCTAGTTCACAGCTGAACACTCTGTTCAGCACACTACAGATCCCAGAGGGGCCTGTTCTTGTACCGTCTAATTCACAGCTGAACACTCCGATCAGCACACTACAGATCCCAGAGGGGCCTGTTCTTGTACAGTCTAATTCACAGCTGAACACTCCGATCAGCACACTACAGATCCCGGAAGGGCCTGTTCTTGTACAGTCTAATTCACAGCTGAACACTCCGATCAGCACACTACAGATCCCAGAGGGGGCTGTTCTTGTACAGTCTAGTTCACAGCTGAACACTCCGATCAGCACACTACAGATCCCAGAGGGGCCTGTTCTTGTACAGTCTAATTCACAGCTGAACACTCCGATCAGCACACTACAGATCCCGGAAGGGCCTGTTCTTGTACAGTCTAATTCACAGCTGAACACTCCGATCAGCACACTACAGATCCCGGAAGGGCCTGTTCTTGTACAGTCTAATTCACAGCTGAACACTCCGATCAGCACACTACAGATCCCGGAAGGGGCCTGTTCTTGTACAGTCTAATTCACAGCTGAACACTCCGATCAGCACACTACAGATCCCAGAGGGGCCTGTTCTTGTACAGTCTAATTCACAGCTGAACACTCCGATCAGCACACTACAGATCCCAGAAGGGCCTGTTCTTGTACAGTCTAATTCACAGCTGAACACTCCGATCAGCACACTACAGATCCCAGAGGGGCCTGTTCTTGTACAGTCTAATTCACAGCTGAACACTCCGATCAGCACACTACAGATCCCAGAGGGGCCTGTTCTTGTACAGTCTAGTTCACAGCTGAACACTCCGATCAGCACACTACAGATCCCAGAGGGGCCTGTTCTTGTACAGTCTAGTTCACAGCTGAACACTCCGATCAGCACACTACAGATCCCAGAGGGGCCTGTTCTTGTACAGTCTAGTTCACAGCTGAACACTCCGATCAGCACACTACAGATCCCAGAGGGGCCTGTTCTTGTACAGTCTAATTCACAGCTGAACACTCCGATCAGCACACTACAGATCCCGGAAGGGCCTGTTCTTGTACAGTCTAGTTCACAGCTGAACACTCCGATCAGCACACTACAGATCCCAGAGGGGCCTGTTCTTGTACAGTCTAATTCACAGCTGAACACTCCGATCAGCACACTACAGACCCCAGAGAGGCCTGTTCTTGTACAGTCTAATTCACAGCTGAACACTCCGATCAGCACACTACAGATCCCGGAAGGGCCTGTTCTTGTACAGTCTAATTCACAGCTGAACACTCCGATCAGCACACTACAGATCCCAGAGGGGCCTGTTCTTGTACAGTCTAATTCACAGCTGAACACTCCGATCAGCACACTACAGATCCCGGAAGGGCCTGTTCTTGTACAGTCTAATTCACAGCTGAACACTCCGATCAGCACACTACAGATCCCGGAAGGGCCTGTTCTTGTACAGTCTAATTCACAGCTGAACACTCCGATCAGCACACTACAGATCCCAGAGGGGCCTGTTCTTGTACAGTCTAATTCACAGCTGAACACTCCGATCAGCACACTACAGATCCCGGAGGGGCCTGTTCTTGTACAGTCTAATTCACAGCTGAACACTCCGATCAGCACACTACAGATCCCGGAGGGGCCTGTTCTTGTACAGTCTAATTCACAGCTGAACACTCCGATCAGCACACTACAGATCCCGGAGGGGCCTGTTCTTGTACAGTCTAATTCACAGCTGAACACTCCGATCAGCACACTACAGATCCCGGAGGGGCCTGTTCTTGTACAGTCTAATTCACAGCTGAACACTCCGATCAGCACACTACAGATCCCAGAGGGGCCTGTTCTTGTACAGTCTAATTCACAGCTGAACACTCCGATCAGCACACTACAGATCCCAGAGGAGCCTGTTCTTGTACAGTCTAATTCACAGCTGAACACTCCGATCAGCACACTACAGATCCCAGAGGGGCCTGTTCTTGTACAGTCTAATTCACAGCTGAACACTCCGATCAGCACACTACAGATCCCAGAGGGGCCTGTTCTTGTACAGTCTAATTCACAGCTGAACACTCCGATCAGCACACTACAGATCCCAGAGGGGCCTGTTCTTGTACAGTCTAGTTCACAGCTGAACACTCCGATCAGCACACTACAGATCCCAGAGGGGCCTGTTCTTGTACAGTCTAATTCACAGCTGAACACTCCGATCAGCACACTACAGATCCCAGAGGGGCCTGTTCTTGTACAGTCTAGTTCACAGCTGAACACTCCGATCAGCACACTACAGATCCCAGAGGGGCCTGTTCTTGTACAGTCTAATTCACAGCTGAACACTCCGATCAGCACACTACAGATCCCGGAAGGGCCTGTTCTTGTACAGTCTAGTTCACAGCTGAACACTCCGATCAGCACACTACAGATCCCAGAGGGGCCTGTTCTTGTACAGTCTAATTCACAGCTGAACACTCCGATCAGCACACTACAGACCCCAGAGGGGCCTGTTCTTGTACAGTCTAATTCACAGCTGAACACTCCGATCAGCACACTACAGATCCCGGAAGGGCCTGTTCTTGTACAGTCTAATTCACAGCTGAACACTCCGATCAGCACACTACAGATCCCAGAGGGGCCTGTTCTTGTACAGTCTAATTCACAGCTGAACACTCCGATCAGCACACTACAGATCCCGGAAGGGCCTGTTCTTGTACAGTCTAATTCACAGCTGAACACTCCGATCAGCACACTACAGATCCCGGAAGGGCCTGTTCTTGTACAGTCTAATTCACAGCTGAACACTCCGATCAGCACACTACAGATCCCAGAGGGGCCTGTTCTTGTACAGTCTAATTCACAGCTGAACACTCCGATCAGCACACTACAGATCCCGGAGGGGCCTGTTCTTGTACAGTCTAATTCACAGCTGAACACTCCGATCAGCACACTACAGATCCCGGAGGGGCCTGTTCTTGTACAGTCTAATTCACAGCTGAACACTCCGATCAGCACACTACAGATCCCGGAGGGGCCTGTTCTTGTACAGTCTAATTCACAGCTGAACACTCCGATCAGCACACTACAGATCCCAGAGGGGCCTGTTCTTGTACAGTCTAATTCACAGCTGAACACTCCGATCAGCACACTACAGATCCCAGAGGGGCCTGTTCTTGTACAGTCTAATTCACAGCTGAACACTCCGATCAGCACACTACAGATCCCAGAGGGGCCTGTTCTTGTACAGTCTAGTTAACAGCTGAACACTCCGATCAGCACACTACAGATCCCAGAGGGGCCTGTTCTTGTACAGTCTAATTCACAGCTGAACACTCCGATCAGCACACTACAGATCCCGGAAGGGCCTGTTCTTGTACAGTCTAATTCACAGCTGAACACTCCGATCAGCACACTACAGATCCCAGAGGGGCCTGTTCTTGTACAGTCTAATTCACAGCTGAACACTCCGATCAGCACACTACAGATCCCAGAGGGGCCTGTTCTTGTACAGTCTAATTCACAGCTGAACACTCCGATCAGCACACTACAGATCCCAGAGGGGCCTGTTCTTGTACAGTCTAATTCACAGCTGAACACTCCGATCAGCACACTACAGATCCCAGAGGGGCCTGTTCTTGTACAGTCTAATTCACAGCTGAACACTCCGATCAGCACACTACAGATCCCGGAAGGGCCTGTTCTTGTACAGTCTAATTCACAGCTGAACACTCCGATCAGCACACTACAGATCCCAGAGGGGCCTGTTCTTGTACAGTCTAATTCACAGCTGAACACTCCGATCAGCACACTACAGATCCCAGAGGGGCCTGTTCTTGTACAGTCTAATTCACAGCTGAACACTCCGATCAGCACACTACAGATCCCAGAGGGGCCTGTTCTTGTACAGTCTAATTCACAGCTGAACACTCCGATCAGCACACTACAGATCCCGGAAGGGCCTGTTCTTGTACAGTCTAATTCACAGCTGAACACTCCGATCAGCACACTACAGATCCCAGAGGGGCCTGTTCTTGTACAGTCTAATTCACAGCTGAACACTCCGATCAGCACACTACAGATCCCGGAAGGGCCTGTTCTTGTACAGTCTAATTCACAGCTGAACACTCCGATCAGCACACTACAGATCCCAGAGGGGCCTGTTCTTGTACAGTCTAATTCACAGCTGAACACTCCGATCAGCACACTACAGATCCCAGAGGGGCCTGTTCTTGTACAGTCTAATTCACAGCTGAACACTCCGATCAGCACACTACAGATCCCGGAAGGGCCTGTTCTTGTACAGTCTAATTCACAGCTGAACACTCCGATCAGCACACTACAGACCCCAGAGGGGCCTGTTCTTGTACAGTCTAGTTCACAGCTGAACACTCCGATCAGCACACTACAGATCCCAGAGGGGCCTGTTCTTGTACAGTCTAATTCACAGCTGAACACTCCGATCAGCACACTACAGATCCCAGAGGGGCCTGTTCTTGTACAGTCTAATTCACAGCTGAACACTCCGATCAGCACACTACAGATCCCAGAAGGGCCTGTTCTTGTACAGTCTAATTCACAGCTGAACACTCCGATCAGCACACTACAGATCCCAGAGGGGCCTGTTCTTGTACAGTCTAATTCACAGCTGAACACTCCGATCAGCACACTACAGATCCCGGAAGGGCCTGTTCTTGTACAGTCTAATTCACAGCTGAACACTCCGATCAGCACACTACAGATCCCAGAGGGGCCTGTTCTTGTACAGTCTAATTCACAGCTGAACACTCCGATCAGCACACTACAGATCCCAGAGGGGCCTGTTCTTGTACAGTCTAATTCACAGCTGAACACTCCGATCAGCACACTACAGATCCCGGAATGGCCTGTTCTTGTACAGTCTAATTCACAGCTGAACACTCCGATCAGCACACTACAGACCCCAGAGGGGCCTGTTCTTGTACAGTCTAGTTCACAGCTGAACACTCCGATCAGCACACTACAGATCCCAGAGGGGCCTGTTCTTGTACAGTCTAGTTCACAGCTGAACACTCCGATCAGCACACTACAGATCCCAGAGGGGCCTGTTCTTGTACAGTCTAATTCACAGCTGAACACTCCGATCAGCACACTACAGATCCCAGAGGGGCCTGTTCTTGTACAGTCTAATTCACAGCTGAACACTCCGATCAGCACACTACAGATCCCGGAAGGGCCTGTTCTTGTACAGTCTAATTCACAGCTGAACACTCCGATCAGCACACTACAGATCCCGGAAGGGCCTGTTCTTGTACAGTCTAATTCACAGCTGAACACTCCGATCAGCACACTACAGATCCCGGAAGGGCCTGTTCTTGTACAGTCTAGTTCACAGCTGAACACTCCGATCAGCACACTACAGATCCCGGAAGGGCCTGTTCTTGTACAGTCTAGTTCACAGCTGAACACTCTGTTCAGCACACTACAGATCCCAGAGGGGCCTGTTCTTGTACCGTCTAATTCACAGCTGAACACTCCGATCAGCACACTACAGATCCCAGAGGGGCCTGTTCTTGTACAGTCTAATTCACAGCTGAACACTCCGATCAGCACACTACAGATCCCGGAAGGGCCTGTTCTTGTACAGTCTAATTCACAGCTGAACACTCCGATCAGCACACTACAGATCCCAGAGGGGGCTGTTCTTGTACAGTCTAGTTCACAGCTGAACACTCCGATCAGCACGCTACAGACCCCAGAAGGGGCAGAGGTAGTTCTCCTGGTTAGGTGTAAGTTTCAGTCTAGAGTTCATTTGAGGTGATTGAACAACAAAGAGGGATGAGGAGATGTTGGTGCCAGAATACAACGACCCCTCTGATTTTTTTATATAGCTGCTTGGACCAACCATTGCTCTGAGCATGAAATTTTTACACCGCCTGAAAACTGCGTGGCACTTTCAATGGTTTTTGGTAATATGCATATGAGGGGTAATTGATAGGTTTGTGGCCTAAGGTAGAAGGAGTCAATTTTAGAAAACCTAGCACATTTATTTTTCAGCATAGTCCCCTCCTACATGTACAGACTTAGTCCAGCAGTCATGGAGCATACGGATCCCTCCTTTGTAGAAGTGGTCCACAGCAGGGGTGATTGATAAGTTCATGTCCTAAGGTAGAAGGAGAGTTATACAGATCTCATTACATGCGCGTGCAGTTCAACACTTTGAGTGAAAATGCAGAAAGTTTTAAGTTAATAACTCATCGCCTTCTATCTTAGGCCATGAACTTATCAATCACCCCTGCTGTGGACCACTTCTGGAGGTCCAAGACACTGACTTCTACAAAGAAGGGATCTGTATGCTCCACGACCGCTGGACTAAGTGTGTAAATGTAGGAAAAATAAATGTGCTAGGTTTTCTAAAATTGACTCCTTCTACCTTAGGCCACAAACTTATCAATCACCCCTCATACCATAGATGTTTAGAATTAAAATTGAAAAATCACACACTTTTGATTGTATTTAATAACTGAAGAATATAATGAAACACTGCAAAACAAAGAGAATCTTTCACATTTAGTAAATTTTTAAACTTGGAAGGTGTTGGTTTTCAGCAGGCCAGCAGATCATTAACAATGAGCTACCAGCTTCCATTCTGTGTTTATTGTTACAATTTGCAACTATGTTGTAACTTGAAACACAGGTGATGTAAGTACTTTGAAGGTCTAAAATGCTTCACAGTAAAAGTTATGGTATGTTTATTATTTGGACAATTTATCGATTATATTTATTAAAACACAATTGCAGGATATTTCAATAGACAATAGACAATACGTGCAGGAGTAGGCCATTCGGCCCTTCGAGCCAGCACTGCCATTCACTGTGATCATGGCTGATCATCCACAATCAGTATCCACTTCCTGCCTTATCCCCATAACCTTTGATTCCGCTATCTTTAAGAGCTCTAGCCATCTCTTTTTTGAAAGCATCCAGAGACTTGGCCTCCACAGCCTTCTGGGGCACAGCATTCCATATATCCACCACTCTCTGGGTGAAAAAGTTTTTCCTCAACTCCATTCTAAATGGCCTACCCCCTATTCTTAAACTGTGGCCTCTGGTTCTGGACTCACCCATCAGCAGGAACATGCTTCCTGCCTCCAGCGTGTCCAATCCCTTAATAATCTTATATGTTTCAATAGGATCCCCTCTCAGCCTTCTAAATTCCAGAGTATACAAGCCCAGTCACTCCAATCTTTTGACATATGACAGTCCCACCATCCCGGGAATTAACCACGGGAACCTACGCTGCACTCCCTCAATAGCAAGAATGTCCTTCCTCAAATTTGGAGACCAAAACTGCACGCAGTACTCCAGGTGTGGTCTCACCAGGGCCCTGTACAGCTGCAGAAGGACCTCTTTGCTCTTATATTCAATTCCCCTTGTTATGAAGGCCAGCATGCCATTAGCTTTCTTCACTGCCTGTTGTACTTGCATGCTTGCTTTCAGTGACTGATGTACAAGAGCACCTATATCTCATTGTGCTTCCTCTTTTCCTGACTTGACTCCATTTAGATAATAATCTGCCTTCCCATTCTTACCACCAAAGTGGATAACCTCACAGTTATCCACATTAAACTGCATCTGCCATGCATCTGCCCACTCACCCAGCCTGTCCAAGTCACCCTGCATTCTCATAACATCCTCCTCACATTTCACACTGCCACCCAGCATCAGCAAATTTGCTAACGTTACTTTTAATTCCCTCATCTAAATCATTAATATATATTGTAAACAGCTGCGGTCCCAGCACTGAACCCTGCGGTACCCCACTGGTCACCGCCTGCCATTCCGAAAGGGACCCGTTAATCACTACTCTTTGTTTTCTGTCAGCCAGCCAATTTTCAATCCATGTCAGTACTCTGCCTCCAATACCATGTGCCCTAATTTTGCCCACTAATCTCCTATGTGGGACTTTATCAAAGGCTTCCTGAAAGTCCAGGTACACTACATCCACTGGCTCTCCCTTGTCCATTTTCATAGTTACATCCTCAAAAAATTCCAGAAGATTAGTCAAGCACGATTTCCCCTTCGTAAATCCATGTTGACTTGGACCAATCCTGTTACTGCTATCCAGATGTGTTGTAATTTCATCTTTTATAGTTGACTCCAGCATCTTTCCCACCACCGACGTCAGGCTAACCGGTCTATAATTCCCTTTTTTCTCTCTTCCTCCCTTCTTGAAGAGAGCGACAACATTAGCCACCCTCCAATCCACAGGAACAGATCCTGAATCTATAGAACATTGAAAAATGATTACCAATGTGTCCACAATTTCTAAAGCCACCTCCTTAAGTACCCTGGGATGCAGACCATCAGGTCCCAGAGACTTATCAGCCTTCAGACCCAACAGCCTATCCAACACCATTTCCTGCCTAATATAAATTTCCTTCAATTCATCCATTACCCTAGCTCCTTTGGCCACTATTACATCTGGGAGATTATTGTTTGTGTCTTGCCTAGTGAAGACAGATCCAAAGTACCTGTTCAACTCGTCTGCCATTTCCTTGTTCCCCATAATAAATTCACCCGCTTCTGTCTTCAAGGGCCCAATTTTGGTCTTAACTATTTTTTTCTTTTTCACATACCTAAAGAAGCTTTTACTATCCTCCTTTATATTCTTGGCTAGTTTACCTTCGTACCTCATTTTTTCTCCGCGTATTGTCTGTTTAGTTACCTTCTGTTGCTCTTTAAAAGATTCCCAATCCTCTGGCTTCCCACTCATCTTTGCTATGTTATACTTCTTCTCTTTTATTTTTATACTGTCCATTACTTCCTTTGTCAGCCACGGCCTCCCCTTACTCCCCTTAAGATCTTTCTTCCTCTTTGGAATGAACTGATCCTGCACCTTCCGCATTATTCCCAGAAACACTTGCCATTGCTGTTCCACTGTCATCCCTGCTAGGGTATTGTTCCATTGAACTTTGGCCAGCTCCTCCCTCATAACACCATAGTTCCCTTTGTTCAACTGTAATACTGACACTTCCGAGTTTCCCTTCTCCCTCTCAAATTGTAGATTAAAACTTATCACATTATGGTCACAACTTCCTAATAGCTCCTTTACCTCAAGATCCCTGATCAAATCCAGTTCATTGCACAACTCTAAATCCAGAATTGCGTTCTCTCTGGTAGGCTCCAGTACAAGCTGTTCTAAGAATCCATCTCGGAGGGACTCCACAAACTCCCTTTCTTGGGGTCCAATACCAACCTGATTCCTCCAGTCTACCTGCATGTTGAAGTCCCCCATAACAACTGTAGCATTACCTTTGCGACATGCCAATTTTAACTCTAGATTCAATTTACACCCTACATCCAGACTACTGTTTGGAGGCCTGTAGATGACTCCCATTAGGGTCCTTCTACCCTTAGAATTTCTTACTTCTATCCATACTGACTACGTCTCCTGATTCTATGTCCTCCCTCGCAAGGGACTGAATATCATTCCTCACCAACAGAGCCACCCCACCCCCTCTGCCCATCAGTCTGTCCTTTCGACAGGACGTATAGCCTTGAATATTCATTTCCCAGGCCCTGTCCACTTGAAGCTATTCTGTTATTCCCACAACATCATACTTACCAATTTCCAACTGTGCTTCAATTATATTAACAATTATATTAACATTAATTTCAAAATTATATTAACATTATTGAAAAGAAAATTCCAGCTGCATGGCTACAAAGGCTACATGCATTAGTTACTGTGCAGCCACACACCCACGCAGCTTAGAGGGAACGGTAACAGAATGTCTGGAGACACCTGAGGGCTGCCCCCAGCACATACAAGGGTGTGCTGGTTATTAATGCAAATGAAGCATTTCACTGGATGTCGTTAAATAATCTGAATCTTGAACACAATAAGCAGTGAAGATTTGAAGCACATTCCCTCAACACATTTAGAAAGTCCACGAATCAGACATCAGAAGTTTTGAGAGGAGGGGAGTTCAATCAGGTCCACTGCCCAAGTACAAAAGGCAGCAGCGGATCGATACAGTGAAAGAGAACTTTAATCAGTGACCAATCGGTGTTTGGGATTGATTAGCAAGAGCAAATTAAAGGAAGGCAGGGGCAGGCACAGCAGCCATCGTCACAGAGTCAGAGGGGTGCACTTGAGGATTTAGCGAAGGGAGGCTTCAGTCAGAGAAAGCAAAGGAAAGAAAAGCTCTAGGTTAAGTTTTTTTTCCTTTCCTTCTTTATATCTGCTCAGTAGAGATGCCAGGCAGAGTAGTTGAATGCCTCTCTTGCGGGGTGAAGAAAGGCAGGAAGACGTAAAGTGTCCCTGACAACCTCACCTGCAGAAGTGCATCTTGCAGCTTCTAATCATCTGTGTTAAGGAGTTGCAACTGGAACTGGATCATTCAGGAGGCTGAGGGGGTGACAGACAGGACGTATAGAGAGGTAATTACACCCAAGGTGCAGGACACAGGAAGCTGGATGACAGGAAGGGGAAAGGGATTGAGGAGCCAGTGCAGAGTACCCCTGTGGCTATCCCCCTCAACGACAGGTATTCTGTCAAGTAGGATGACCTAACAGGGGAAAATCACAGTGGTCGGGTCTCTGGCACGGAGTCTACCTCTGTGACTCACACTGGAAGGGGGAATAAGAGGCACACTGTGGTGATAGGGAATTCGTTAGTTAGGGGAATGGACAGGAGATTTTGTTGGAGAGAACAAGATTCCTGAATGATATGTTGCGTCTCTAGTGCCAGGCTCCGGGATATCTTGGATAGAGTGCTCAGCATTCTTAAGTGGGAGGGTGAACAGCTAGAGGTCATGGTCCATGTAGGTACCAATGCCATGGGTAGGACAAGTGATGAGGTTCTGCATAGGGATTTCAGGGAGTTAGGTGCTGAGTTAAAGGGCAGAATCTCCAGTGTTGTGATCTCAGGACGCCTACCCATGCCACGTGCTAGTGAGGCCAGAACAAGGAAGATTATACAGTTTAATACACGGCGAAGGAGTTGGTGTAGGAGGGAGCGCATAAGGTTTTTAGATCATTGGGCTCTCTTCCAGAGATGGGGGACCTGTACAGAAGGGATAGTTTGCATCTGAACTTGGGGGGGACTAATATCCTAGTGGTAAAGTTTGTTAATGCTGCATGGTGGGGCTTAAACTAGAGTTGCAGGGGGATGGGAACCAGAGTGCCTGAACAGTTAGTGAAGAGGCTGTGGAGGCAGATGTTGGTAAGACCCAGACAAAGTTAGGAATCAAAAGGTTGAACATGGTGTGACTAGTGTCTGAGCTGTGTATATTTCAATGCAAGAAGTATCGTAGGAAAGGCGGATGATGGTGCTGAAGATGAGGTAGCTGGTTTATAAACAGAGGCAATGTGTAGTGAGGACAGGCTGTTGATGGGGAAAAATTGCAATTATCAGGATGAGTTGCAACATAAAAGGTAAATGAAATCAAAAATGGTGAATACAGGACTGAAGATGTTGTATTTGAATGTGCGCAGTACATGGAATAAGGTAGATGAACTTATAGCACAGTTACAGATTGGCAGGTATGCTGTTGCAGGCATCACTGAATCATGGCTGAAAGAAGATTGTAACTGGGAGCTTCATGTCCAAGGATACACATTGTATCGAAAAGACAGGTAGGAAGGCAGAGGGGGCGGCTTTGCTGTGTTGGTAAAAAATAAAATGAAATCATTAGAAAGAGGTGACATAGGGTCAGAAGATGTTGACTCTTTGTGGATAGAACTGGGGAACTGCAAGAGTGAAAAAACCCCTGATGGGAGTTGTATCCAGACCTCCAAACAGTAGTTAAAATGTGGCCTACAAACTACAATGGGAGATAGAAAATGTATTGCAAAAGGGCAATGCTACAATAGTCATTGGGGATTTCAATATGCAGGTAGTTTGGGAAAATCAGGCTGGTCCTGGATTCCAGGAGGGGTAATTTCTAGAGCGCCTACGAGACGGCTTTTTAGAGCAGTTCATGGTTGACACCACGGGGGGATCAGCTATTCTGCATTGGGTGTTGTGCAATGAACCAGAATTGATCAGAGCTAAGGTAAAAGAACCCTCAGGGGACAGTGATCATAGTATGATTGAATTCACCCTGAAATTTGAGAGGGAGAAACTAAAGTCAGATGTATTAGTTCCAGAGGCATGAGGGAGGAGTTGGCCAGAATTGATTGGTAAAGAACACTGGCAGGGATGACGGTAGAGCAGCAATGGCTGGAATTTCAAGCAGCAATTCGGAAGACACAGGATCTGTGCATTCCAAACAGGAAGAAGTATTCTAAAGGAAAGATCACACAACCATGGCTAATAAGAGAAGTTAAAGGCAACATAAAAACCCAAGAGAAGGCATATAATAGAGCAAAAGTTAGTGGGAAGTAATGAATAAATTAACTTAATTGACTTTATTTCTTACATCCTTCACATACACGAGGAGTAAAAATCTTTACATTATATCTCCATCTAAATGTGCAATTATAGTAATTTATAATAATTTATAACAAATAGAACAGTCAATGTAGCATAGAAATACACTCAAATCAGTGTGAGTTAATCAGTCTGATGGCCTGGTGGAAGAAGCTGTCCCGGAGCCTATTGGTCCTGGCTTTTATGCTGTGGTACCGTCTCCCAGATGGTAGCAGCTGGAACAGTTTGTGGTTGGGGTGACTCAGGTCCCCAATGATCCTTCAGGCCCTTTTTACACACCTGTCACTGTAAACGTCCTGAATAGAGAGAAGTTCACATCCACAGATGTGCTGGACTGTCCGCACCACTCTCTGCAGAGTCCTGTGATTAAGGGAGGTACAGTTCCCACACCAGGCAGTGATGCAGCCAGTCAGGATGCTCTCAATTGTTCCCCTGTAGAAAGTTCTTAGGATTTGGGGGCCCACACCAAACTTCCTCAGCCATCTGAGGTGAAAGAGACACTGTTGTGCTTTTATCACCACACAGATGGTGTGTACAGACCACACGAGGTCCTCGGTGATGCGGATGCTGAGGAACTTAAAGCTGTTTACCCTCTCAACCCCAGATCCATTGATGTCAATAGGGGTTATCCCATCTCCATTCTTCCTGTAATCCACAACCAGCTCCTTTGTTTTTGCGACATTGAAGGAGAGGTTGTTTTCTTGACACCACTATGTCAAAGAGATGACTTCTTCCCTGTAGGCCAGCTCATTATTGTTTGGGATTAGGCCAATCAATGTAGTGTCATTGGTAAATTTAATTAGCATATTAGAGCTGTGGGTGGCAACACAGTCATGGGTATACAGAGAGTAAAGGAGAGGACTTAGTACACAGCCCTGAGGGGCTCCTATGTTGAGAGTCAGAGGGGTGGAGATGAGGGAGCCCACTCTTACCACCTGCCGGCGATCTGACAGTAAGTCCAGGATCCAGCTACACAAGGCAGGGTGAAGGCCGAGGTCTCTGAGCTTTCTGTTGAGCCTGGATGGAATTATAAATATCGAATGCTGAACTGTAGTCCAAGGACAGCATCGTCACATAAGCATCCTTAGAGGATTGGGAAGCATTGAAAAAAACAACAGAATGCAACTAAAAAGGTCATTAAGAAGGTAGAGATAGAAAGTAATATTAAAGAGTTTCTTCAGATACATAAATTGTAAAGGAGAGGTGAGAGTGGATATTGGACCACTGGAAAACAATACTGGAGAGGTAGTAATGCGGGTCAATGAAATGGTGAATAAGTATTTTGCATCAGTCTTCACTGTGGTAGACACTAGCAGTATGGTGGAAATTCCAGGGGCCAAGTGTGTAAAGTTACCATCACTAGAGAGAAAGTTTCTGGGAAACTGAAGGGCCTGAATGTAGATAAGTCACCTGGATCAGATGGTGTACACCCCAGAGTTCTGAAAGAAGTAGCTGAAGAGATTGTGGAGGCATTAGTAATGATCTTTCAAGAATCACTTGGTTCTGGAAGACTGGAAAATTGTAAATGTCACTCCACTCTTTGAGAAGGGAGAGAGGTAGAAGAAAGAAACCATCGGCCAGTTAGTCTGACCTCAATGGTTGGAAAGATGTTGGAGTCGATTATTAAGGATTAGGTCTGCTTATTGGAGGTACATGATAAAATAGGCCATAATCAGCATGGTTTCTTCAAGGGAAAATCTTACCTGACAAATCTATTGGAATTCTTTGAAGAAATAACAAACAGGATAGACAAAGGAGAATCATCTGATGTTGTGTATTTGGATTTTCAGAAGGCCTTTGACAAGGTGCCATATATGAGGCTGCTTAACAAGCTATGAGCCTACGGTATTACAGGAAAGATTCTAGCATGGCTAATGCCATGACTGATTAGCAGGGGGCAAAGAGTGGGAATAAAGGGAGCCTTTTATGGTTGGCTGTTGATGACTAATGGTCTTCCACAAGGGTCTGTGTTGGGACCAATTCTTTTTAGATTATATGTCAATGATTTGGATGATGGAATTGTTGGCTTTATTGCAAATTTTGCAGACGATATGAAGATAGGTGGGGTCAGGTAGTTTTGAGGAAGTAGAGAGGCTACAGAAGAACTTAGACAGGTTGGGGGAATGGGCAAAGACATGGCAGATGGAATACAGTGTCGGGAAGGGTATGGTCATACACTTTAGAAGAAGAAATAAAAGGGTTGACTATTTTCTAAATGGAGAGAAAATACAAAAAAACTGAGGCATAAAGGGACATGGGAGTCCTTGTACAGGATTCCCTAAAGGCTAATTTGCAAGTTTAGTCTGTGGTGAGGAAGGCAAATGCCTTCCTTTAAAAAAGGATATAGGGAAAAGACAGGCAACTATAGGCCAGTTAGCTTAACATCTGTAGTCGGGAAAATGCTTGAAGCTGTCATTAAGGAAGAAATAGCGAAACATTTAGAAAGGAGTGGTTCCATTAGACAGACGCAGCATGGATTCAGAAAGGGCAGGTCCTGTTTGACAAACTTACTGGAGTTCTTTGAGGGCATCAAGAGTGCAGTGGATAGAGGGGAACGGGTATACTTGGATTCGATAAGGTGCCGCACAAGAGACTTACAAATAAAATACGGATGCATGGAGTCGGAGGAAGTGTATTGGCATGGATAGTGGATTGATTAACTGATTGAAGGCAGAGAGTTAGTATAAATGGGTGTTTCTCCGGTTGGCAGTCAGTGGCGAGTGGGGTGCCGCAGGGGTTGGTGCTGGGCCCACAGCTGTTTACCATTTACATTGATTATTTGGAAGAGGGGACTGACTGTAGCATAGCAAAATTTGCTGATGACACTAAACTGAGTGGAAAAGCAAATTATACAGAGGATGTGGAGAGTCTGCAGAGGGATATAGATAGGCTAAGTGAGTGGGCCAAGGTCTGGCAGATGGAATACAACGTTGGTAAATGCAAGATCATCCACTTTGGAAGGAATAATAGAAGAGCAGATATTTATTTAAATGGTGAAAGATTGCAGCATGCTGTCGTGCAGAGGGACTTGGGAGTGCTCGTGCATGAATCGCAAAAAGTTGTCTTGCGGATACAACAGGTTATTAAGAAGGCAAACGGAATGTTGGCCTTCATTGCGAGAGGGATTGAATTCAAGAGCAGGGAGGTCATGCTGCAACTATGCAGGGTACTGGTGGGACTGCACCTGGAGTACTGTATGCAGTTCTGGTCTTCATACTTGAGGAAGGATATACTGGCTTTAAAGGCAGTGCAGAGGGGGTTCACCAGGTTGATTCCAGAGATGAAGGGGTTAAATTATGAGGCGAGATTGAGTCGCCTGGGACTATACTCTCTGGAATTCAGAAGAATGAGAAGGGATCTTATAGAAACATACAAAATTTTGAAAGGGATAGATAAGATAGAAGTAGGAAAGTTCTTTCCATTGGTAGGTGAGACTAGAACTAGGGGACATTGCCTCAAGATTCAGGGGAGAAGATTTAGGACGGAGATGAGGAGAAACTGTTTTTCTCCAGAGAGTGGTGAATCTGTGGAATTCTTTGCCCAGGGAAGCAGTTGAGGCTTCTTCACTAAATATATTTAAGATACAGTTAGATAGATTTTTACATAGTAGGGGAATTAAGGGGTTATGGGGAAAAGGAAGGTAGAAGGAGCTGAGTTTACAGACAGATCAACCATGATCTTATTGAATGGCAGGGCAGGCTCGATGGGCCGGATGGCCTACTCCGGCTCCTATTTCTTTTTTTTGTAATTTATTTTTTATTGAATTTCATCATCAAACAAATATTTCCATAAGATGTATTTCAGATACTGTACATATATATCATATAGTCATATTTGTCACAAATCTCCACATAATATTTATCTGAGGTATACACTTATAGAAAGGAGAGGAAAGAAAGAACAATCGAAAGAAGAAAACTATGTACAGAGTAGGGAATGATTTTTTTTTCAACATATTCATTGACTTGTGAGAATAAAATCAGGCCCATGAGGTGTAATGTAATTAAACCATTTTTGCCAGTATGAATAAAATTGTTCCAACTAATGATTAACAGATGCTGTTATCTTCTCCATTTTGTAAATGTCCATTGTAATTTCCATCCATACATTTAAAGTTGGGCTCTCCTGAGATAACAATTTCCTGGTAAGGGTCTTTTTACCAGCCACCAGCAGTACATTCATTAAATATTTATCTCTTTTCAACCATTCTTGAGGTATATACCCAAAATATATGGTCTTACTCTGTAAGGGTATTTCACATTTAAAGACGTCTTGTAGGCCATTATGTATCCCACTCCAATAGTCTTTGATAATGGGGCATTCCCAGAAAATATGATAAATAGTTTTTATTTTGATTTCCACAATTTCTCCAGCAAGCAGGGGAGTTACTATTATAATGGGATTTCTGAGAGGGTGTAATAAAATATCTTATCAAGCTTTTCCACCTGAACTCCCTCCATTTCTGTGAACCAGTACACTTCCATTGATACCTCCATATTATTGTCCAGTCTTCCTCAGATATTATTATCCCTCCTTCCTTCTCCCATTTTGTTTTAATGTATGAAGTTGAATCCTGCTCATTTTTCTTACGTTCTTATGTTCAATGTTAGCATTTATTTCAAGAGGACTAGAATATAAAAGCAAGGATATAACATTGAGAGTTTATAAAGCAATGGTGAGGCCACACTTGGAGTATTGTGAGCAGTTTTGGGCCCCTTATCTTATAAAGAAAGTGCAGAAACTGGAGAGAGTTCAAAAGAGGTTCACAAAAATGATTCCAGGATTGAATGGCTTGTCATATTACTCTTAATGGCCTGTATTCACTGGAATTCAGAAGAATGAGGGGCGATTTCATTGAAACCTATGAATGGTGAAAAGCGTTGATAGAGTGGATGTGGAGAGGAAGTTTCCTATGGTGGGAGAGACAGACTAAGACCAGAGGACACAGAATAGAGTGGTGTCTTTTTAGAATGGAAATAAGAAGGAATTTCTTTAGCCAGAGAGTGGTGGATCTGTGAAATTCTTTGCCACAGGCAGCTGTGGAGGCCGAGTCTTTATGTATATTTAAGGTTGATAGATTCTTAATTGGTGAGGGCACGATGGGATACAGGGAGAAGGGAGGAGATTGGGGCTGAGAGCAAAAGTGGATCAGCCATGATGGAATGGCAGAGCAGACTCGATGGGCCAGATGGACTCATTCCACTCCTATACCTTATGGTCTTACGAATGTGCATGCGACAGTCAGTACCTACAGAGGTACAGACCCAGTTGTGAAGAGGGATTAAGTAGCCAATGGAAGGGTCTGAGCAGCCTCCACCTGTGCTGTGATGTTCAGTGGCTCTGGGATGACATTTATTTCCCGTCTGTCACCTTCTGCACAACCTAGTGACCTAGTGTCACTTCATGGACACACTATCAATCTGTGTATAGAAGCTATCTGATGTTTTTTTTATTATTAGTGTGGTCTTTATCTTACCTGCTGCATCAGATCTAGAGAGCCCCTCCCCCCAGAAGTTTTCATGTTTTATTGTTTTACAACATTGAATCAGAGTGGATTTAATTTGGCTTTTTGACACTGATCACTGGAAAACAACTCATTCTTGTCAAAGTGAAAATGTTCTAAATTAATCTAATTAATAATCAAAGTAAACTAAATTAATTACAAATATAAAACACAAAATAATTGATTGCCTAAGTGTTCACCTCCATCAGTATTTAGTAGATGCACCTTTGGCAGCAATCACAGCCTTCAGTCTGTGTGGATAGGTCTCTATCAGCTTTGCACATCTGGACACTGCAATTTTACCCCTTCCTTCTTTACAAAACTGCTCAAGCTCCGTCAGATTGTATGGGAGTTGTCAGTGAACAGCCCTTTTCAAGTCCAGCCACAGATTCTCAATTGGTTTGAGATCTGGACTCTGACTTGGCCACGCCAGGACATTAACTTTGTTGTTTTTAAGCCATTGGCTTTATGCTTGGAGTCATTGTATTGCTGGAAAACAAGTATTCTCCAAAGTCACAGTTCTCTTAGAGACTGCATTAGGTTTTCCTCTCAGGTTTCTCTGTATTTTGCTGCATTCATTTTACCCTCTACCTTCACAAGTCTTCCAGGACCTGCTGCAGTGAAGCATCCCCACAGCATGGTGCAGCCAACACCATGCTTCACGACAAGGATGGTGTGTTTTTGATAACGTGCGTTTAATCTGATGGCCAATTTTGGTTTCGTCAGACCATACAGCCTTCATCCAGCTGATTTCAGAGTCTCCCACATGCCTTCTGGCAAACTCTAGCTGAGATTTCATGTTGAGTTTTTTTTCTAACAAAGTTTTTTCTCTTTGCACTCTCCCATAAATCTGTGACTGGTGAAGCACCCAGGCAACGGTTGTATGCGTAGTCTCACATCTCAGCTACTGAAGCTTGTAACTCCTTCAGAGCTGTCATAGGTTTTCTTGGTCTCCTCCCTCACTAGTCCTCTTCTTGCACAGTTTTGAGGATGTCCTGTTCTAGGCAGATTTACAGCTGTGCCATATTCTTTCCATATCTTGATGATTAACTTAACTGTACTCCAAAGGATATTCAGTGACTTGGAAATGTTCTTGTATCCATCTCCTGACTTCAATGACCTTCTCATGGATTTGCTTGGAAAATTCTTTTGTCTTCATGGTGTAGTTTTTGTCAGGATACTGACTCACCAGTAGTTGGACCTTCCAGATACACACAATCAATTGAAACACCTTGACTGCACACAGGTCTCCAAAAACAAATCTCCATTTAACTAATTATGTGACTTCTAAAACTAATAATCTGCATCAGTGATGATGTGGTGTGTCGTATTTAACAGGGAGGAGGGTATACTTAATGCAATTAATTATTTTGTGTTTTATATTTCTGATTAATTTAAATGGCTTTGTAGAGATCTGTTTTCACTTTGACACAAAAATGTCTTTTTCTGTTGATTAGTGTCAAAAAAAGTCAAATTAAATCTACTGTGATTCACTGTTGTAAAATAATAAAACATCAAAACTTCTGGGGGGGGTGAATACTTCTTATAAGCACTGTATTTTGTTCTCCTTTACATATGTGTACTGAAATTTACATTGAACAGTCCCGAATCTTGAATCAAATAAATCTTGGCCTTTAAAGGCTACAGTGTTCCCCTCTTATCCCAGGCACACTGAGGGGCCTGACCAGCTGCAAGTCCAATTCATTGACAGCAGCATTTACAGTTGCCACCAGACAGACAGCCAGGATTTGAGACTTTGGAAGCAAAGGTTTCCTGAAAGACTCTCTGTCTCTGACTGGGAGACGGCAGCTGGCAGCAGAGGCCCTTTCAGACTTTGCCCACAGTAAATGCTATTCACATTATGCTGAACTTGAATGAGGAAAGGCTCCTGGCAAAGCTCACAAAGTGAAAAAGACTTTTGAGATGAGTAAATTTCAAAGCCAGGAGGCAAAACTTTGTTGAGAAACTAGTTGGAACATGATTTTGATAGCCAGTCATTCCTGCACTGAGAGACAAACATGGGCAACACCACGAGCACACAACACACCAGTCAGGAAGTCCAAGTGGCCAAAGTGTTCTGATTTTGTTTCAAGAACACAGTGATGAGGTTTGACAGCAGCAGACGTGAACTCCGCCATGTACGGTCCCAAGCCTGACCGTGAAAGGAGGAGGCTTGGGTATGGGGCTAGCACCCCATCCTGAGCTACAAAGATGCCAACAGAAGCTCCAAAGACCTCATCCTTGCGAGGAGGAGGAGGATCTTTGATGGGCTACACTTTGAAAGACTGGCTCACGACAAGGACTCTGGTGAGCTGCTTTCGGCAGCCTATACCAGTAGATGTGTTCTCCTTCCACTCAGGGTGCTAGACACTGAGTATAAGAGCACCAACTTCCACTGCGTGCTAGGTTTCCATCTGCCCACCGGTGGAGATTGGCACCATCCATTCCGCTAGATCACATCACCTCTATCCACAGCTGTCTGAGCGGAAACTCGGGTTAATCACTTTGTAAGGGGGAAAATAACAGGAGCATTATTTAACTACACAGGACAAAGTGTCTGAAGGGATGGGGTGTCCTTGTAATTGTTACTGAAAGCGGAGAGAGACAGCCAAGATAGATGGTCGCGAGGCCTCAAGCACAGGAGTGAGAGTGTCTCACTGAAGTGTGGGGCCTTGCGGAGAACACACCGGCAAAGTTATTATCCTCAGTTGAAACTTTGTATGTATTCTGTAATTTATAGTGATTTCTGTGTGTTGCACTGTACTGCTGCCACAAAATACTTAACAACATACTATATGTCAGTGACAGTGAGCTCTGTACTGGCTACTGGCTGACAGCTAGCATTAAACTTGTTAGAGCGACACACAATCTGAGGAGCTCTGCATCTGTGGGAGGGATAAAAGGACTGTTACTGTGCCAGGCTTCAGCCCAAAATGGTGACAGTCGTTCCCCTGCGCCCTCTGCCCACCGATGCTGCTCGAGCCGCTGAGTTCCTCCAGCTGAATGCACATTGCACCAGTTACAACATCTGCAGTCTCTCATGTCTCCATTCAAGTTGCTGGGACCACTGAACAGTAGGCTGGACTGACTAGACTTGTACTGCTGAAGTTCAGAGGAACAAGGGGTACAGTAATTGAAATAATTGGAAATTCAAGCAACACACATAAAAATTGCTGGTGAACGCAGCAGGCCAGGCAGCATCTCTAGGAAGAGGTGCAGTCGACGTTTCAGGCCGAGACCCTTCGTCAGGACTAACACATTCCATTCCCATTCTGACTTCCACATCCCATTCCCATTCTGACACACATTTTAATTCCACATCCCATTCCCATTCTGACATGTCTATCCACGGCCTCCTCTACTGTAAAGATGAAGCCACACTCAGGTTGGAGGAACAACACCTTATATTCCGTCTGGGTAGCCTCCAACCTGATGGCATGAACATCGACTTCTCTAACTTCCGCTAATGCCCCACCTCCCCCTCGTACCCCATCTGTTACTTATTTTTATACACACATTCTTTCTCTCACTCTCCTTTTTCTCCCTCTGTCCCTCTGTATATACCCCTGGCCCATCCTCTGGGTCCCCCCCCCCTTGTCTTTCTTCCCGGACCTCCTGTCCCATGATCCTCTCATATCCCCTTTGCCTATCACCTGTCCAGCTCTTGGCTCTATCCCTCCCCCTCCTGTCTTCTCCTATCATTTTGGATCTCCCCCTCCCCCCTCCAACTTTCAAATCCCTTACTCACTCTTCCTTCAGTTAGTCCTGACGAAGGGTCTCGGCCTGAAACGTCGACTGCACCTCTTCCTAGAGATGCTGCCTGGCCTGCTGCGTTCACCAGCAACTTTTATGTGTGTTGCCACAATACTCCATATTAGGCCTCCCCAGCGTCTTCTACAACTTCAACATAACATCCCACCTCCTGCACTCAATACATTGATTATGAAGGGAAAATTGGCAAAAACTCTCTTTATGACCCTATGTATCTGTGCTGCCACATTAAATAAATTACGGACCTGTATTCCCAGATCTCCTTTGTTCTACCGCACTCCTCAGTGCCCTACTGCTCACTGTGCAAGTCCTATCCTGGTTGGTCTGGCGGAAGTGTAAAACGTCACACTTATCTGCATTTAATTCCATCTGCCATTTTTCAACCCATTTCTCTTGCTGTTGCAAGCCATCCCCAATCTTGGTGTCCTCTGTAAATTTGCTAATCCAGTTTATCATCTAGAGCATTGATATACTGTTTATAACAAAGAACAAAGGGCCCAGCACAGATTGCTGCAGCACACCACTAGTCACAGGCCTCTAGTCAGAGAGGCAACCTCCTGTGTAATCAGTACGGGGTCCATGAAGTTGATGCCGCTTTGCCTCACTGCTAAAGACTCTGTATCCATCTCCTGAGTAAATACAGATGCAAAGAATGCATTTAAGATCTCCCCCATCTGTTTCGGTTCCACACAGATTAATATTCTGGTCTTCCAGAGAATCAATTTTGCCCCCTGCTCTTAACATATCTGTAGAATCCCTTGGGATTCTCCTTCATCTTGTCTGCTAGAGCAATTTCATTTAGCCTTTCTGACTTCCTTGGGTTTAGTTGCATTTTTTATACTCCATAAACAACTCATTTGTTCCTATCTGCCTATACCTACTATGCACCTCCTCTTTTTTGTCTTAACCAGAGCCTCAATGTCTTTTGAAAACCAAGGTTCCCTACACACGTTATCTATACCTTTTATTTTGACAGGCACATACAAGCTTTGTCATCTCAAAATTTCACCTTTGAAGGCTTCCCACTTTTCAAATTACACCTTTGCCAGAAAACAGCCTGTCCCAATCCACACTTGCCAGATCATTTCTGATACCATCAAAATTGGCCTTTCTGCAATTTAGGATCTCAATCCATGGACCAGACTTTTTTTTTGTATATTTATTTTGAAACTAATGGCATTGCGGTCACTGGATGCAAAGTGTTCCCCATTACAAACTTCTGTCACCTGCCCCATCTCATTCCTTGATAGCAAAACCTGTATCACACGCTCTCTCATTGGGACTTCTACGTACTGATGAAGCAACCTTTCCTGAACACATCTGACAAACTCTAGCCCATCTAGCCCTTTAACAGTATGGGATTTATAGTCAATATGTGGAAAGTTAAAATCACTTACTTTAACAACCTTATGTTTCTCGCAACAGTATGCAATCTCTCTACAAATTTGTTCCTCCAAATCCCTCAGTCTGTTGGGTGGTCTGTAGTATAGCCCCATTAACATGGTCATACCTTTCTTATTTCTCATTTCTATCCATAAACACCTCACTAGACGAGTTCTCCAGTCTGTCCTGATGGAGCACTGCAGTGCCACTGTTCCTCCTTTAATCTCTCTTGCTCTATCACACCTAAAACAACAGAACCCAGGAATATTGAACTGCCAGTACTGCCCCTCTTGCAACCAAGTCTCACTAATGGCTACAACATCATAATTCAGTATTGGCCCATGCCCCGAGTTCATCCGCCTTTCCTACAATTCTTCTCACATTGCTCAGCGCACTAGCTGCACCATGCTTAACCTTCGATTCCTGACTTTGAGATCTCACCAACATGTGCCTCCACAACCTCTCCACTAACTGTCCTGACACTGTAGTTCCACCCCCCCCCCAACTCCAGTTTAAACCCCACCGTTCAACATTAACAAACCTTCACACTAGGATATTAGTCTCCCTCCAGTTCAGGTGCAAACCTACCCTTCTGTACAGGTCCCAACTTCCACAGAGAAGAGCCTAATGATCTAAAAGTTGAAAGCCCTCCCTCCTTAGCCACATCTCCCTAGTTCTGGCCTCATGAGCACATGGTAATGCTGAGGTCACAAGCCTGGAGGTCCTGCTCTTTAACTTAGCACCTAACTCTCTGAACTCCCTATGCAGAACCTCATCACTTGTCATTGGTACCTACAGTTGACCACAACCTCTAGCTTCCCACTTAGGAATACTGAAGACTGGAGTCCCTGACACCTGGGAGGCAACATACCATCCAGTAATCTCACACCTTCCACAGAACCTCCTGTCCGTTCCCCTATCACCACAGTATGCCTCTTCTCCCACCTTCCCTTCTGAGTCTTAGAACCAGACTCAATGCCAGAGATACGACTACTGTGACTTTCCTTTGTTAGGTCATTCCCCTAACAGTATCCAAAGTGATATAACTGTTGTTGAGGGGATAGCCACAGGGGTACTCTGCACTGACTCAACCCCTTTCCCCTTCCTGTCACCCAGTTTCCTGTGTCCTGCACCTTGAGTGTAACTACCTCTCTATATGCCCTGTCGATCACCCCTTCAGCCTCCTGAATAATCCGGAGTTCATCCAGTTCCAGTTTCAACTCCTTAACGCTGTTTGTTAGAAGGTGCAGCTGGATTTACTTCTCTCAGTTATAGTCATCAGACACACCGGAGGTCTCCCTGCCTTCCCACATCTCGCAAAGGGAGCATTCAACTCTCCTGCCTGGCACCTCCACTGTCCTAGCTGAGTGTGTGTGTATGTGTATGTGTATGTATATAAGGGAAGACAGCCCCTGCAACGATGGAGGCTACACTTACCCCTCCTCTCTTTACTTTGTTCTTGCTAATCAATCCCAAACGCTGTTTGCTCACTGGTCAGAGCTCAATTATGTTTCTGGGACCTGCTGCTGCCTTTTTCTACTCTGGCAGTGGACCCGAGTGAAATCCCCTCCTCTCAAACTTCTGACGTCTGGATTGGTCGCTGGTCAGAGCTCAATTACATGTGACAAGGAAAGCTAATCTTTGTCTTTGAGTCATTACCAGTTTTCTTTGTTGGAGAGGTAAACAGATTTCTGGAAGATGAGCCCAGTGAAAGAGCCCCTAGTGCCAGGAGCTGCTCACAGTCTTGCTGACTGGGCTCCCCTCCCCAGAGCTCAGATACAAGCCCATGTACAATGAGCATTTGCAAGCAGACAGCTTGATCACAGAATGGGTGAAAGTGAGGAGCCACACTCACACAAGACACATCAGATCGTTCTACATTCAATGAGCAGTGCTATACTGGGAACAAACCCAGAATAGAAAAATGCCCCTATCATCAAGCATTTCTTTTGGACCCATCATCTTTCATTCTTAAAGCCAAGGCTCCTCTGCATGCTGAGCTGGAGTGTGACGGATAGATCTCCATTGACTGGGTACCTCTGAGGCAGTCAGTCCCACAGCACACACATGCAAGTTTTGGGACTACACCACTACGTTTCCTATGCAGTCACTGTCTTCACCCCAGGTTGAGGAGGTCAGTAGACTGCAGAGAGTTGTGCATCGTAGCTGTAATGTGCCAACACAGACGAAAATGATTGAGATAGGGCCAGCAACAGGAATTCTGCAGATGCTGGAAGTTCAAGCAACACACATCAAACTTGCTGGTGAACGCAGCAGACCAGGCAGCATCTCTAGGAAGAGGTACAGTCGACGTTTCAGGCCGAGACCCTTCGTCAGGACTAACTGAAGGAAGAGTTAGTAAGAGATTTGAAAGTGGGAGGGGGAGGGGGAGGGGGAGGTCCAAAATGATAGAAGACAGGAGGGGGAGGGATGGAGCCAAGAGCTGGACAGGTGATTGGCAAAAGGGATACGAGGGTCTCCATTAAATGCACTTTGATGTGTGTTGCTTAAGATAGGGCCAGAATGCCTATTCTGCACTTTGAGACACATCGCCTAGCAATTCCCTATTAAATCTAGTCTACTCACAGGATAACTTTACAATGACTGATTAACATACCAACCAGTACACTTATGGACTGTGGGAGGAACCACAGCACTAGGAGGAAACTCATGCATTCCATGGGAAGGACGTACAGAGGGCGCCGGGATTGAATTCAAGCTCCAACATCCCAAGCTATAATAGCGTGCTAGCCATGATGTGTCTTCACTCCTGCACAGGAGAAATGAGTAGTTTCACAAGTTCTGACAAGGGAGCTTTGACATGAACCAGAGCTGTTTCTCTTCCCACTGATGTGGTCTGGCCGGAGTACTTCCAGCTGTCTTAAAAATTTTTACTTTCAATGTCAACAGGTTGAAAATAAATCTACAGAAACGTGAACTCGATGTCCATGGCCCAGGGACCACTCTTCCAGACAAGTGGTGTAGCGGCTAGAATAATGCATTACAGCATCAGCAATGGGGGTTCAATTCCTGCCGCTGTCTGTACATCTCACGTGGGTTTCCTCCCACATTCCAAACACGTATGGGTTAGGGTTAGTGAGTTGTGGGTGTCAGAAGCATGACGGTACATGCAGGCTGCCCCAGCGCATCGCTGGACTGTGTTGGCTGTTTTCCCAATTGATGCATTTCACTGGTTTTGATGTCTCAATGTAATGTGACAAACACTAAATAAAGCTTCCAATAAAAAAAATTTCCCTCCCCTCTTCTGTTCCCTACTCTCACCTCTTCTCACATGCCTATTACCTCCCCTGGGTCCCTTCCTCTTATGGTCCGCTCTTCTCTCCTATCAGATTCCTTCCTCTCCAGCCCTTTACGTTTCTCACCCACCTGGCTTCACCTATCACTTCCTAGCTTGTCCTCCCTCTCCACCCCCAAATTCTTATTCTGGCATCTTCTCCCTTCCTTTCCAGTCTTGAAGGGTCTTGCCCCAAAACGTCAACTGTTTATTAATCTCCATAGATGCTGTCTGACCTGCTGAGCTCCTCCAGCATTTTGTGTTTTTGCTAAAGCCAATTGTTATCTTTACGTAATTATCCAGTGAAGGAATACTGAGCAGTATTTTTTGATGCATCTGTTAATCAGCTGATGGGTGCCAATCCCACAATTATCTACTGGCAAAGTTGTCCTGCAAGGTAGAACGACACTGAGGACACCAGGTGAACTTAACATTTCCACTTCCTGCTTTGACAAAGAAAACAAAAGGATTCAGTTTTTTTTTTAAAATCAATTTATTGTGAAAGTAAGAGTCACAAAAACAGAAAAGGAACTGAGAATTGAGAACTCGGTGATAAGGGAAGATCTCAGATCCTCTGGCATTACATTAATCAAAAGTCAAAAAGATTCTAGTGCATAATGTGCAAAGATTATGTCTGTGCACTTGAGTAACCAGTACCTATAAACTGAATACGAGACTAGGTAACCCTGTGAGGGTGAATAAGACCATGAGAACAGAAATGTAAACAGTGTAGAAAACAGTTCTTGCTGCCTCCTTATCCGTCCTTGCTGTCAGTTCAAGAACACAAGGTCACTTGTCTTGTTAGTCACGGCAGGGTGCGCTGCGAGACAGAGACAGAGAGAGAGACAGGGAGACAGGGAGAGACGGAGGGAGAGGGGGAGACGGAGATGGAGACGGAGGGGGAGGGGGAGAGGCACACACACACATTACCCAGGAGTTTAATGACAACATGGCAGCGGGGTAGGCAGGAGACAAGGGCTTGAGTGTGATGCTTCAACAGGATCAGTGTGAACTCCCCCAGTGGTTATTGTAATATTACTCCATCTCACAGTAAAAATATCAACTCTGGTAACTTGCAAAGCAAGCAAGCTCGATCTTCAACATCAAATTTTCCATAGCAAACACGAGCATTGTAGAGTTTCCACAAACGAGGTGCAAAGCAAAATAATCCCACTCACTGCAGGCAGGATGCTGACAGCAGGTTAAGTTGGCTCTCGAGAAGGTGGTGAGACTCATTTTAAACTCCCCACTGCAGTTATGGCAACCTATGTGTTTTGGCATTTATAAACTCGATCTGTTTGCATGGGAATGCTCGAAGCCTTGCCAACACAAACCAGCTATGTTCTCGTGAAGGGGTTGAACTATCAAACCACATGGTCAATCCAAGTGGAAAGCTCTTGTACAACTCTGTATCCACATCGCAGAGCTGCAGGACTCCTCACGTTCACATTGCTGCACAAGAATTGCAACAGTCCAGTGTGTACCTTCAGGAATGAGAGGCATTTGTTAAACAGCTCCCCCTACTTGTGAGCTAACCATTTGTCTTAGCTGGCCTTGGACTGAGACCAGCTACAGCACGATGTTATGTGAGAAAGCTGCTAGGAAGACCCTGCCCTGACCACACGATAATCAGTCACGTGCCCTACAACATCTCTTGGCCCTCCCACAGCCCTGTAGGAAAACAGGCAGAGACACACAGCTCTGCATCTCCTTTCATTTCAAGAGCAACTCCAAGTTGTAGCTGTGTCAGGGCAGAGAGCATGTGGGAGTTTGTCATCAGGAGAGCTGAGTGTGGTGAATACTGACACTGCCCCATTCACCCGTCCTCCTGTCCCCCTTCCGTCCCCCTCCCAAACTCACATTTCATGGGCACCAACCTGATGCTCCCAACACTAAAGGAAATATGTAAACTAGAGACAGCACGAGGTTTGTATGAAGAGCAAGGAAGAGCTGCGACATTGAAGAGACTTGTCCCTTTTACAGACGAGATTGCAGTTTCATTTATAGGCTGGAGGTAAAGTATAAAATGCAGCAAGTGTCCATTCAGCTCAGCTCCCATTATGCAATCGCTTTCGCTTCTGGTAGGAAGGCTTCCCAGTATTTAATAAGCTGTCAAGAGAAATGAGAGTCAGAACAGAACAGAACACACAACATCACAGCACAGTACAGACCATTCAGTGCCGACTCCAAGATAGATCCAACCTGCCCTCCCCTATAACAATAACCCTCCTTTTTCTACCATCCACACACCTTAAATGTCCCTAATGTACCCAACTTTACCATCACTCCTGGCAGGGCATTTCACACACTTACTCTGTGTAAAAAAACAACCTACCTCTGACCTCACCTCATACTTTTCTCCAATTACCTTAACATTACAACCCCTTGTTTAGCAATTTCTGCCTTGGGAAAAGGCGCTGGCTGTCCACTCGATCTATGTTTCATTTACTTTGTATACCTCTATCAAGTGTTCTCTCATCCTCTTTCGTTCCAAAGAGAAAAGTGCTGGCTCACTCAATCTATCCTCACAGGACATTCTCTCTGACCCAGGCAGCACCTCGTAAATCTCCTCTGCACCCTGTCTAAATCTTCCACATCCACCCTATAATGAAGTGACTAGAGCCAAACACAATATTCCATTAGTGAATTACAAGATACAAAAATTCCTCAAGAATGAAGACTAGATGCAGTCATTCACAACATTTTGGGTTTTCCTAGGCCACCATTTCCCAGTCCCATCTCCTCGCCTACCTACTAACCCCGTTTACCATGGGGGGGGGGTAAAACACCTAGTTTCTGCTATTCCAGTCTCATTTCCCTCTCCCACATACCAACCCTGTTTCCCATGGGGGGGGGTAAAATACCCAGTTTCTACTATGCCAGTCCCATCTCCTCTCCCACATACCAACCCCATTTCCCATGGGGGGGGCGGTAAAGCACCTAGTTTCTACTATTCTAGTCCCATCTCCTCTCCCACATACCAACCCCGTTTCCCATGGGGGGGGGTAAAACACCCAGTTTCTGCTATTCCAGTCCCATCTCCTCTCCCACATACCAACCCCATTTATCATGGGGGGGGGGGTAAAACACCCAGTTTCTGCTATTCCAGTCCCATCTCCTCTCCCACCTACTAACCCCGTTTACCATGGGGGGGGGCGGTAAAACACCTAGTTTCTGCTATTCCAGTCTCATTTCCCTCTCCCACATACCAACCCTGTTTCCCATGGGGGGGGGGGGTAAAATACCCAGTTTCTGCTATTGCAGTCCCATCTCCTCTCCCACATACCAACCCCATTTATCATGGGGGGGGGGTAAAACACCCAGTTTCTGCTATTCCAGTCCCATCTCCTCTCCCACACAGCAACCCCATTTCCCATGGGGGGGGCGGTAAAGCACCTAGTTTCTACTATTCTAGTCCCATCTCCTCTCCCACATACCAACCCCATTTATCATGGGGGAGGGGTAAAACACCCAGTTTCTATTGCAGCTTCCACCACAGTAAATGTTGCTGTCCTAAACATAAACATGGTCATAAACCAGTTATATGAGGCCTCTTCCCCACCCAGAGATTTCTGGTACTCAAAAAAGTTTGAGATTAATCTACCTCAGAACCTTACCCCACCTCCCTCTATACAGTGAGACCATTCTCTGTGCTCACAATCAGAATCGGCAGCCCCTACAAAGCAGAATTCTTAGTATTCACAGCATGAGAAAGTTGACCACAAATGGCAAGTTATGGAGACCGACATCCTAATTCCTGAACGCTGTCGTTCAGCTTTGTAGTGTTGTTCTTTCCCCAATCACAACCTGCCAGAAGTTACTAGAATGAGAGTCACGTGGTCAAGCTGAGTATTAAGAGATTAGGGCCACAATACTGGAGCAGGATTGGGCCATTCAGCCTCCCAGGTCTGCCATGCCACTCTATCATGGCTGATTTATCATTCCCTTAAGGAGATCCAAGGTACATGCATTTCCATACTCAGGGTGGTGGATATCTGCAATGAGCTGCCAGAGGAGATGGTGGAAGAATGTTGAGATAGGAAAGATATAGGGGAGTAAATGGCCTTTCCCCATCCAGCTTGTCCAGAGTGTTGAAACTCTCCCTGTACATCTGCAACCTGTCATTCCTGAGGGTGAAAATGCCCTCAGTGATATCAAGTCATCAAAGGAAGCAAACCAGTGAGTATGATGCCGAGGGAGCTGGGGGGGAGGTGGAGGGTGCGGGGTGCGCGAGGGATCCACTGAGATCCAGACAGGAGCAGGAGCTGGCAGAACAGGGACTTAGTAGGGTACTGTCCCACCCGTGCCAAATATTTTGTTCAACCCCCTGATCTTGTGTTTATTTCTGCCTACTCATTTTTTGCAGGTGACCTTGAATAAGCAGCGCACCAGTCGTACTAAATTCTGGCATCGCCACTACTCAGCGATCAATCTAATGTATCACAAACAGATACCAATAGACAATCTTCTGCCCCGGGTCAAATTACTCACCTGTTGCTGAGAATTCTGAAGGGTTTCTAAATACGTAATAATTCGACTTTTAAAGTCTTTGATTCTCTCAATCTGGACAAGAACAGAATACAGGAGAATTTTTTAGAAAAGGAATTTCAACTATATCAAGATCAGAATATTGTAGCACATCTTTTGGAGAGCCTCAGAGCACTCACCTCAAACCGAGCAACTTCTTTTCGAATGGTGACCGAGATCCGCTCAAAATCTCTTTCACATTGCAGGACTTTGGGTTCCCACTGTGGGAGAAATGATGGTTAGTTTGCACAATTTATCAGCCAATGCCTCCGTCCCGCAACATCACTCCCTATAAGGCAGCAACTCTAAACCGGATACTGGATGAAGGTAGGAAATAGCCTTGAGCCATTAATCACGAATACAGCTGGATTCGGAGTCTGATCACAATACAGCTTCAGGTGCTGAGAGAACATCATAAGACATAGGAACACATTAGGTCATTTGGCCCATTGAAACTGCTGAGACATTCCATTAATTCTTATTTATTCTCCCTCGCAGCCCCATTCTCCTGCTTTCTCCCTGTAACCTTTGACACCCTGACTGATCAGAGCCCATCAACCTCTGCTTTATAAATATTCAATGATTTGGATTCCACAGATTCACTAGCTTCTGGCTGAAGAAATTTCTTCATCTCTGCCCTAACTGGATGCACATCTTTTCTTACATAAAGAACCCAAAACTGCAGCCTGACTTAAAGCCTCAGCATTACATCATTACCTCTATTACTCCCATTCCACAGCTAACAGAACTAGGTCACGAACAGTCAGCACTCAGCATCTTCAGTAGCATTTTATGGCTTCTGTAGATCCTACACAGAATGAATCTTTGGCACTTTAGGTAGCTTTAGCAAATTTGAAAAGGTGCACTAAAGCTTTATCACAGGAAGGTTAGAAAGGGAGTCAGACACAGATGGAGAAATAAATGGAGGAGTTTAGGGAAGGAAATCCAGAGCTCAGAGTGTGGCTGCTGAAGACACTGCCCCCAATGCTGAGAGGCAATCAGAAATATACAAGAGTGCAGCAAGGATCACTGGGGTCTTCAGTGGGAGGCAGGGTAGATCAGCAAGACCAGGCATGAGAAGTTGAATGAATTTACTGTGAATCAGGGAATAGTTTTACATGAGTTCCGAGGGTAGAATGAGGGACTAGGTACTGGGAGGCTCACAGCAAAGAGGAACTTAATGCTGATGTAATGCAGGATATAACTGAGCAAGGGAGCACAAGCCCTAGATTCATTGATCTGTACCATACCAGAACACCTCCCCTCTCCTGGATCTCACCCACTACCCATATCATAAGTTATTGGAGCAGAATTAGGCCATTCAGCCCACTGGGTCTGCTCCACCATTCCAGCATGGCTGATTTATTATCCCTCACAAACCCCTTCTCCTACCTTCTCTCTGTAATCTTCGATGCCCTGACTAATCAAGAAGCTATCAACCTCTGTTTTAAATATACAAATAGTCTCCAAAGCTGTCTGTGGCAATGAATTCCACAGATTCATCACTCTATGACTAAAGAAATCTCTCATCTCTGTTCTTAAAGGGACTTCCCTCTATTCTAGGCGTTTCCAGTCTGGGATCCCTTGCTTGGTGGTATTGGTCCATGACATCAAAAAGGTTGGGAAACCTTGCTCTATTTTCACTCTGCGCCTTCTGGTCCGAGGCTCAGCCACTAGAGGAAACATCCTCTTCACATCGATTCTATCTAGGCCTTTCAGTATTGGAAAGGTTTCAATGAGATACAAGGATTCGAGGAGTAGTGGACAGTGAGGAAGGTTTTCAAAGCTTGCAGAGGGACTTGGACCAGCTGGAAAAATGGGCTGAAAAATGGCAGATGGAGTTTAATACAGACAAGTGTGAGGTATTGCACTTTGGAAGGGCAAACTAAGGTAGAACATACAAGGTAAATGGTAGGGCACTGAGGAGTGCAGTGGAACAGAGGGATCTGAGAATACAGATACAAAATTCCCTAAAGGTGGCATCACAGGTAAAATAGGGTTGTAAAGAGAGCTTTTGGTACATTGGCCTTTATAAATCAAAGTACTGAGTATAAGAGTTGGAATGTTATGGTGAGGTTGTACAAGACATTGGTGAGGCTGAAGTTGGAGTATTGTGTGCAGTTTTGGTCACCTAATTACAGGAAGGATATTAATAAGGTTGAAAGAGTGCAGAGAAGGTTTACAAGGATGTTGCTGCGACTTGAGAAACTCAGTTACAGAGAAAGGTTGAATAGGTTCGGACTTTATACCCCGGAGCGTAGAAGAATGAAGGGAGATTTGATAGAGGTATATAAAATTATGATGGGTATAGATAGAGTGAATGCAAGCAGGCTTTTTCCACTGAGGCTAGGGGAGAAAAAATCCAGAGGACAGGGGCTAAGGATGAAGGGGGAAAAGTTTAAAGGGAAGTTTAAAGTTCAAAGTTTAAAGGGGGGCTTCTTCACACAGAGAGTGGTGGGAGTGTGGAATGAGCTGCCAAATAAAGTGGTAAATGTGGGCTCACTTTTAACATTTAAGGAAGACTTGGACAGGTACATCGATGAGAGGTGTATGGAGGGATATAGTCCGGGTGCAGGTCAGTGGGACTAGGCAGAAAAATGGTTCAGCACAGTCAAGGAGGGCCAAAAGGCCTGTTTCTGTGCTGTAATATTTCTATGGTTCTATGGAGATCCCCCCTCTTTCTTCTAAACTCCAGCGAGTACAGGCCTAGAGCCATCCTAACAATAACCCTTCAATTCCCAGAATCTTCTCATGAACCTCCACTGGGCTCTCTTCAATGTCAGCACATCCTTTCTTAGATAAGGGGCCCAAAATTGCTCACAATACTCCAAATGCAGTCTGGCCAGTGCATTAAAGCCTCAGCATTACATCAATTCCTCTTGTATTCTAGTCCTCGTGAAATGAATGTTAACATTGTCCCTAATATACCCCCGCATTGCAAGTGATCCAACATGGGTAATCACAGTATCTCGTATTTGGTCAACTCCTCCTATCCCCACCAATGGATGCCTTCAACGAGTAGGCATAGGCAGCCATGAGGCGTGGGAAACAATCCTCATCCCACGTCCAGCAGGAACCTGAGCAGGAGAGGGGAGTGTACTGGCTCCCTCTTCACACAAAATGTTGAAGGAACTTAGCAAGTCAGGCAGCAGCTACGAGGATGCAGCCTGATTTGTCGAGTTCTTCTAGCACTGTGTGTGTGTTGCACAAGATTTACGCCACCTGCAGAGTCTCTTGTATTTATGACTCCCTTTTCAGCTTGGGAGTACTGCAGGCAATATTTACAGCAACCCAAAGATTAAGGCCACTATGAAATTCTCCTGGTCTGCATCTGGGCTTTCTGCTGTCTGTACACATGCATACTGCTGAACAAAGCAATGTTCCTCCGGACCAAGGTGCACAACACTACACACAACATACAAAGTTATATTACTACAAATAAAGTGCATATACAATGCAAACTAAAAAGTAAACAGTATAATGACACCACACAAAGAGATGCTTCCCATCCTAATAGTCCTTGTCTTAATGCTACGGTACCTCCTGCCTGATGGTAGGGTGTCAAAGAAATTGTTGGATGGATGGGAGGGAGCATTGACAATGCTAAGGGCCCTGCATACACGGTGTTCCTGTTAAGTATATCCAAGATAATCCTCTCAGCAGTCCTCACAATCCTTTGTAGGGCCCCAAGCCTCTCAATACAGGAGCCCCTCAGTGCTGTGTACTAAGCCCCTTCCTCTACTCCCTGTATATCCATGACTGCATCACCACCCACAGCTCTAATCTGCTAATTAAATTTGCCGTCGACACTACATTGCCTGATCTCAAACAATAATGAGGTGGCCTACAAGGAAGAAGTTATCTCTCTGACACAGAAGTGTCAAGGAAACAACCCCTCCCTCAAAAACAAAGGAGCTGGTTGTGGATTACAAGAGGAATGGAGATGGGCTAACCCCTATTGACATCAATGGATCAAGGGTTGAGAGGGTAAACAGCTTTAAGTTCCTCGGCATCCACATCACCGAGGACCTCATGGGTCTGTACACACCAGCTGTGTGGTGAGAAAGGCACAACAGCACCTCTTTCACCTCAGACAGTTGAGGAGGTTTGGTGTGGGCCCCCAAATCCTAACAACTTTCTACAGGAGCAAAATTGAGAGCATCCTGACTGGCTACATCACTGCCTGGTATGGGAACTGTACCTCCCTTAATCACAGGACAGCCCAGCTCATTTGTAGTTGTGATCTTCCCATGATTCAGGACATTGACAAGGACAGGTGTGAAAAAAGGGCCCACAGGATCATTGGGGACCTGCGTCACCCCAACCATAATCTATTCCAGCTGCTATCATCCAGGAAACGGTACTGCAGCATAAAAGCCAGGACCAACAGGGTCCGGGACAGCTTCTTCCACCAGGCCATCAGACTGATTAACTCACGCTGATCTGAGTGTACTCTGTATTACATTGACTGCTCTATTTATTATAAATTATTAAAATTACTATGATTGCACATTTAGACGGAGACGTAACGTAAAGATTTTTACTCTTCATGCACATGAAGGATGTAAGAAATAAAGTCAATTCAATAAAAAAAGTAAAAAAAAACTGTCAGGGCTCTAGCAGTTCCACATTTATCCCTGACACCAAGGTGTCATAGACATGCACACAAAGCCAACCCATTCCTTATGGTCCAAGACAATCAACGGCCCTAGTGAGCAGCAAGGATGCGTACCTGCTCCGATTAATGTAACAGCCTAAAGGAGCAGTTTGAGAAGGTCCTGACCAGTACTAACGTTGCAGCTCTATAAAGGAGGGAGCACAAGGGCAATGGCATGGTAGGACCACACTTGGAATATTGTGTTCAGTTCTGGTCGCTTCATTTTTAGGAGGATGTAGAAGCTTTAGTGAGAGTACAGAGGAGATTTAACAGGATATTGCCTGGATTAGAGTGCATGTCTTACAATAGGCTGGGTAAGCTCGGGCTTTTCTCTTTGGAGTGAAGGAGGATGCGAGATGACTCGATAGAGGTGTACAACATAAGGACAGTTCAAGTAGACAGCCGGAGACTACTCCCTCACCCCCTCCCCCCCCCCAAAAACGGGCAGAAATGGCAAATACTAGGGAGCTTAATTTTAAGGTGATTGGAGAAAAGTATGGATGGTGGAGGGGTGGGGGAAGATGTCAGAAGCAAGCTGTTTTTCTTAAAAAAAAACACGAGTGCTGTGTCCTGTCAGGGGTGATGGTAGAGGCGGATATATTAGAGACATTTAAGAGACTTAGATAGACACGTGGATACAAAACAAAATAATGGAGGGCTATGTAGGATGGAAGGCTTAGATTGATGCTAGAGTTGGTTAAAAGGTCATCACACCATTGTGGGATGAAGGGCCTGAACTACAGGTCACAGGGTGGCATAGATAGACCGGACAGTAAGAGAACTCTTCCCGAGGCAGAATACAAGGGGGCATAATTAAGGTGATTAGGCAGTATGGGGAGAATGTCAGAGGTAGTTCTTTCATTACAGACTGGTAGGTGCATGGAACACCCTGCCAGGGATGATGATAGAGGCAGATACATTGGGGATATTTACCAGACTCTTAGATAGGCACGTCGATGATAAAAATGGAGGGCTCTGTGGGAGGGAAAGGCTAGACTGATCCCAGAGTAGGCTAAAGGGTCAGCACATCATGGGCCTGTTTTATGTAATAAACGTACCTCTGTTATCTCATCCTTGGCTTGCTGCAGTTTCTCAGGTTTGTTGGCCCAGATGAGTCGTGCTTCATTCTCTCGTTTCTTCTGCAGTGTAGTCTGTGCATCCTGCCAGCGTTGCCATGCCTTCATCCGCTGGTCAAACACTCCCTACACCGGGACAGCCACACCTCCTTAACATCCAGTTAAAAGCAACCTGCCACCCCAACAGTTTAGTGCACATGATAATTTAGTGGAACCACAAGGTTCAGACTTAGTCACCAGTGGGTACAAGACTCAGGGGATGAGAATGACCCAGAACCACAGACGGTAAACACAGCATTGGGCACAGCTGCAATTCCTGCCCCATTTGCCAAGGCCCGCTGTGTAGATAGATGACCCTTCAGAGAAAGGAGGCATGAAATGACAAAAAATCCACCCACAAGAAAATCTGCAGATGCTGGAAATTCAAGCAACACACACAAAATGCTGGTGAACGCAGCAGACCAGGCAGCACCTATAGGAAGAAGTACAGTCGACATTTTGGGCCGAGACTCCTCGCCAGGACTAACGAAGGGTCTTGGCCTGAAACGCCGACTGTACTTCTTCCTATAAAGGTGCCTGGTCTGCTGCGTTCACCAGCTTTTTGTGTGTGTTGCTTGAAAAACCCACCCACCACAGCTTGCTCTCTCAAGCACTTGCACACAGACTGTAGGGCAGGGGTTCCCAGATCCCTCAGTCAATGGTATAAGGAAGGTTGGGAACACCCCCCCCCCCCCAACAGAGGTTATTACAACTGGATGAAATCTGTTTAAGAGAGAACTGCACTACAAGAGTGATCTCTACTGTGCTGCAGAGAACAAGCAGCAGCTTTGAAAGGAAAGACTAAACAACCAAAAGACCCAACCACTAATCACAACCACCACTTACTCAGGTCCACACTACAGCAGGATATGTGAATCCCGGATCAGTCTCTACTGCCCACCAACAGACAACTCCTCAGGAGAACATCATACTCTACTCGAGAGATGGCTCTAAAATTACACCTCCCCCAGTACAAGGCCACCAACTCCACCATGCACATTCCCAAGATCGGTTGCAAAAGGAAGAGGGTTGGGTATGGGGCTAGCAACCACATACCATAAAAAAAACCAGTGCTACAGAAACTCTAACAGAAGCTCCAAAAACTTCATCCCTGGGACAGAAAGGATACACCAAGGAGGGCTACACCTGGAGGACTGGCCCAGGCGATCTACTGCCTATGCCCCAGTAGGGGTCATGGGCTTGAGGAGAGGCAGTACAAGGGCAATGGCAAAATGGAACAGTAGAAATACAGATAATCAATAGCTAAAGCATCCAAGCATGAAAATGGCGAGGAAGAACCCTGAGACAGAAAGGATGGGCTGAGGACCTTTACTGCGGAGATCAGCCGGATGTAGTCACTCAACAGCTCAGCCAGCAGGAAGAAGTCATTATTGGCTTGTTCCTGTTGAAGTTGCTCAATCTTCTCCTGAACTTCTGCCAGCTGTGACAGAGCCCGTGATAATGCCGTGTGGTCCTCTGAGCTCCCCAACATGGCAGCGCTCTTTGCAAAGATGCCCGTGTTCACCGCCAGCTCTGTAGACAGAATCACAATGTTACCAACTCCACTCCTGATGTGGGATAAACCATTACACCAGCACTCTTCTCAAACACAGGACTTCCTGCCCTTCCTGGGTCAATTCAAAGACACTGGAAAATTGGGCCATTCAGCCTGTCAAGTCTGCTCCACTATTCCACCATGGCCGATTTATTATCCCTCTCAATCCTGTTCTCCTGCCTTCACCCTGTAACCTTTGATGCCCTGATTAATCAAGAACCTATTAACCCCCACTTTATATATACCCAATGACTTGGCCTCCACAGCTGATAACAGCAATGAATTCCACAGATTCACCACTCTCTGGCGAAAGAAATTCCTCCTCTGTTCTAAATTCCTCCATTCTGACACTGTGCACTCTGGTCCTAGACTCCCCCAGCATTGGAAACATCCTCTCCATGTCCACTCCATCTCAGCCTTCTAATATTCCATAGGTTTCACTGAGAATCCCCCTCATTCTTCTAAACTCCAGTTGAACATTGAAAATGGGACACAGATTGAATTGCTTCATTCTATGCGAAAGGAACAGTAGGAGGAACAGAGAGAAAGACTGGTGCCAGAATGTGTGACAACAGTTGTGAGCTGCCCCCAACACCCTTGGGTGTGTTGGCTGTTAACGCAAACAATGCATTTCACTATACATTAGGTCAGTGGTCCCCAATGTCCAGGCTGCGGACCGATACCGGGCCGCAAAGCATGCAGGGGTGCAGCGGTAGCGGGTGCGCACTCAGCACATTTTTAAGAAAAAAGCTGAAATAAACAAGCTAATTAATTGGGCGCCCGGCACCCCTGCAGCCAGGTAGCTGCCACATCATTGTCTGCATTAGGTGTCCACTTTATTAGGTACACCTGCTTGTTAACACAAATACCTAATCAGACAATGATGTGGCAGCAACTTAAGTGCACAAAAACACGCAGACATGGTCAAGAGGTTCTGCAGCCTCCGAGGAGATTCCGAGAGACAGAGGCAGTGAGCTAGAACTTCATGGCAAGGCGGCTGCGAGTCGATGTGACTCCACTTCACCAATTAAAGCTTCCATTAAAGTGACAAGGGAGTTTGAAATGCCGCCTGCCTGTGTTTTTAAGAAGTCACTGGGGGAAGATCGGTCTGCTGCTGGAGAGGGAAAACTGCCTTTTTTTAAAAATTGCTGGTGAGTTTGCTCTGCTACAGAAAGGGAGAATATTGCCCAGGTATTCTGCATTTTGCATGTAGACTTTGACTGTGGACTTTTTTTTTTCCAGTCTTATGGTTTTTTTTTGTATTTTGTGGTTTTTGCCCAACCTTTCCCATTTTTTTTGTGTGCGGGGGAAGGGGATTTGGAGGTCAATGTGCCTGTTCCGTTTTTTGTGTGAGGAGGGATTTGGGGGTTGATGACTGAGCTGCTGTTCTTTTCTTTCTCACTTTCATGGCTGTCTGGAGAAGAATTTCAGAGGTGTATACCTTGATAAATGAACCTTTGTAGTTCAGACCAAACATCAGAATGGGGAAGAAATGTGATTTAAGTGACTTTGTGGAATGATTGTTGATGCCAGAGGAGGTGGTTTGAGTATCTCAAACTACTGATCTCCTGGGGTTTTCATGCAGTCTCTGGAGTTTATAGAAAATGGTGCAGAAAAACAAAAAAAAACACATCCAGTGTGCTTCAGTTCTGTGGGTGCAAATGTCTTGCTGATGAGAGGGGTCAGAGGAGAATGGCCAGACAGGAAGGTGACAGTAATTCAAATAACCACACATTACAACAGTGGTGTGTAGAAGAGCATCTCTGACCGCACATATCAAATCTTGAAATGGATGGGCTACGACACAAGAAAGTACTGGGTTCCACTCCTGAACCTAATAAAATGGCCACTGAGTGAATGTTTAATATACACGTGATAAATAAACTAGAATCTGAAAGATTAAAACCCTCTCTATACTGCCCCATCAGAAATGACCTCACAGGTTAGATACACAACGTGATACGGTCAAACCCTCCTGCAACAACCCAATGTGCCCAAGTTACTTCACTGGAGATGAATGGTTCTAGAATAATTACCAATTACAATCATGAGCCATGTGTCAATATTACATTAATAATTAAACCTGGACAAACACGTCTGTTGACTGCTGGGTTCACCTCTCCGAAGGATGAAGTTATTCAGTCAATTGACTTATTTTCAGTCAATCTATCCAATTTCTGGAATGTAACTGTCGTTAATTAGCTGATCAATCCTCCTTTGCAGAGGACACAGCAAGGTGAACTCCACCATTGAGTGAGAACGCAAGGGAAGCCATGCTAAATGTAGGTCAGAAACAATCTCCCAGTCCCCTTCACGTTTCACTGTTCAGACACAATGTCTCTGCCTCCTTTGTCAATGTCAACACAGAGCAAACACCACCTTTGCGGCTCATTGGCATCAACACATTCAGCCTGGATTAAACCGGAGAGTCAAATTGCTATCGTACCAAATCTCAAAATGCAAAGCATTAACCACGCCAAACAGACACGTGTACAGTCCTGTGATTAGCAGGAACAACAAAGCAGACGTGAGGAGGCTCTGCCTTTCACTAAAACCAGTTAGGTGCCTGCTGAGGTTCTTACAAAACCACAGATCAATGGTCCAAAATGGCAAGTTTATTCCCCTCCATAGGTGCTGCCTGACTGCCCAGTTCCTCCAGCATTGTGTGTGTAGTGTGGAACTATAGGTAAATAGCCTCACTGCCTTGTGGGCAGCCTCAGAAGAGACGAAGGCTGTGGGAGCAAACCCAGACAGCAAATCCAGAGTGGAGCCCCTAAGGGGCAGAACATCACTGAACATCCTTATGGCAGCCAAGCTGGTGCCAAACATATTGCTTCACTTTCCTTTAGACTACATCAGTGATGCCAAGAGGGGGGTCTTGATGACTAGGCATCCCAAGATCTCCATACCTTCCTCCTGGACTTATGCCCTGGAGAGGTCACTTCGATTGTCCTTTGAGACAGACGGATGCCATTAGAATGTAGACTGTTTATCACCCTTCATAGATGCTGCTTGACCTTCTGAGTTTCTCCAGCACTTCAGATATTCTTTATGCAACCAGCCTACATGCTCCCGACCTCTCCGTACAGGAGGTTTGATTTTGCAAAGCAGGTCGAAGCACAGTTTAACTGGATTTGTGAGACTTTATGGGACTTTACTGCAACAGTTAACAACTTTGATGTTATTGCCACCTCTTTGAACTGCATGCCTCACCTTTCCTGTGATTGACAAGGGTTTCAACAACAGCATGGAGTTTGCGTAACTGCTGGTCTTCATTTTCAATTTCCTGAAACTTCTCTTCAAACCACTAGAAACAGAACAAATATTTTGTATAGCAGAGGCAAAACAGACAAAACAATAAAGAAACCGCCCACTGAAGGACTCCAGTCCGGGCCTTCCATAGTCTGTGTCGGACACATCCAGTCTGGACTCCAGTCTGTGTCGGACACATCCAGTCTGGACTCCAGTCTGTGTCGGACACATCCAGTCTGGACTCCAGTCTGTGTCGGACACATCCAGTCTGGACTCCAGTCTGTGTCGGACACATCCAGTCTGGACTCCAGTCTGTGTCGGACACATCCAGTCTGGACTCCAGTCTGTGTCGGACACAACCATGGCACAGGGTGAGAGCATACAGGGAATGTGAAGGACTCCCGCCTGGGCATTCCATGGCCTGTGTCAGACGTCCAGGCACAGGACAAGAACATACAAGGAATATGACGAAGAAACTTATGTACCCAGAGAGCACAGCAGTGCCTAAGGGGATGGTAGTGGTAGCACATTACTAAAGCAAACATGAAAAGTTGGTAACAGATGCATACTTGATGGCTGGCACGGACGTGAAGAGCAGGTCTCTACCACGGCTCTGACACTGAATAGCTGCGGGAAGTTACAAACCCTAACTCAACACAGCCACAGCACACACGTTGGTTGAAAGGGAATATGTAGTTTTTAAAGGAACTCAGTAGGTCGGACAGGATCTATGGACGGGAATAAACAATCGACTTTTCAAGCTGAGACCCATCAGGATTAAAGGTCTCAGCCCAAAATATCAAAACTTTATTACTCTCCATAGATGCTGCCTGGCCTACTAAGTTCCCCATCATTGTGTGTGTGATGCTCTGGATTTCCAACATCTGCATAATCTCTTGCTTGATATGCGCAGCTTTTAAAACTGAATACAGAACCAAGAACAAGGAGCAAACCAATAGATCTAGTTGCAGTCATATGTTCTTTCTAAGGTCCAGGCTGCTGGCAATACAGCACCGCCCCTGGTGGGACACATACTCAGCAGCCGATGCAGCCAGCACTTCTGTACCTACCAGCTCTCCCCCATTCCCAATACCCCACAAGAGGGCAAATATATTGGTAAATGAAAGGTAACAGGGTTAAATTACCTGGAACTGGCCATAGATGGGACAGGACTAGTTGACTGAAATGTACAGCCATAAAGCAGAACCATTCACAGCAGCATCCAGTAGTGTTAGAACCTTCCACTCAGTCAGGGGTTCCCAACCCAGGGTCTATGGTATAAATAAGGTTGGGAACCCCTGCAAGTGATGGAAATTCTTTCTTAGACAACTGGGAGGCACAAAACACTTACGATGTCCGACTCATTCATCTTTATGGTCATCTTACTGACAGCATCAGCAGCTTTGTTGACCATCCGAAGGAGACCAGCACCACTCAGAGCCTGAGTGTTTACTGCTCGTGGTAACTGAAAAGCAAGTTCAAATATTGGCTTTAGACAACTCTACACAAACAGCATTCCCTTCAAAATTTCAACCCCTTCAACAAATAAGGCCACAAGACACAAAAATAGAATTAGGCTGTCAAGTCTACTCTGCCACTCCTTCAAGACTGACTTATTTTCCCTCTCAATTCTATTTTTCTGCCTTCTCTCTGTAAACTTTGATGCAGTTACTATCAACCTCTACTTTAAATATACCCTTGCCTCCACAGCTGCCTGTAGCAATGAATTCCATAGATTCACCACCCTCTGGCTGAAGAAATTAGACTACAAGACATGTGAGCAGAATTCGGCCTTTCGGCCCATTGAGTCTGCTCCGCCATTCCATCGTGGCTGATTTAATATCCCTCTCAACCCCATTCTTTTGCCTTAATTTAATTTTGTGATGCAGTAGAGTGACAGACTTTTCCAGACCAACGATTCCACACTGTTAATCACACTCATGTGACCAATTCATCTACTGACCCATGCCTTTGAAATATGGCAGGAAACTGGAGCACCCAGGGAAAACTCACGTGATCACAAGGAGAGCACACGAACTCCTTACAGACAGCGATGATAATTGAGCCCGACTCACTGGTGCTGTAAAGCAATGTGCCTTCTTTCCATAATCTTTGACACTCTTATTAATCAAGAATGCATCAACCTCTGCTTTAAATACACTCAATATTATGAGTTTTTGAGAGGTTTCTAATCAAACCAGCAAGCATAGTGGCCAGATTCGAGCAGCTCAGTAACCACACTACCAATACTGCCCTGGAAGAGCCAACTATGGCAGGTACAGTTTCCATATGGTACAAGCAGTTGAGTGGGGAGTTGATCAGGATGTAGGAAAAATTTGCAAAGAATAAATGGAATGAAAGTAGGATTAGTGTAAACAGGAGTTCCTTAAGGTTGTTATAGTTGGGTGGGGTAGGGTGGTGGTGGGGACAAGCTCCCACTACTTATTTAACAATCCCAATGGTGTGCACCTCAAATAGCCTCTAACAACCACGTCCAGATCCTGGCCTTCACGTGTGGCTTAGCTACTAAGCCATTTCAACTGACACAGGGGCACAGATGGGTTACTGGAAATTTAAAACCACTTGCTTCGGGCAGATGGGGCTCATCAGTCATGGTTGGCAGCTCATCCATGAGAAAAAATCTCTGATCTCAAACTTCCGCTGCCTTGTGCTTAGCTCACTCATGAGGAAGACTTTGAGAGTAAACCGCAAAGAAAAATCCAGAGCTGGAATACCCAAGGCAGTCCTACGTTGAATTTAACGCTGACTGGCAATTCCTGCCACTCGGTTGGTGCCAAACTGTATCAGTCTCTGCCGTTCCATCGCATTCACCAGCTGCGTGGAGAAGGGGAGCCTGCTGTACGGGCAACAGCTTGCTCTCCATGTCGTACTACCCTGGCTTGCATATGAAACGTAGATAGCTATGATGCAATATCCATGGTCAACCCTGACCAACGCAGTGCCTCGAGCTCGTGTAAACTGTTGATGGTTAATGAGGACTGAGTAGACTGAAGGGTCTGCTTCACTACCTTTGTATTTGGAGCCATTTTAATTTCTGATGCTAATTATCCAAGATCTAGCCAATAATTAGAACTTCCCAGCAACTCAAAGACGATGAAGGGTCCAATACCCAATAAAGGACCTGGGTTCAAAACACTGACTGTTTATTCCCCTCCACAGCTGCTGCCTGACCTGCCGAATATGTTGCAATAGAACTGCCCAGGAGCTCAGTATCAGAGAAAGCCAGTGGACTGTAGAGTAGAGCCAGATCAGAGTCTGGTTCTACACCACGAGGCACTGTCGACCAGGGCAGATCCACCCCCACCCACTCCTCTAATCCCTCTGAAGGAGCAGAGCAGAGCAGACAAATACTGAATGTGACCAGAGCAACACAGCCAACCCTGCTAATGGCCTCCAGCCATCTGAAGCAGATTACTGACGTAAGGAAGCCCAAGAATCTCTGGTTAAATCTTCAGTAATTGGCTTCAATTAGAATGGCAAAAAATTTTATTTTGTTTGATTTTATTTGGAGCTACAGCATGGAACAGGCACTTACAACCCAACAACTCACCAATTTAACCCCTAGCTAATCATAGGACACTTCACAATGACCAACTAATTGGTACGTCTTTGGACTGTGGGAGGAAACTGGAGCACCTGGAGGAAACACCCATGCACACATGGGAAGAACGTACAAAGGTGCTTACAGAGGATGCCAGGATTGAACTCCTGAACTCTGATGCTCTGAGCTGTAATAACACTGTGTTAACCACTATGCTACAGAGGCATCCAGCACAGCACAGACACGGGCCATCATTACTATGCAAATCCGGTTTAAAATTCTTCACTTATTCTTATCAACTCCCCCCTCCCCCACACACTTGCACATGAGGAACAATTAGTGGTTAATTCACCTACCAACCTGTCAGTCTTTGGGATGAAGAACATGGGAGAAAACTAGACCATCTGCAGTCACAGGCAGAACATGCCAACTCCACACAGTCAGCACCAGAGGTAGCAGCTCCCCTAGATGTTGCACCGTGCTCACAACATGCTGGAGGAATTCAGCAGGTCAGGCAGCATCCGTGGAAAAGATCGGTCGACGTTCCGGGCCGGAACCCTTCCTCATGGTTCCGCCTCCTTCTACTACCCATTGTGTTTTCCCCTATTCTTTCTTCACCTTTCCTGCCTATCCCCTCCCCTACCCCTTTATCTTTCCCCTTACTGGTTTTTCACCTGGAACCTACCAGCCTTCTCCTTCCCACCCACCCCCCACCTTCTTTATGGGGTCTCTGCCCCTTCCCTCTACAGTCCTGATGAAGGGTTCCAGCCTGAAACGTCAACGGATCTTTTCCACGGATGCTGCCTGACCTGCTGAGTTCCTCCAGCATGTTGTGAGTGTTGCTTTGACCGCAGCATCTGCAGATTATTTTGTGTTGCACACATGAGGTATCAAATCTTGTGGGAAGGCGGTAAGAGAATGGGGGTTGGGAGGTTTAATGAATCAGCCATGTTAGAATGGGCTTATTCTGCTCCTACTTCTTATGGAAGCACCCAACGAAATAGAGGGTCCAAACAATAACAGAAGGAGACAAGTCAGAGATACATTGCTGATGTTAGCTTGTCGTTAAACTGGAAGTGCTGATACTTAGAAATAAGAAAACTGCAGATGCTGGAAATCTAAAATAATTCAGATCAGCAGCAGCTGTGGAAAGCATTGCTTTGGGTCTGCTCAATCTCATCGTCTGCCTATTCCCCTCCACTCCATTCCAAACTACCTTGCATTGAGCAGTTACCTCATCTTTTTCCAAGAATTCCCTCACATCAGGATCCTGTAATAGGGTGGGGTGTTTAATGATCCGCTGTAAGTACCTGGAATGATCAAAACATTGGATGTTTAGTCTGGAGTTCATTATTTTGATGATTTAATACTGTTTTTGTACAAACTATGTTACACTAAGGCTTACAATTAAATGCATGTTCAATCTTGATGATACAACACTTGGTAACAGCAGGTAAGATAAGCTGCCTTCTCAGTACACTGTAGAAATGGCTACACGTGCCTAGTCTAATCCCGAACAGGAAATGGCAGAGGCTGGCACATTCTGTGACAGTGTACCTCATTATTGTTTGTCTTACAGACAGTGTAGAACAGGCCCTTCTGACACCACCCAGCAATCCCCGAACTACAACAATTGTTCATCCCAGTTTGGCAAAAGAATAAATCAAGAAAGGTAGTGCACCCGTGGCTGACAAGAGAAATTAGGGATAGTATCAATTCCAAAGAAGAAGCATACAAATTAGCCAGAGAAAGTGGCTCACCTGAGGACTGGGAGAAATTCAGAGCTCAGCAGAGGAGGACAAAGGGCTTAATTAGGAAGGGGAAAAAAGATTATGAGAGAAAACTGGCAGGGAACATAAAAACTGACTATAAAAGCTTTTATAGATATGTAAAAAGGAAAAGACTGGTAAAGACAAATGTAGGTCCCCTACAGACAGAAACAGGTGAATTGATTATGGGGAGCAAGGACATGGCAGACCAATTGAATAATTACTTTGGTTCTATCTTCACTGAGGGCGACATAAATAATTTTCCAGAAATAGTAGGGGACAGAGGGTCCAGTGAGGTGGAGGAACTGAGCGAAATACATGTTAGTAGGGAAGTGGTGTTAGGTAAATTGAAGGGATTGAAGGCAGATAAATCCCCAGGGCCAGATGGTCTGCATCCTAGAGTGCTTAAGGAAGTAGCCCAAGAAATAGTGGATGCATTAGTGATAATTTTTCAAAACTCGTTAGATTCTGGACTAGTTCCTGAGGATTGGAGGGTGCCTAATGTAACCCCACTTTTTAAAAAAGGAGGGAGAGAGAAACCGGGGAATTATAGGCCGGTTAGCCTAACGTCGGTGGTGGAGAAACTGCTGGAGTCAGTTATCAAAGATGTGATAACAGCACATTTGGAAAGCGGTGAAATCATCGGACAAAGTCAGCATGGTTTTGTGAAAGGAAAATCATGTCTGACGAATCTCATAGAATTTTTTGAGGATGTAACTAGTAGAGTGGATGGGGAGAACCAGTGGATGTGGTATATTTGGATTTTCAAAAGGCTTTTGACAAGGTCCCACACAGGAGATTAGTGTGCAAACTTAAAGCACACGGTATTCGGGGTAAGGTATTGATGTGGATGGAGAATTGGTTGGCAGACAGGAAGCAAAGAGTGGGAATAAACGGGACCTTTTCAGAATGGCAGGCGGTGACTAGTGGGGTACCGCAAGGCTCAGTGCTGGGACCCCAGTTGTTTACAATATATATTAATGACTTGGATGAGGGAATTAAATGCAGCATCTCCAAGTTTGCGGATGACACGAAGCTGGGTGGCAGTGTTAGCTGTGAGGAGGATGCTAAGAGGATGCAGGGTGACTTGGATAGGTTGGGTGAGTGGGCAAATTCATGGCAGATGCAATTTAATGTGGATAAATGTGAAGTTATCTACTTTGGTAGCAAAAATAGGAAAACAGATTATTATCTGAATGGTGGCCGATTAGGAAAAGGGGAGGTGCAACGAGACCCGGGTGTCATTATACACCAGTCATTGAAAGTGGGCATGCAGGTACATCAGGCGGTGAAAAAGGCAAATGGTATGCTGGCACTTATAGCGAGAGGATTCGAGTACAGGAGCAGGGAGGTACTACTGCAGTTGTACAAGGCCTTGGTGAGACCACACCTGGAGTATTGTGTGCAGTTTTGGTCCCCTAATCTGAGGAAAGACATTCTTGCCATAGGGGGAGTACAAAGAAATTCACCAGATTGATTCCTGGGATGGTAGGACTTTCGTATGATGAAAGACTGGATCGACTAGGTTTATACTCATTGGAATTTAGAAGATTGAGGGGGGATCTTATAGAAACGTATAAAATCCTAAAGGGATTGGACAGGCTAGATGCAGGAAGATTGTTCCCGATGTTGGGGAAGTCCAGAACGAGGGGTTACAGTTTGAGGATAAAGGGGAAGCCTTTTAGGACCAAGATTAGGAAAAACTTCTTCACACAGAGAGTGGTGAATCTGTGGAATTCTCTGCCACAGGAAACAGTTGAGGCCAGTTCATTGGCTATATTTAAGAGGGAGTTAGATATGGCCCTTGTGGCTAAAGGGATCAGGGGGTATTGGGGGGGGGGGAAGGCTGGTACAGGGTTCTGAGTTGGATGATCAGCTATGATCATACTGAATGGCGATGCAGGCTCGAAGGGCCGAATGGCATACTCCTGCACCTATTTTCTATGTTTCTATGTTTAACCCCAATATAATCACAGGACAATGCCTGATGTTTTTGGATGCCGGAGGTAACTGGAGCATCCGGAGGAAACCAACTCACACATGGAAGAACAAGCAAACTTCCTTACAGAGGACACTGGAATTGATCTCCGATGTCTCAAACTGTAATAGCATCACACTAACCTCTATGCTATTGTTGTAGAAATATAACTGTGTTGTGTGAGAGTTTTATGCAGTGCTGTGCTGCTTGGTCTGGAGGAATGCATTTCATTTGGTAATATACATGGTTGAAATGACAATAAACTGAACTTAAACTAATACCACTGACTATCAGTAAGCACAATTACAGATTAGCTTATTTTATCACATGTACTTGAAAGCAAATACCGCAAAATGTGTTCCTTGTGTGTAAAACAGTTTGTTTCAGGTACTAGCCAAATCCACACAATATTGCTTTTACATCAGCACACCTATAGTGGTGAACAGAGCAATTTCTCTCTCAGTAACTTGTGGCTCAGGTGCCACCTGGTGTAGAATGGCTGAAACTGCAGGAGGGCACAGACCTCATCAGCTGAAGGAGTACGGCTTTAATTATTCAAAGTAAATTTATTATCAAAGTACATATATGTCACCATATACAATCCTGAGATTCATTGTCTTGTGGGCATCCTCAAATCCATAATAAAATAATAACCATAATGGAATCAATGAAAGACCACACCAACCAGTGTACAAAAGATGAACTGTGCAAATACAAAAATATTAATAAATATATATATAAGCAATAAATAGAGAACATGTTCTATTTATATGGGAGGTAGGGTTTAAGGGTTGGCACAACATTGTGGGCCGAAGGGCCTGTACTGTGCTGTACTATACTATTCTATGTTCTATGAAATGGTGAGTTGACTCCTTGACAGCAAGTTCAGCGGTGACAAAAACAGTTCAGTGATGGGACAAGTGAAGTCATCTCCACTGGTTCAAGAGCCTGATGTTTGAGGGGTAATAACTGTTGCTGAATGAGGATACGATACCTTCTTTCTGATGGCAGCAGTGAGAAGAGAGGATGACCTGATTGGTGTGGGATGATGCTGCTCTTTAATGTGACAACACTGTATACAGATATGCTCAATGGTGTGGAGGGCTTTACCCCGATCCACCGGGCCATATCCACTACTTTTTGTAGAATCTTGAGTTCAAGGGGACTGGCTGTGATGCAATCAGACAATATGCTCTCCACCACACATCTATAAAAGTTTGCCAAAGCTTTAGCTGTCATGCTGAATCTTTGTAAACTTCTAAAGTAGTAGAGGTGCTGACGTGGTTTCTTCGTAATTTCACTTACTTGCTTGTCCCAGGATAACACCGAGGAATTTAAAGTTGCTGACCTCTCCACCTTTGATCTCCTGATGAGGACTGGCTTGTGGACCTCTGGTTTCCTCTTCCTGAATTCAATAATCAGCTCTTTGGTCTTGCTGACATTGAGTAAGAGGTTGTTGTGGCACCACTCAGCCAGACTTTCATTCTCCCTCCTATATGCCAATTCATCATCACCTTTGACTTGGCTGATGACAGTGCTGTCATTAGCAAACTTAAATATGGCAGTAGAGTCCTGCTTTGCCACACAGTCATAAGTATAAAGCAAGTACAGCAGGGGGCTAAGCACACAGCCTTGTGGTGCACCTATGCTGATGGAGATTGTGGAGGAGATGTTCTCAATCCAAACTAAATGAAGCTGGCTTGAAGCAGGTGGGTATCTCAAACTTCCAATTTGAGAGGTTAAAGATCTCAGTGAACACTGCAGCCAGTTGATCAATGCAGGTCTGTGGCACTCGTAGGTCTTTTGTTGCACAGCAGACAGCAGGCCTGAATCTCCACATTGTCCAACTGCAGGAAAATTACACATTCTGCCTTGTTAAACAATGAATTTTAGCATTTTATCCTCTCACTGCCCCAGCCACTAAGGGGCCACAAGGAGAGGAGAACAGAACGAAAGGGGACTGAGCTGTAAACTCAGCCAGCTCCATCCTGGGTGCTGGCCTCCCCAGCATTCAGGAAACCTTCAAAACTGCAGCATCCATTAAGGACCCCCATCGCCCAGAATGCTATTACTGCAAGGAGATTTAAGAGCCTGAAGACACCAACACAACATTTTAGGAACATCTTCCCCTCCACCATCAGATTTCTGAATGGACCCTGAACCCTATCTATTTTTTCTGCTCTCTTTTTGAACTACTTACTTAAAAAAAAATATATACACATACAAATTTCACAACATATGGCTGAGAAGAGCAAGAAGGGGGCATGAGAAGGCCTTGGCGAGTAGGGTAAAGGAAAACCCCAAGGCATTCTTCAATTATGTGAAGAAAAAAAGGATGACAGGAGTGAAGGTAGGACCGATTAGAGATAAAGGTGGGAAGATGTGCCTGGAGGCTGTGGAAGTGAGCGAGGTCTGGAATGAATACTTCTCTTCGGTATTCACCAATGAGAGGGAACTTGATGATGGTGAAAACAATATGAGTGAGGTTGATGTTCTGGAGCATGTTGATATTAAGGGAGGGGAGGTGTTGGAGTTATTAAAATATATTAGGATGGATAAGTCCAAATCCCCGGGGCCTGACGGAATATTCCCCAGGCTGCTCCACGAGGCGAGGGAAGAGCTTGCTGAGCCTCTGGCTAGGATATTTATGTCCTCGTTGTCCACGGGAATGGTACTGGAGGACTGGAGGGAGGCGAATGTTGTCCCCTTGTTCAAAGAAGGTAGTAGAGATAGTCCGGGTAATTATAGACCAGTGAGCCTTACATCTGTGGTGGGAAAGCTGTTGGAAAAGATTCTTAGAGATAGGATCGATGGGCATTTAGAGAACCATGGTCTGATCAGGGACAGTCAGCATGACTTTGTGAAGGGCAGATCGTGTCTAACAAGCCTGATAGAGTTCTTTGAGGAAGTGACCAGGCATATAGATGAGGGTAGTGCAGTGGATGTGATCTATATGGATTTTAGTAAGGCATTTGACAAGGTTTCACATGATAGGCTTATTCAGAAAGTCAGAAGGCATGGGATCCAAGGAAGTTTGGCCAGGTGGATTCAGAATTGGCTTGCCTGCAGAAGGCAGAGGGTCATGGTGGAGGGAGTACATTTGGATTGGAGGGTTGTGACTAGTGGTGTCCCACAAGGATCTGTTCTGGGACCTCTACTTTTCATGATTTTTATTAACGACCTGGATGTGGGGGTAGAGGGGTGGGTTGGCAAGTGTGCAGACAACACAAAGGTTGGTGGTGTTGTAGATAGTGTAGAGGACTGTCGAAGATTGCAGAGAGACATTGATAGGTTGCAGAAGTGGGCTGAGAAGTGGCAGATGGAGTTCAACCTGTAGAAGTGTGAGGTGGTACACTTTGGAAGGACAAACTCCAAGGCAGAGTACAAAGTAAATGGCAGGATACTTGGTAGTGTGGAGGAGTAGAGGGATCTGGGGGTACATGTCCACAGATCGCTGAAAGTTGCCTCACAGGTAGATAGGGTAGTTAAGAAAGCTTATGGGGTGTTAGCTTTCATAAGTCGAGGGATGGAGTTTAAGAGTCGCGAGGTAATGATGCAGCTCTATAAAACTCTGGTTAGGCCACACTTGGAGTACTGTGTCCAGTTCTGGTCGCCTCACTATAGGAAGGATGTGGAAGCATTGGAAAGGGTACAGAGGAGACATGATAGAGGTATACAAGATATTAAGAGGAATAAATAGAGTGGATAACCAGCGCCTCTTCCCCAGGGCATCACTGCTCAATGCAAGGGGACATGGCTTTAAGATAAGGGGTGGGAAGTTCAAGGGGGATATTGGAGGAAGGTTTTTTACTCAGAGAGTGGTTGATGCGTGGAATACACTGCCTGAGTCAGTGGTGGAGGCAGATACACTAGTGAAATTTATGAGATTACTAGACAGGTATATGGAGGAATTTAAGGTGGGGGGGGTTATATGGTTATTTTGCCCGACGCCAGCCCCCTAGGCCTGAGTCGACGTAGTTATATGGGAGGCAGGGTTTGAGGGTCAGCACAACAATGTGGGCCCAAGGGCCTGTACTGTGCTGTACTGTCCTGTACTATTCTATATGCCAGTGATATTAAACCAGATTCTGATTAAATTACAACAGAACATTTAAGAGAAACAACAGAATGCAGAGGGGTTCAATGAATACAGGACAGCAGTACCATTTATGAAAGAGAACCTTTGGTTTCAGAACCACAGCCAGCCCTGCACAGCACAGATAAAGGGGTTATTTTCAGGGACCGAGATGCCAGGAACAGCTGGGTAGTTCACTATCAGTGGTGCAAAGTTTGTTTAGTCTGGGTAAAACTGGAGCGCTGAGCCATAATATTCTTCACTGCAGGGAGCAAGCTCTACACTCATGACCACACCATTCCTCCCACGACGACAGAAGTGAGTTGTTAAGTTTTCAGAGAATGCAATAGGACGGGCAGAGGTATAGGGAAAGGCAGGATTGGTGTTGGTGGGGTGGGGGAAGAAAAACCATCTGCAGTTACTGAAATCAGGAACAACATTTTTCTTTGACGACTGAGACGTCAAATTTGAAAATGGAAGTATAAAGAGCACAAGGGTGGATTTGATAAATTTCAGAATGAAACTAAATTCCAGAAAGGAAGCAATTCTTCAGAGTGCAAGTCGGCCAATTTTCACAACTTCAGTTTCAGCCTTCTCTGCTGAATACATTGAAACTTTTTTTATTTAGGGATACAACACAGTAACAAGCCCTTTCTGCCCAAAGAACCCTCACTACCCAATTACACCATGTGATCTTTGGAATGTGGGGGGAACTGAGTATCTGGAGAAATCCATGCAGTCACAGGGAGAACATACAAACTCCTTATAGACAGCAGCAAAAATTGGAACACGGGTTGCTGGCCCCGCAAAAGCATTACGCTAACATGCCACTCACATTTGGTGGGTCATTGCCACAAGTACTCCCATCGGCTCAAAAAAAGATGGAAAGAAGATATGGAAAGCCAATGGAGCCAATGGCGATAGCCAAGGATTTGATGTAACCCACCCACCCAAGTTCTGACACTGATAATTTTAAAAACCAGAAACCAACAATCACTGAACCATGGCATCACAGTAGAAGCAGTTAGTACATCTTGGGGTATTCCAGAGTTCAGTTCCAGCACTGTCTGTAAGGAGTTTGTATGTTCTCACGAGTGCACGGGAGAACATGTCCTCTCTTCTGGGTGCTCTGCTTTCTTCCCATAGTCCAAAGACCTGCTGGTCATTGAAAATTGTCCTATGATTAGGCTAATATTAAATAAGTGGGCTGCTGGGAGCTGCCGGAAGAGCCTGTTCCACGATGAATTTCCAAATTAAACAAATAAATAAATACTGCTATTTTAACTAGGCAACTGGAAAAGTTTAAAGATTGCTTACTCTGCTTTGCAAAGCTGACCTATAAGTTTCTGAATTAAGATCAAGACTATTTTTGTGTGGAGACGAGAAAACCCATACACACTAGGGCAGATTAGCTCCCATGGACAGACAATTGTGTTTATAAAATATGCTGCAAGTAGATTCCTTGCTAATTGAGCCAAGGATTAACATGGACTGGATCCAACAGGAAAGCCTAAAATTAAAGCACATTTCAGGCTACCTCCTCATGCTGCCAACTTGACTATGGATTTACGTAGTGGCTGAAAGCGTGGTACTGGGGCGACCCACTTTCTGGCACACACGAACCGATTCACAACAGCACAGGGCAGAGGGCCGGCCCCAAAAAGGGCGCCAGGCCATCTTCACCAGCAGGGGGGAAATCCCGCGCACGGAAAGGGTCTGGGAATATGTATTCCCCGCAGCAGTCCCGCCCAGGGAGGGCGGGAACAGGAAGGCTTTAAAGTAGGCTGCGAAGTTTGAATAAATCCTTTTATCACAACTCCAACTCACCGACTCCGTGTGGTTATTCTAACGCTGTGCGTAGCACACCGCTACAGTACTTCCTTTATGATTATACCTTAAAAGTTTCAGTTTTCAGCCAATTTGCTTTAGCAGAGGTCTGAACCTACATCTACCATTCATCCCTGGTATTTCAGTCAGCCCCTGTTCAGTGACAGCCCTGGCAATCTACTGCCCTTGGATAAAACAGCAGTAGGCATTATGCCATGATGCCCTACAAGATATAGTGAATTCAGGTAGCACAGTGAACACCCATTGGTGCTGCCCTCCAGTGTTTGCTTGGTAGAAGACATGTTGGGCCAGGGCAATATCCTATGCACCATCAATGTACAGGCCATGCCACTCAGGGACCCAAGTCACACAAAAAAGAAGAAAAAGATATACTATTTATGTTGTTCTGCTCTCATAACTATGTGTTGTTTGCTGTTGGTACTGTGTTTTGCATCTTGGCTCCAGAGGAACACTTTCATTTGGCTGCATGCATGAATGGTTAAATGACAATTAAACTTGAACCTGCCACAGGACATGAAGTGGCGACTTAGGCAAACCATTTCATCCACCTCAGAATATTCAACCCCGATTCTCTGGAAGGCCCACACTTATTTGCAGTGCTAATCCAAGTCTCTCATCAAGGAAGAATCAAAAACCCTATTGAACAGCAATTCTGGCATAGAAGTGAGATCCATCTTTCAAACCCAGGCTGCAAATTCCAGTGGGATGGAAGACTCTAGCTCCTCAACTCCTGGTTCAAATGATGTTAACCTTGACAGCTTAACCTGTATCATCAGCCTATTCAATGAGGGCTGGAACATATTACACACGCACACACCCTATAAAGAGTATTCACCCCCTTGGAAGTCTTCATGTTTTATTGTTTTACAACATTGAATCACAGTGGATATAATTTGGTTTTTTTTATATATACTGACAGGAAAGAATCTTTCTGCTGATCAAAGTGAAAACAGATCTCTACAAAGTGATCTAAATTAATTGCAAATATTAAACAAAATAATTGATTGCTTAAGTATTCACCCCTTCAAGTTAGTATTTAGTAGATACAGCAATTACAGCCTTGAGTCTATGTGGATAGATCTCTGTTAGCTTTGCACTTCTGGACACTGGAAATTTTTCCCATTCTTCTTTACAAAACTGCTCAAACTCCATCAGATTGCATGGGGATTGTGAGTGAGCAGCCCTCTGTCCAGCCACAAATTCTCAACTGGATTGAGGTCTGGACTGACTTGGCCAATCCAGAACATTAACTTTGTTTTTAAAAGCCATTCCTGTGTAGCTTTGGCTTTATGCTTGTGGTCATTGTCTTGTTGGAAAACAAATCTTCTCCCAAGTCGCAGTTCTTTTGCAGACTGCATCAGGTATTCCTCCAGGATTTCCCTATATTTTGCCGCATTCATTTTACCCTCTACCATCACAAGCCTTCCTGGGCCTCCAGCAGTGAAGCATCCCCACAGCATGATGCAGCCACCATCATGCTTCACAGTAGGGATAGTGTGTTTTTGATGATGTGCAGTGTTTGGCTTACATAGCCAAGTAAAGCATTTAGTCTAATGGCCAGAAAGCTCAATTTTGGTTTCATCAGACCATAGAACCTTCTTCCAGCTGACTTCAGAGTCTCTCACATGTCTTCCGGAAAACTCTAGCTGAGATTTCCTATGAGATTTTTCCCAAACAGTGGCTTTCTCTTTGCCACTCTCCCATAAAGCTGTGACTGGTGAAGCACCTGGGCAACAGTTGTTGTATGCACAGTCTCACAACTCAGCCACTGAAGCTTGTAACTCCTCCAGAGTTGCTTTGAGTCTCTCAGTGGCCTCCCTCATGAGTCCCCTTTCTGCACGGTCACTCAGTTTTTGAGGACGGCCTGCTCTAGGCAGATTTACAGCTGCGCCATATTCTTTCCATTTCTTGATGATTGACTTAACTGTACTCCAAGGGATATTCACTGACTTGGAAATATTCTTGTATCCATCTCCTGACTTGTGCATTTCAATAACCTTTTTGTGCTGTTGTTTGGAGTGTTCTTTTGTCTTCATCGTGTAGCTTTTGCCGGGATACTGACTCACCAGCAGTTGGACCTTCCAGATACAGGTGTATTTTTACTACAATCAATGGAAACGGCCTTGATGGCACACAGGTCTCCAAAACCAGATCTCCATTTAACTAATTATATAACTTCTAAAACCAAATGTCTGCACCAGTAATGATTTTGTGTGTCATATTAAGGGGGGGGGGGGATGAATACTTATGCAATCAATTATTTTGTGTTTTGTATTTGTAATTAATTTAGATCACTTTGTAGAGATCTGCTCTCACTTTGACACAAAGGAGTCCTTTTTTGTTGATCAGTGTCAAAAAGGCAAAATTAAATCCACTGTGATTCAATGCAGTAAAACAATAAAACATGAAATCTTCCAAATTGGGTGGGGTGCGTGAATATTTTTTTAAAATATAGGCACTATACATGTATACATACACACATATACTTCCTGTAATTCAATTTTTTTTCTATATTTATCATGCATTGCTTTGTACTGCTGCTGCAAAGTTAATGAATTTCATGACATAAGCCGGTGATATTAAACCTGATTCTGACTCTCATTGACCACCCTCACTGAGCTCTGGCTCTCAGGCCATCACTCAGTTCAAAGCCTCTATGGCCGAAATGCTCCAATCTTACCCAAGTTCTCAGTACATCAACTCACAGTCTTCAAGACCCACCAAAGATAGATACAGCCTGGCTCACCAGCAGTTCTTCAAACCTCAACTCTGAAAGTCTGGTATTTCAATTGCTAGATTAGACTGCTTGTTATTCTCTTTGCAGCTTTACAATCAATTCTGTGCTACTTATATACATGTACATGAGAAAGTCAGCAGATACTGGAAATCCAGAGCAACACACAGAGGAACTCAGCAAGTCAGACAGCATCTATGGAAATGAACAGTCAACATTTTGGGCTGATACCTTTCTTTAGGAATAGAAAGGAAGGGGGGAAGACTCCAGAATAAAAAAAAGTGGGGGAGGGGAAGGAGGATAGCTAGTGATAAGTGAAGCCATGAAGAAAGACATGGTAAAAGGCTGGAGAGGAAGGAATCCGGTAAGAGGAGAGTGGACCACAGGAGAAAGGGAAGGAGGAGAGGCATCAGAATGAGGTAATAGAGAACAGGAAAGAGGCCAGAGTGGGGAATAGAAGGAGGGAGGGAGGGGAGGGATTTTATTTTTGTTAAACCAGAAGGAGAAATGGATATTCATGCCATCAGGTTGAAGGCTACCCAAATGGAACAAGGTGTTACTCCTCCACTATGAGAGGCATAAGAGGCGGCCATGGACCGACATATCAGAACAGATATATGCGATTGTTTAGTATGCTTCCTGGTAGCCATAGTACGTATATGCAGTTGTTCAGCATGTCCTCTAGTCTTAACATTCTGGAAAGCTCTGGAAGCTTCTCTGGTGCTACATTATTTGAAAACGGGCTCTTTTAGGCAAATCAGAATGAAATGTTTCCTATGTGTATAAAGAGCTGACCACAAGGCAGCATCATCTTTTTAGTTTTTGTTTTGCCTTCTGCAGCTAGTTTCCATTCCTGTTATTGTCTGTTTTCCAGTTTTCCTTGATCTATTAACGCTTAATAAAATGATCAAGATGCAACAAGTTTTATGCCTCTTTGAAAGCTATACCATACATTGCCTTGGTTTCCACACTCACCGTTCTAATGCTGCTCTCCTCCGCTCTAGGAACTCAGCCGAGGAGGAATCTTCTTTCCCAACTTTTACTTTGGTCATACCTTACCAAAGAGAAAGCAGGATTAGGAATTTACTTTAGGAAATGGGAATCTAGAGAGTGGAAATTATGGTTATGACAGGTAATTAGCTTTCTAATAGTGTACTGGGACTTCTCAGTTAAGGATAGGGACAAGCTCTAGGCTGCTCCATTTGTCATTTCTATATACTACATTTCAATCTGACACCGAAGTAATTTTGTATCCTCCAATAACACAGATCATTTCAGTTTATCAGAGCAACCTTCTTGCAGCTGTGTAGTAACATAACTGTTAGCGCAACGCTATTACAGCTTGAGGTGTTTTAGAGTTCCATTCCGGTGTCCTCTAAGGACTTTATGTTTGTCCATCCCATAGAACGTGGGGCTTTTCCCTGGCTGCTCCAGTTCCCTCCCACAGTCCAAAGACGTACTGGGTGGGTTAATTGGTCACTGTAAATTGTCCCGTTATTAGGTTAGGGTTAACTGGGGTTGTAGGGTTGCTAGGGCGACATGGCTTGAAAGGCCAGCTCTGGGCTGAATCACTAAATAAATAAAAATTCCTATTCTCCCCACAGTCCCATCAACTCACCCACCTGCACCAGGAGCAATTTACAGTGGACAAGTGACCTACTTTGGGAATGTGGCAGGAAACACTAGCACCCAGGCTAAATCTATTCAGTTACAGGAAGATAATGGAAACTTCACAACAGCAGCACCAACCTACTAACTGCGCCACTAGACCACCCTGAATTAAGGTCCACTGGGACCTAAACCTAGAGTCATCAAATGAGAAGTCTCCAGCACTACCCATCACTGAAGACTTGTCAATTAGGAAGGTCTAAATTACACTAATTAGATAAACATCTCTGGTGATAGAAATCACTTACACAGTGCATCAGGTTCAGAGCATGGGTGTGAAAACTTTTCAATCCCCTCTGTACATTTTTCCCTCTGAGCAGAACAGCACAGGTGTCGATTCCATAAAATCCCACCCCACATGGGACAAATTCAACATGTAGATTTATAGAACAATGCTGGGAAAATGAAGGCAAGATAAAACACCATCTACAGACAGGAACAGCGGTCAGTAATACAGCACAGAAACACTCCCTTCAGCCCAACTGATCCATGCTGAACACAATATCCTTCCTGTTAGTCTCAGTTACCCGTGTTCAGCCCATAACCCTTCAAACACCTGTTCAAATCTCTCTTAAATGTTGCAATTGTATCCACCTCAACCACTTCTTTTGCAACTCACTCAAGGTGCTCATTATCCTCTGTAAAGTTACCTCTCAGATCTCTCCCCTCTTATCTTGTATCTGTGCTCTCTAGTTTTGGATTCCCCAGCCTCGTGGAAAAGACTATGAACATCAACCTTATCCACACCTCTCATTATTTTATAAACTCCTGAGGTCACCCATCTTTCTCATGTACTCCAGGGAATAAAGATCCAATGTGGCCAACTTCCTACAATTCAGACTCTTTAGTCCAGGCAGTATCTCATAAATCCTTTTTGCACCCTCTCCAGCTTTACAATGTCTTTCCTATAACAAGGTGACCAAAACTGTACATAATACTCAAATACAATCTCACCAATGACTTGTATAACTACAGAATGTCCATGCTCCCAAGTTCAAAGCCCTCACTGAAGGCCAGTATGCTAAACTCCTTCATCACCATATCCACTTGCAACGAACTGTGTGCTCATACTCCCAGGTCCCTCTGTTCCACAACACTTGTCAGGGCCCTGCCATTCACTGCATAAACCCCTACCCATTACCTTGCAGTTACCCAAATTGAAATGCATTTACCATTCCTCAGCCTATTTCCCTAACTGATCGATTCATTGTAACCTGCCTCACTTTCAATGAGCCCCTCTAATTATGCCATGTACAATTTAAGTTATTTACATAAATAATGAAATTATTTTAAAATGAATAGTCAGGATTATTTGGTTTCTTGCTTTGTGGCTGCCTATAAATAGACAAATTTCAAGGTGTATAACTTGTACATTCTTTGATAACACACTGAGCGTCATAGGAAGTCATTCCTGCCTGTGGCCAAACTTTACAACTCCTCCCTTGGAGGGTCAGACACCCTGAGCCAATAGGCTGGTTCTGGACTTATTTCCTGGCATAATTTACATGTTATTATTTTTTTTTTAATGGTTTTATATTGCTATATTTATACTCTATTCTTGGTTGGTGCAACTGTAACGAAACCCAATTTCCCTGGGGATCAATAAAGTATGACTATGACTAATAAATGTGCTTTACTTTGAATCTTTGAAAGAGAGGTCCCAACACTGACCCCTCGAGTACCTCACTACTCACAGGCTTCAGGTCAACCTTCAATCATAATCCTCTTCCCTGATTTCCCTCAAACCTGGTCTTAACATTTACATTCTTTGAGGGATTTATCAGCATCCAGGTGCCAAACCGTGATGTATGCTTCCTTTTCCTTACCAGAGCTCCAATAACTCTTGCCTACAGGACTCCCTGAACTTAGTATACCTACCTTTCACCCCAAGAGTACGTGGTCCCTTGATATGACCTTATAAAAGCCTCCCACTTGCCTGCTGTTCTCCTGCCTTCAAATAGAATCATCCAGTTGACCCCAGCTCGATCCTGCCTAATGCTCCCTAACTGGCCCTACTCAAGTCAGGACTTTAACCTCTGGACTTGTTCTGCCTTTTTCCATAATTATTTTAAAACTAATAGAATTATGGTCACTGAACCCAAAGTGTTCCCCAACTGTCACTTCAATTACTCGGTCCACCTCGTTCCCCAAGAGGAAAGCGAGTATTACTCCTTCCCGAGAAGTTCCTCAAAGTTCTAAGTAAATTATACAAGTGCGTACATGTCATAATACAAAATCCTGAGATTCATTTCCTTGCGAGCATACTCTATATCCCAGAGGAAATTGTCTTGAATCCATCTCACAAATTGCACCACATCCAGGCCCTATGCAATCTGGATGGCCCAGTCAATATTAGCCCTACCCTGCCATTCACACAACTACAGTTAATCTCTCAAAACATCTGCTCCTCAAGTTTCTGGTAGCTATTGGGAGGGAGGGGTGGTCTAGAATACAGCCCTACCAAGGTCTCTATCCCCTTCTTATTTCAAAGTTCTGCTCAAATGGCCTCATTAGATGATCCCTTAGGGACACCCCCTGTAAGCAGGTTATGTAGTCCCTTACCAAAATGGTAACACCCACTCTCCTGTTCCTCTGTCACACTTAAAGCATCAATTGCAGAACATTGAGCTGCCAGCCCTGTCCTGACATAGAGTCTCGGCCCAAAGTTGACCGTTTATTCCCCTTCATAGGTACTCCCTGACAAGTTAATTATTTTATTTTAGTTAGTGATACAGTGCAGAGTATATCCTTCTGGCCCTTGGAGCCACACCACCCTATCAACTCCTGATAAACCCCATTAACTCTAACCTAGTCATGGGACAATTTATAATGACCAATTAAGCTACCTGGTACGTCTTTGAACTGTGGGAGGAAACCAGAGGTCCTGGAGAAAACCTGCACATTCCACGGGTTGAACTCCGAATTTTGAAATGTTCTGAGCTGTAATAGCGTCATGCTACCGTGGCACCCATCATTTTGTGTGCATTGCTCTCGGTTTCCAGCACCTGTAGAATTTCTTGTGTTAGTGAGCTTGCTCTGTCCTGCTCTCAGCCACATTTGTGTTATGGCCACAATATTCCAGTCTCTAGAGCTGATTCACACCCTTGGTTCATTCATTTTACCCGTTAATCTATATGCATTGAAATAGGCTCAATTTAAAGCAGTTGCCCTATCTGCCCTTTTACTGTAACATGGCTATCCTGATTACTAAGCTTACACTCTCTGCCTGCTGCACATATCCCTGTTTTCTCACTTACTTCACTCAAGAGTCAGCCCTCTGCCAATGTAGTTTAAACCCTCCATGGTAGGAGAAGCTAATTTTCCCGCTAAGGATATTGGGCCTTTCCATTTCAAGGGCAACCTGTCCCATACTTGTAAGGAAACAAATGAATCCAAGATGAAACTTTAGGGTTAATGTACTCTGTGAACCCCTTATTGAATAAAACACCTCGCCATTGTTCTTGTAACAGCCATTTGCAAAAGACTTCAGAAAAGTATGCATTACAATAGACACACGACAACAAAAGCAAAACTAGTTTCTGTTATCTCCAATTGCTGTACCCATTAAGCTTTTCTCAGGAGGTGGAGGCACAATGAAGCCATTTTGAGAATGTTTTTCTGACAGACGATCGTATAATCCTAGAAAGTCACTAAATCTTCGCTTAACACTGAAATCTTTCCTCTTGAACAGTGCTAAGCTGGTCTGAAAAACAAAACAATGCATTAATATATTAGACACATTAGGGTCAGGCACATCACAGTTTCCAAGGAGATAATGAATTGCACATAATTAGGCACTTGGCAAGGACCAATAACAAGGTTAGGTTCAAATGGAATGGCCATTGTGGGAGCGGGACACTGCTAGAGGGAGGAGATCAGACTTTAGTGAGTGAGGCAGAAGCTGTAGGTAGATTTTTTTGTCTACTTTTTCTTTCTTGCTGCATTTAGAGCAGCGGGAATGCCAGGCAGGATAGTGGAATGCTCCTCTTGCGGGATGTGGGAAGGCAGGGACACCTCCAGTATCCCCAAAGACTACCCCTACAAAAAGTACATTCAATTGTAGTTTCTTACAGACCGTGTTAAGGAACTGGACGAACTCCAGATCTTTCAGGAGGCTGAGGGGCTGATCAACAGGACACACAGGGAGGTACACCCACAATACAGTACACAGGTAACTGGGTGACCATCAGGAAGAGGGAAAAAGAGGAAAGGAAGCCAGTGCTTGGATACTTTTTGGAGGATTGATCTAGCAGATGAAAGCCAAGGCAGTCAGGTCTTTGGCTCTGGGGCTCAGAAGGGAAGGAGAGAAGAGGAGAGCTGCAGTGACAGGGAATTCAATGGTTAGGGGAAGAGACAGGAGTTCTGATGAGAACACCTCCAATATGTGTTCTCAGGATTGCTACCTGTGCCACATGCTAGTCAGTCCAAAAAACAGTAAGTTCATACAGTTTAACATGTGGCTAAGGATAGATGGTGCAGGAGGGAGGGATTCAGATGTTTGGATAATTGGGCTCTCTTCAAAGGAAAGTGTGACCTGTACAGAAGGGACAGCTTACACCTGAACTGGAGGGGACCAAAATCCTAACAGGAAGGTTTGCTACTACTGCACAAGTGGGGGGTTTAAGCTGCAGTTGCAGGGGGATGGGAACTTGAGCACCAGAGCAGATGGTGGAGTGGTTAGAATTAAAATTTTATTTCTTATACCCATCTCACAATGAGGGAGTAAAACTCTTTATGTTGCACCCTTTTCACTATGTACAAGCAATAAGGAAGGGAAATGTAGAAGGATATTGCCCAAACACTAAGATTGTATACATAATTGTTTTGTATATATGTATAACAGTCAGATATGTAATCAGATCAACGTGTACTGATCAATCTGATGGCCTGGTGAGAGAAGCTGTCCCATTGTGGGGAAAGATGTTGTTAACCCTACAATACAAAGTCAGGAATTGAAAGGGTGAGCGTGGTGAGACTAATATTCTGAATTGTGTAAATTTCAATGTAAGGGGTATTTAGGAAAGACAGACAGACTTGGGTATGGATCAGCATGTGGAATTAAGGCTTTGTAGCCATTAGTGGGACTTGCTTACAGAAGATGCAGGACTGGAAACCCAACATTCCACAGTTCCATTGATTTAAATGTGATAGAGCTGGAAGGATTAAAGGGCGAGGGCTGGCATTATTCAGACAGGACAGACTGGAGAGCTCATCTATTGAGGCTTTATTGGGTGGAACTGAGGAATAAGAAAGGGATGACCACATTACTGGGATTCTATCATAGATCACCCAATAGTCCATAGGATTTAGAGGATTAAATTTGTAGAGAGAGATCACAAACTATTGCAAGAAACAGAAGGTTTGGGGGGCAGTGTTAGCTGTGAGGAGGATGCTAAGAGGATGCAGGGTGACTTGGATAGGTTGGGTGAGTGGGCAAATTCATGGCAGATGCAATTTAATGTGGATAAATGTGAAGTTATCCACTTTGGTGGCAAAAATAGGAAAACAGATTATTATCTGAATGGTGGTCGATTAGGAAAAGGGGAGGTGCAACGAGACCTGGGTGTCATTATACACCAGTCATTGAAAGTGGGCATGCAGGTACAGCAGGCGGTGAAAAAGGCAAATGGTATGCTGGCATTTATAGTGAGAGGATTCGAGTACAGGAGCAGGGAGGTACTACTGCAGTTGTACAAGGCCTTGGTGAGACCACACCTGGAGTATTGTGTGCAGTTTTGGTCCCCTAATCTGAGGAAAGACATCCTTGCCATAGAGGGAGTACAAAGAAGGTTCACCAGATTGATTCCTGGGATGGCAGGACTTTCATATGAAGAAAGACTGGATGAACTGGGCTTGTACTCGTTGGAATTTAGAAGATTGAGGGGGGATCTGATTGAAACGTATAAGATCCTAAAGGGATTGGACAGGCTAGATGCAGGAAGATTGTTCCCGATGTTGGGTAAGTCCAGAACGAGGGGCCACAGTTTGAGGATAGAGGGGAAGCCTTTTAGGACCGAGATGAGGAAAAACTTCTTCACACAGAGAGTGGTGAATCTGTGGAATTCTCTGCCACAGGAAGCAGTTGAGGCCAGTTCATTGGCTATATTTAAGAGGGAGTTAGATATGGCCCTTGTGGCTACGGGGGTCAGGGGGTATGGAGGGAAGGCTGGGGCGGGGTTCTGAGTTGGATGATCAGCCATGATCATAATAAATGGTGGTGCAGGCTCGAAGGGCCGAATGGCCTACCCCTGCACCTATTTTCTATGTTTCTATGTTGTTATAGTAGGTGATTTTAACTTTCCACATATTGCTTGGACTCTCATACTGTAAAAGGGCTGGATGGGATAGAGTATATTAAACTTGTCCAGGAAAGCTGCCTTAACTTGTACATAAGTCCCAACTAGAGAAAGCAATACTAGATCTTCCATTATGGAACGTGCAGGGGAACACTGTATCTAGTGATCATAATGCCATAACTTTCAAAGTAATTATGGGAAAAGGTAGGGTCTGGTCCTCGGGTTGAGATTCTAAATTGGAGAAAGGCCAAGTTTGATGGCATCAGAAGGGACATGGCAAGTGTGGATTGGGACAGGTTGTTTTCTGGCAAAGGTGTACTTGGTAATTGGGAGGCCTTCAAGTGAAATTTTGAGTACACAAAGTTTGTATGTTCCTGTCAAAATAATTGGCAATGATAAAAGATTTAGGGAATCTTGGTTTGAAAGATATTAAGGCCCTGTTTTTCTTTTAAAAGAAGGAGGTGCATAGCAGGTATAGGAAGGGAGGAGCAACTGAAGTACTTCAGTATAAGAAATGCAAGAGAACACTTAAGAAAGAAATCAGTAGGCTGTTCTAGCAGACAAGGTGAAGGAGAATCCCAAGGGCTTCTACAGATATATTATGAGCAAGGGACAAAATTGATCCCCTAGCATGAAGTCCAAATGGGAGAGATTTTAAATGGATTTTTTTTTGCACCTGTATTTATTTGAGAGATGGTATACAGATTACAGGAGGTGGTGTTTGCTGACTTGTTGCAAATTAGGATGGATCAATCCCCAAAGCCTAACAAGGTGTTCTCTTGGACCCTGCTAGCACAAATTGCAGGGGCCCTAGCAAAGATATTTAAAACATCTTTAACTATGGGTGAGGTGCCAGAGTACTGGAGGATAGCTAATGTCGTTCCATTTTTTTTTAAAGAAAGGCTCTAAGATTAGTGCTGGGTCAACTGTTGCTTGTCATTTATATCAATGATCTGGATGATAATATGGTAAACTGGATCAGCAAAATTGCAGACAACACCAAGATTGGGGGTGTAGCGGACAGTGAGGAAGACTAAAATTTGCAGCAGGATATGGGCCAGCTGGGAAAATGGGCTGACGGAATTTAATGCAGATAATTGCAACATGTTTCACTTTAGGAGGCCAAACCAGGGTAGGACTTATACGGCAAGCAGTAGGGCACTGAGGAGCGTAATAGAACAGAGGGATCTGGGAGTAAAGATCCATGGTGTCACAGGTAGATGAGGTCATAAAGAAAGTTTTTGGCACGTTGGCCTTTGAAAATCAAAGTATTGAGTACAGGAGCTGGGATGTTATGTTGAAGTTGTATAAGATATTGAGAAGGCCTAATTTGGAATATTGTGTGCAGTTTGGTTACCTACCTACTAGAAAGATTGAAAGAGTGGAGAGAAAATTTACAACGATTTTGCCAGGACTAAAGAACATGAATTTTAGGAAGAGGTTGATAGGTTAGGATTTTATTCCCTAGAATGTAGGAGAACACAGGGAGATTTGATAGAGGTATACAAAATATGATGGGGTATAAACAGGGTAAATGCAAGCAGGCTTTTTCCACTGAGGTTGGGTGAGACTAGAGGTCATGGATTAAGAGTGAAAGATGAAAAGTTTAAGGGGAACATGAGGGAGAACTTCTTCACCCGAGGGTGGTGAGAGTGTGAAACGAGCTGCCAGCAGAAGTGGTGGACGTGGGTTCAATTTCAGCATTTAAAGGAAGTTTAAATAAGTACATGGATGGGAGGGGTATGGATTTTGTGCAGGTCGATGGGACTAGGCAGATGAATAGTTCAGCACAGACTAGATGAGCCGAAGGGCCTATTGCCACATTTTATGACTAGCACTCAAGCTGTGCAGTGCTATAAGAATCAAAAGCACTGTGACTGCAATTTACTGTATGCCCAGCACTTTTCCAAGCTGGCATTGTGCTTTTGTACCATACCACAAAATAAGCAACAAGGCATACCGTCTAATCAGATGAGCACAAGTGTCATTGACAACAGTGTGCCTGACTGTAACTGACACCAGCCCATGCACTAATACATACCAATGTGGACACTTTATAAGCCATGTAGGCAGCCATGCCATCACCTGAGGAAAAATTGAAATAAATATTCAACTACATTGCTGCTGTAAAATGTGGTTAAGCAAGAACACCATTCTAGTTTCAGCAAGAGCAGTGGTTCAAGTGAAGTTATCAAAGTACATACATGTTACCATATCCTACCTTGAAATCTGCTTGAAATGTAAAAACTTTATTTTTTAGTATAGTAAAATACAATAGAATTTAAGAAAAACTATAAATAACAAAAACTTACAAACAGCCAATGTACTAAAGAATGTATTTTTTACAAATAAAATAAATAATACTGTGCTGTCAAGTTCTTGAAAGTGAGACTGTAGTTTGTGGAATCTGTTCACTGTTGAGGTGAGTGAAGTTCTCCATGATGGTTTAGGAGCCTGATGGTTGAAGGGTAATTCCCTGAACATGGCAGTGTGGAACCTAAGGCTCCTGTACTTTCTGCCTGATGGTAGTAGCAAGAAGAGAGCATGGCCTGGATGGTATAGTTCAGTGGTCCCCAAACACCAGGCCGCAAAGCATGTGCTACTGGGCCACGAGGAAACGATATGATTTGGCTGCACTTTCCTCATTCCCTGTCACCCCACTGTTGAACTTTAACACACGTAAGGTCATCAGTGACCCAAGACATGCAAAGGAATGGGTCTGTGACCCATTTGTGAATGTTTCCGGTGAATCACGATTGCTCACAATTGCTGATTGTGTCGCCTCTGATCTGGGCCGACATTTACGTGCTGGGCAGCACCTAATCAATTAGCTTGTTTATTTCAGCTTCTTTCTGAAAGATGTGCTGGGTGCGTACCGACCACAGCTGCATTCTTCGCGGCAATGTATCGGTCCGCGGCTCAGAGGTTTGGGACCACTTATAATTGACTTATCACTATATTCATGCGAGGAAAATATGCGCTGTGTGTTTAATATTAAATTCATTAGATAAACCCCTTTAGAAATGAAATTGAGTATATTAGCCACTTTTAAGTGACTTATAGTTGACTTATCACCTATATTCCTGTCGTGATTAACACCCCCCCACCCCCCCAGGTTAGCCGCTCTGCAAGAATATTGTCAATATTAAACCAGTCCACGGCACAAAAATGGTTGGGGACCCCTGGTATAGATGCTGGATGCTGCTTTCTTGTGGCCGTGCTCCAAGTAAGTGTGCACATGATAGAGAGGGCAATTTCATGCATGTCAGCATTGGAGCCACTGTGCATACACACAAACACTGCTTTCTCAGGAGAACATGTGCAATTCTGTCAGCTACAGAACAGGAACACCAAGACTCAGCGTTTTGCCTCATCTTCTCTCATTCTTTCACAATAACCAGACAGGGATTTAGTTTGGGACTTGAGCCACGAGCCTCGAGTTCCTGTTGGAATTTCACATTTTAAAAGGCAAAGCCAATAAGTAGTACAAGGTACACACACAGAATGCAGGAGGAACTCAGGTCAGGAGGGGAATAAACAATCAACATTTCAGGCCCAGACTCTTTATCAGGATTGGAAAGGAAGAAGGCAAGCAGAAGCCAGAATAGGGTGAGGGGCGAGTGGAAGGAGGGTGGTTAGGATGAAATAAGAAGCTGGGAGCTGATAGAAGGGCTGAAGGAGGAATCTGATAGGAGAGAAGAAAGGCAAGGAGGAGGGCAACCAGAATGGGAAATGGAAAGGGAGAGGGGTTGGGGGAGGTGGGAAGAAGAGAAATTACCAGAAGTTAGAGAAATCAATGTTCATGCCGTTAGGTTGGAGGTTACCAAGATGGAATAAAAGCTATTGTTCCCCCAACCCTAGTGTGGCCTCATCATAGTAATAAGAAGTCCAACTAAAATGGGTGGCCATGGAGAAATCTTAAGTGTAAAGCAGAGTGTGGATTGGGAGGGAAATATGTACTTAGTTGTAGGATCCCACTGTAAATAGTGGAAGTTATGGAGAACTATGTGCTCATAGCGTGACAGGCAAGGACAAGGGGAACTCTATCCCTGTTATGGTGCCAGGATGGTGTGGCAAGAGCAGATGTGTGGAACATGGAGGAGAGGCAGGTGAGGGCAGCATCGATGATGGTGGAAGGGAAACCCCATTCTTTGAAGGAAAACATCTTAGATATTTTAGAATGGAAAGCTTCATCCTTAGAACAGATGCAGCAGAGATATAAGAACTGAAAACAGGAAAAAGCATTTTTGCAAGTGACCGAGAGGGAAGTGTTATAGTCAAGATAGTTGTGGGAGTCAGTAGGTTTAGAAAAGATTAATAAATAGTTTCTTCCCTTTCTCGACCTCTGTCCCTTCAGAGATGGAGTCAGAGACTGAAAAAAGGGAAAGAGGCATCAGAGATGGACCAAATAAATTTAAGGGCAGGGTGGAAGAGGAGGGCAAAGTTGATAAAATTGACAAGCTCAGCATGGGTGTATGAAGTAGCACCAACGTAGCACAAAAAGAGTTGGGGAGCATTACCAGTATAGGCTTGGAACAAAGACTATTCCACATAGCTGGGCCCATGTGGGTGTCTATGACTCCACCTTGGATTTGAAAGTGGAAAGAGCCAAAACAGAAACTTGAGGGTGAGGACCACTTCCACTAAACGGAGGAGGATGGTTGTGGAAGGGAACTGATTAGGTCTGTTATCCAGAAAGAGATCTTTAGGGCCTTCTTGATGGGCAATAGAAGTGCCTAGCAATTAGATGATCATAGTAAAAATGAGGTGATCAGGGCCAGGGAATTTAAAGTGATTGAACATAGAACATAGAATAGTACAGCAAAGTACAGGCCCTTCGGCCCACATTGTTGTGCCGACCCTCAAATCCTGCCTCCCATACACCCCCCCCCAACCTTAATTTCCTCCATATACCTGTCAAGTAGTCTCTTAAGTTTCACGAGTGTATCTGCCTCCACCACTGACTCAGGCAGTGTATTTCACGCACCAACCACTCCCTGAGTAAAAAACCTTCCTCTAATATCCCCCCTGAACTTCCCACCCCTTATCTTAAAGCCATGTCCCCTTGTATTGAGCAGTGGTGCCCTGGGGAAGAGGCGCTGGTTATCCACTCTATCTATTCCTCTTAACATCCTGTATACCTCTATCATATCTCCTCTCATCTTCCTTCTCTCCAAAGACTAAAATCCTCTCTGATCATAATCCATACTCTCTAAACCAGGCAGCATCCTGGTAAATCTCCTCTGTACCCTTTCCAATGCTTCCACATCCTTCCTATAGTGAAGCAACCAGAACTGGACTCAGTACTCCAAATGTGACCTAACCAGAGTTTTATAGAGCTGCATCATTACATTGCGACTCTTAAATTCCATCCCTTGACTTATGAAAGCTAACACCCCATAAGCTTTCTTAACTACCCTATCTACCTGTGAGGCAACTTTCAGGGATCTGTGGACATGTACCCCCAGATCCCCCTGCTCCTCCACACTACCAGGTATCCTGCCATTTACTTTGTACTCTGCCTTGGAGTTTGTCCTTCCAAAGTGTACCACCTCACACTTCTCCAGGTTGAACTCCATCTGCCACTTCTCAGCCCACTTCTGCAACCTATCAATGTCTCTCTGCAATCTTCGACAATCCTCTATACTATCTACAACACCACCAACCTTTGTGTCGTCTGCAAACTTGCCAACCCACCCTTCTACCCCCACATCCAGGTTAATAAAAACCACGAAAGGTAGAGGTCCCAGAACCGATCCTTGTGGGACACCACTAGTCACAACCCTCCAATCCGAATGAACTCCCTCCACCATGACCCTCCGCCTTCTGCAGGCAAGCCAATTCTGAATCCACCTGGCCAAACTTCCCAGGATCCCATGCCTTCTGACATTCTGAATAAGCCTACCGTGTGGAACCTTGTCAAATGCCTTACTAAAATCAATATAGATCACATCCACTGCAATACCCTCATCTGTATGCCTGGTCACCACCTCAAAGAACTCTATCAGGCTTCTTAGACATGATCTGCCCTTCACAAAGCCATGCTGACTGTCCCTGATCAGACCATGATTCTCTAAATGCATGCATTACTAAATGACAATAAAAGAGGACTGCATGTCCTCATAATCTAACTTAATCTAAATGCCCATAGGTCCTATCTCTAAGAATCTTTTCCAACAGCTTTCCCACCACAGACGTAAGGCTCACTGGTCTATAGTTACCCGGACTATCCCTACTATCTTTTTTGAACAAGGGGACAACATTCGCCTCCCTGCAATCCTGCGGTACCATTCCCGTAGACAACGAGGACATAAAGATCCTCTCCTCGTGCAGCAGCCTGGGGAATATTCCATCAGGCCCCAGGAACTTATCCATCCTAATGTATTTTAATAACTCCAACACCTCCTCTGCCTTAATATCAACATGCTCCAGAACATCAACCTCACTCATTGTCCTCCCCGCCATCAAGTTCCCTCTCATTGATGAATACCGAAGAGAAGTATTCATTGAGGACTTCGCACACTTCCAGAGCCTCCAGGTACATCTTCCCACCTGTACCTCTAATCGGTCCTACCTTCACTCCTGTCATCCTTTTGTTCTTCACATAATTGAAGAATGCCTTGGGGTTTTCCTTTACCCTACTCGCCAAGGCCTTCTCATGCCCCCTTCTTGCTCTTCTCAACCCCTTCTTGAGCTCCTTTCTTGCTACCCTATATTTCAATAGACCCATCTGATCCTTGCTTCCTAAACCTCATGTATGCTGCCTTCTTCCACCTGACTAGATTTTCCATCTCACTTGTCACCCATGGTTCCTTCACCCTACCATTCTTTATCTTCCTCACTGGGACAAATTTGTCCCTAACATCCTGCAAGAGATCTCTAAACATCGACCACATGTCCACAGTATATTTTCCTGCAAAAACATCGTCCCAATTCACACCCGCAAGTTCTAGCCTTACAGCCTCATAATTTGCCCTTCCCCAATTAAAAATTTTCCTGTCCTCTCTGATTCTATCCTTTTCGAAGATAATGCTGAAGGCCAGGGAGCGGTGGTCACTGTCCCCCAGATGCTCATCCACTGAGAGATCTGTGACCTGACCCGGTTCGTTACCTAATACTAGATCTAGTATGGCATTCCCCCTAGTCGGCCTGTCAACATACTGTGAGAGGAATCTGTCCTGGACGCACTTAACGAACTCTGCCCTGTCCAAACCCTTGGAACTAATCAATTGAAGAGATGAAGTGTCACAAATCTTAAGCAGAAAGGAATTGAACCAAGGGAGACAAAATGGAGTCAAGGTATGCAGACACGAGTTTAGTGAGGCAGGAGCAGGTAGAAACAGTGGGCCTACACAGTCAGATTTGTGGATCTTTGGTAGGAGGTAGAAATGAGCAGTGTGGAGCAAGGGAACTATAAGTTTGGTGGCAGTAGATGGGAGTTCTCTAGAGTCAGTGAGGTTGGTGATGGTGTAAATCTTCAAAATATCAGGTTGTCAACTCAATGAAGTACTCTTGCAAACTTCAAACTTGCAATTACTTCTTTGGTGATTTCTTTAATAATGGACTGGTACACATGGCATTTACAAACACACACTAACACATTACTACATTTCCCCAGATTTTAACATCAAGACAGTTGCTGCTTTTGTTAAACTACCACTTCCATCTCCCTTCAAGGACTCTTCAACTTACCTGATTGTTTACTTCACAAACAGATAAAGCTGGTGACTGAGAAAACTGAAATAGTGACATACATATATTCAGCTTCTTTTGCCTCTCTAAAAGCAAACATGAACAAATGCAGCAAATCTTTTAATCCTTTGCACATGAAAGTGATCCCTTTATCAGTATGAATAAGCCCATATCCAGACCGGGATATATCACAATAGCAGCTTTGAATTTCACTAAATATTTCTTTTATCATCTTGCTCCTCTATGCCAAACTCACTTCCTCCTCATGCTGAGAAAGGTGAAGTGCAGGCTCTGATTCTATGCTGAGTTATTCACCAACAGCGAAGCCCGGAAATAACTACCTACAGCTTCCCTAATTTTTGGAAATTGCCCAGATTCCAGGCCTTGTCGGAACAAGCAGCCTCACCCTCTACCACAAGGGCACTATAACACTGTTTGGTGCTTCTTCTCCATCACCACATGGATCTCTCAAAGTCAAATGCTGCCAGTATGTGAGAGAGTAAAATTATGAGAATATAAAGACACACTACATTTGGGGTGTCCAGTGAAGGGGCTTGTCATGTCTATCCTGGGGAGGTTCACTCATTACCGGACACTCAGCTCTCACCTGTGGCTCCAAGCAGATGTTTTGCATGTGACAGCACCACACACCAGTACGCCACTTCGACAGGTGGGCTAAACCAGATGAGGGTAGCTGGAGGGCCTCATACGCCCATGAAATTGTGTCATGCCTGTCCCAGCACGCCAAGTCAGCTCCAGCGTACTGGGTTGATGACACCAACAGTGCAATCCAACGGCCAGGAAGACAGCTCTGCAACATTTTGTGGAGAGTGAAGGGCATGACACGGCACAGAAGTCATGGTCATGCACTACAACCAAGGAAGTCCCCGTTGTGCCAACTACCCGTACTACTGGACTCTGACTTCCAAGGTTGAGAGAGCAGAACGGTCCTAGTGTAACAGGTTTTCCACTTTAAAAACTCTCCTGCACAGGTTTCCTGTCATTATTGGACTCGACAGATAACCACCACAATTTCAATTACATTCTTTAAAAACTTACAAGTAATGCATAGGAACCACTAGTACAGCAACCAAACACGCAGTGCCCTAGACAACAGAAACATATACCAGAGACGGGATGCTGTAACCTGAAGCAAGACAACCTGCTGGAGGACTCGGATGGTGGAGCAGCTTCTGTGTGATGCTTTGCTTTGGGGGGCGGGGGGGGGAAGAGAGAAGAATTGTCAACACTTCAGCAAGTTTTGACCCGAAGCATAGCAATTCCTGTTTCCCCACAGATGGTGCTGGACCCAATAAGTTCCTCCAGCAGATTGTTACCTGAACTATACTCAATGTTTCTAAGCAACAGATTAATAAGTAAATCACTAGGCCCATGGGCATAAAGCCACCTTTGAAGATCAGACTTACCCACTTTCTCCGGCTCAGTAACTGTAACAGTCACATCAAACTCATCCTCATCTTCCTCCCCTTCTTCTTCAACTAGCTGTTGAAGGAACGAAATCACATATCAATCTCAACCCTCAGTGAACAGGCAAAAACACACAACAAGGAGTTTTCAGTCTCAAATACTGTAGCCATGTGACAGAAGCAACTTTCTCCTAATTAACACTCAGGATCATTACGCTTTCCAGAAAATCTTAAATCCCATCATTAAGTTGTGTTTACGGCTCCATGGTTTACAGCTTCAGGAAGTCAAAGTTAGCAGGAATGTTAATGAAGGCAAGGCAACAGATGTTATCTACGTGAACTACAGCAAGGCATTTGACAAGGTCCCACATGGGAGGTTGCTCAAGGTGGTGTAGTCATTTGGTAGTAAAGTGGGTTAGATATTGGCATAGTGGAAGAACTGGTAGTAGACGGTTGCCCTTCTTGCTGCAGGTCTGTGATTAGTGGTGTGCCACAGGGATCAGTATTGGGTCACCTATGTCTACGATCTGGACGATAATGTGGTCAATGGATCAGCAAATTTGTGGATGACACCAAGATTGAGGGCATATTGAGGTTATAGTCAACAGTAAGGAAGACCATCAAAGCTTGCAGTGGGATATGGATCAGCTGGCAAATGGGCTGAAGAATGGGAGATGGAATTTAATGCAGACAAGTGGGAGGACAAACCAGACTAGGACTTACACAGTGAGCGGTAGGACACTGAAGAGTGCAGTAGAGCAGAGGGCTCCGGGAACACAGGTCTGTATTTTCCAGAAAGTTGCACCATAGGTAGATAGGGATACACAGAAAGCTTTTGGCACATTGGCCTTCATAAATCAAAGTATTGAGTACACAAGTTGAGAAGTTATGTTGAAGTTGTACAAGCCATTGGTGAGGTCTAATATGGAGTTCTGGTCACCTACCTATAGGGAGGATGTCAATATGATTGAAAGAATTTCAGAGAAATTTTACAAGGATGCTGCCAAAACTTGAGGACACAAGTTAAAAGGAAAGGTTGAATAAATTAGGGTTTTATTCCCTACAGCGTACAAAATGAGGAGAGATTTGCTAGAGGTAAACAAGTTATAGACAGGGTAAACGCAAGCTGGCTTTTCCCACTAAACTAGAAATCATGAGTTAAGGGTGAAAGGTGAAATGTTTAAGAACATGAGGGGAAACTTCTTCACTCAGACGGCAATGAGATGGTGGAACGAGCTGACAGTGGAAGAGGTGAATGTAGGTTTGATGTCAACATTTAAGAAATACTTGGAAAGGTACATGGATAGGAGAAGTATAGAGGGCTATGGTCCAGGTGCAGGTAAATGGAACCAGGCAGATTGATAGTTCAGCACAGACTAGATAGGCCGAAGGGTGTATTTCTGTGCTGTAGTATTCTATGACTATGACTAAATTTATCAAAGCACATTCAATATATTTTACCATACTACCTTGAGATGTATTTTATTATAAATTCCTGCAAGAAAATGAAATATAATAAAATTTATTAAAAATATAAAGACTGATAAATGTCAAATTATGCAAATAAAAAGATACCAAGAACACGAGTTGTGGTGTCCTTGAAAGTGAGTCTTTTCAGTGCCACCTAAGTCTTGTAACAACTCATGGAAATCTACCATCTAAAACCAATGTATTAACTCCAATAACAGGGAAGGGAGTTAATAATTTGGTTTCTCCCATCAAAAACGGCCAGTTACTACATTCAACGAAGAAAGATGGGAACTTGGTTTAAATTATCTCATCAATGACATGACCAACACTGAGACTTTTTCTACACTATACCAGCAGCACTTCAGCAACACACATCTTTCAAACAGAGCAAATAATACGAAGGTTCTGAGTAAACCTTATAATACACATGAAAATAGGCAACATGGAAAATGACCCAGCTCCTCACAAGGCTTAGGATCTGTGCCGTAGGGATTAAGTTAAACAGAGTGCAAAGGAAAGGAAATAATTACACAAGGAACCCATTATTGGTTTTCTTGTATATCCAGATTGTTTTCTACCCCCCAACCCCATACAAGCAAAACTAGAGGTATAACAGATGCAGCTCGACTGTTTGACAGTGTATAAAAGGAACCTGCAACCACCAGATACAATTATCTCAATTCAATTTGTACAAAGAATAGGGGTCACTTTTGGGGCAGCTGAGGGAGACAGGCAGAGGAGGATTGGGATCTATTCTGAGGGATGTGTACAATCAGCTCCTCTGGCGATGTGCTAATTGCAATAGGAACTGAGCAGCAGCTCAAACAGTGAGCATGAAGCAGACCTGGGAACTGTACGAGACTCAGAACTCAGCAGACACAGTGATTGTAGAGATGGCTGAGTGCTCTGATCATTAAAAGCAAGTCCTGTATGATAGCTTAACTGGCATTGGTATTGCCCATAGCACTTAAAATAGAACAAAGCAGTATTACTGTCCGAAAATATTCTAAATGCAAATTTCCCAATTACAGCCAAAAAGCAAAGGATCCACACCAGGCCCTTTGTGGGCGATTATAACAAAGTAAAGGAAATACATCAATGGTGTGTGATGCAGAGAATCTACGTCACCCACAGGCATAAGCAGCCCTTTCAACAATCAAATGTACACAATTACCTGCTCTGTTTAACCTTCTTCAGGCAACCGATGAGAAAGGCGAATGCCACAGCTAGTTAGCCATCAAACTGAATCACAATAACTCTGCTAATATAACAGTCTACACTACTGTGCCCCAATGGGCCAGCACATTAAACAGTGACAAACTGACTGTATTAAGAAGTTTATTCAGACATCCAGCTTAGGCCAAGTAAATATTTTCAGCACTCCCTTAGTAAAGGGTTTAAAACATGGGATTCCTGCTAGTCTTTGTCCAAACAGTAGATAGCATCAGGGGTAGCTACACATTCATACTAAGAGCAGGGATGTCATGTTGAGTCTTCAGAAAGCACTGGTGAGCCATCACTTGGGTATTGAGCAGGCTTGGGACCTAAGAGACTAAGAGACATAAGATACTAAGAGACAGCCATAAGAATAGCCTTGCATGCTGATGCAACCCAATGGTACTCAGACACTGGTACAAGTTCTGTAATGGTGATTGCCATTTATTTTCTCATTCGACCACAAGATATAGGAGCAGAATGAGACTATTTGGCCCATCAAGTCTGCTTTGCCATTTCATCATGCAGCTCTTCTGCATTAGGCAGCAAACAGTAACTCTTCTCTTGCTGTTACATGCGGTGGATTCCAGTTCACCAGGCCAGACACCTTATTTGGGCAACTCTTAACGAGCAAAACCAAAGCGAGAAAATATCTGGGATTCCCTTAGTTAATTTAGGACACTAAGCCACTTAATTGGGACAGACCAAACAGTTTCTAACTAGCATCAGCTGCATGCACTTGTGTGTCTGTTAGACAATACACTGTATTTAGAGTGAACAATTTTTAAATAGCATCTGTTGAGCACGTTTGTGTTCAAAAAGCAGTGATTTTTGTCACTGATAGTTGATGAGAAATAAGCAAGACAATTCAAAACTGTTTTGCTCACTGCGGTTTCAAAATTGAGGCTTAGCGATCCCAGAAATGGCCTGGAGTGAAAATGAAATAATTTCACTACTTCTACAAGTTAGGAACTACAAAGAATTTGAAGGTATCAACAATCAGAATACCATGAGATACAGGATCAAGTCTGCTCTGCCATTTCATCATAGTTGATCCATTTTCCCTCTCAGCCCCAATCTCATGCTTCCTCCTTGTGTCCCTTCATACCCTGACTAATCAAGAATCTACCAACGTCTGCCTTAAATATACTCAGTGACTTGGCCTCCAGAGCCGCTTGTGGAAAGAAAATTCCACAGCTTCACCACTCCCTGGCTAAAGAAATTCCTCATCTCCATTCTAAAAGGACATCCCTCTATTATGAGGCTGTGTCCTCAGGTCTGAGACTCCTCCATGATAAGAAACATCCTTTCCACATCCACTCTATCGAGGCCTTTCACCATTTGATAGATTTCAATTGAGTCACCCCTCGTTCTTCTGAATTCCAGTGAGTAGGGGCCCAGAGCCATCAAACACTCCTGATATGATAAGCATTTCAATCCCGGAATCATTTTCATGAACTTCCTTTGAACCGTCTCCAACATCAGCACCTCGTTTCTGAGAGAAAGGTCCCAAGCCTGCTCAATACCCAAGTGCTTTCTGAAGACTCAACATGACATCCCTGCTTTTAGATTCTAGTTCTCTCAAAATAAATGCCAATATTGCACTTGCCTTCCTCATCACAGACTCAATCTGCAAATTAACCTTTAGGGAACCCTGCACGAGGATTCCCAATTCCCTTTATACCTCAGCTTTTAAAATTTTCTCTCCATAAAGAAAACAGTCTACGCTTTTATTTCTTCTTCCAAAATGCATGACTATACACTTCCTGACATAGTATTCCATCTGCCACTTCTTTGTCCATTCTACTAATCTGTCTAAGTCCTTCGTAGCCTCCCTGCTTCCTCAAAACTACCTGTTCTTCCACCTATATTCATATCATCTCAACTGCGCAAATGCAGATATAAATAGCAAAAAGGCACGAAATAACAATATGATATTCATTAATAAAACAGAGTTCTTAAATGAACGTCGTTATCCCCAAGAGCCTGATGGTTGAGAGGTAGTAACGGCTCTTGAACCTGGTGGTGCGAGTCCTGAGGCATCTACACCTTCTATTTGATGGCAGCAGCAAGAAAAGAGCATGGCCTGGTTGGTGAGGATCTTTGATAATGAATGCTGCTTTACTACAGCAATGTTTCATGTATATGTGCTCAATGGTTGGGAGAGTTCTACTCGTGATGTACTGGGTCGAATCCACTACCTTTTGTAGGATTTTCTGCTCAAAGGCATTGTTGTTCCCATACCTGGCCATAATGTAGCCAGTCAGCACACTTTCCACCACACATCCATAGAAGTTAGCCATGGTTTTTGATGACATGCTAAACCTCCACAGACTCCTGAGGAAGTAGAGGCACTGTCGTGCTATCTTCATAATAATATCTATATGATCGATCCAGATCAGTTCCTATGAGACAGTGACATCCAGGAATTTAAAGCTACTGACCCTCCCCACCTCTGATCCTCTAATAACTATTGGCTCTTGACTTCTGGTTCTCCTCTTCTGAAGTCTACAATTAGTTCCTTGGTCTTGCTGACATTGACTGAGATGTTGTTGTTAATCCACCACTCAGCCAAGTTTTCAAGCACCCTCCTGTATGCTGATTCATCACCCCCTTTGATACAGCCCACAACAGTGGTATCATCAGCAAACTTGTACATGGTGTTGGACCTGTATTTAGCAACAGTCATAAGTGTAAAGTGAGTAGAGCAAGGGGCAAAGTACACACACCTGTGGTGCCCTTGTGCTGATGGAAATTGTGGAGGAGATGCTTTTGGCAAACTGAACTGACAGATCTACAAGTGAGGAAATCCAGGATCCAACTGCACAAAGGAGTATTGAGGCCCAGGTCTTGGAGTTACAGATTACTGATGAGTTTTGCCAGCCACAGTTGTGTCATCCTATCTTTAGAATACTACTTCTTTGGCATGTATCTATCCTGCACCTTCCAAATTGCTCCAAGAAATTCCAGCCTTTGCTGTTCTGCCATTATCCCTGCTAGTGTTCCCTTCCAATTAATTTTGGCCAGTTCCTGCTTCTGTAATTTCCTTTACTCCAGTGTAATATAGATACATCTGATTTTAGCTTCTTCTCAAATTGCAGGGTGAATTCTATCTCAGCATGATCACTTTTTCTTAAGCTTTAATGAATTCTAGTTCATTGCACAACACCCAATCCAGAATAGCTGATCCCCTTAGGGGCTCTACAAGCTACACTAAAAAAAAAAGCCATCCTGTACGCATTCTACAAATTGTACCTCTTGGGATCCATCACCAACCTGATTCTCCCCGATCTACTTGCATATTGATGACTATCACGACATTGCCCTTTTAACATGCATCTTCTATCTCCCTTCGTAATTTGTAGACCACATCTTTACTCCTGTTTGGGGGTTTGTATACAACTCCCATCACAGCCTTTTTATTCTTGCATTTCCTTTGCTCTACTCACAATGATTCTACACCTTCCTGTCCTATGTCACCTCTTTCTCATGATATGATTTCATCTTGAATGATACAATGAAAATGAAAAATGAAGATCCGTAAGATGTAATAATTGAAAGGATTGTATGAAGGCAGTCCATTATCTGCATTAGGTGTCTGCACTGATTTTGTTTACAGTCAAAAGAATGCAGCAGTGACCACATGAATTCCATAAGACCAAGACACTGGAGCAGAATTAGGCCATTCAGCCCATCGAGTCTACTCTGCCATTCCATCGTGGCTAATCCTGGATCCCACTCAACCCCATACACCTGCCTTTGAGTCATCCCCTTTCATGCCTTGACCAATCAGGAATATCCCCCTTACCTAGGGTATCTAGATTCCAGTGAGTACACGCTCAAGGCTGCCAAACACTCCTCATACGTTAACCTCTTCATTCCCTGAATCATCATGAACCTCCTCTGGTCTCTCACCAAAGAGAACACATCTTTTCTGAGATATGGGGCCCAAAACTGTTGACAATACTCCAAGTGTGGCCTGATTAGTGTCTTATAAAGCCACTGCATTATCTCCTTACTTTTATATTCTATTCCACTTGAAATAAATGCCAATATTGCATGTGCCTTCTTTACCACAGACTCGACTTGTATCCTCCATCAATAACTATTAGGAACTAATACTCAATGTTATAGTACTGTAGTAGTATTGGTTGTGTTCTAATTTTTTCTGTATTTCATTTAAATACACAATTTGGTACTCAGTTAAGCAATAATTTGTCTTTTTTTATACCTTTGTAACTATTTTCATGAAACTTTAGCTGCTTATTGTAGCAGCTGCTTAATTGGGCCAAAATATACTGGTCCTGATGTGTACCAATTAACTGGAATCCATTATACTTACCAAAGGAGAGAAAAAAAATTAAAATCTCTCAAGAGAACCAAATATAACAGAGGACAGGAAAAAGAAGGGAGGTGGAAAAATACCAAGTCATGCTCCCTCTATGATTTGTGCACATTAAACATTAACACGTTGAAATACCTCCTCACCTCTTGACTGACTTTGCTCTTTGATGTGCTGGGTGGAAACTTTACCGATGACTCTGCAGTGAATGGTTTGGTCTGACTCTTGTCATTTGGAGGACTATCCAGAGACAACTCCACTGTGGCTTCTGCAACAAGAAACATTCAATCTAACTTGGGAGGGCCACACTACTCTCAGCAAGTCTGACCACAAGCAGACAATGCCCTTGACAAAATGAAGAGTGCCAGCATAACATGCAAGATACAGAATTCATCCTGCTAAGAGCTGGATCAGTCTGATTTGATACAGCAAAGCTCAGACCATGACTCAAACATTTACAGCCAATGTCACATATCACACTTTATACAAGACTCCATTCAGTTTTGCTTAATGTTTTGATTGATAGATAGATCTATCTATCTATTTATTTATTTATTTAGAGATAGAGCAGAGAACAGACACTTCCAGACCTTCGAGCCACACCGCTGGCAACCCACCAGTTTAATTCTAGCTTAATCATGGGACCATCTACAATAACCAATTAACCTACTGTGACGAGAGTACACATAGATTAAGATGTTAGCTGTCCTGTGCTGGCACCAGTGGGATCAGCAGTTGGTCTGCCACCTGTCTTCAGGAGAAAGAGAGATAAGGAAAACAACGGAGCAGCATTTGGAGATGTTAATTAAAGGACGGAAGGAGAGCTGTCAAGATCGGCCCCCCTTTTGAACCCTGAACTGTTTGAAGTGATGGACAGGCGATACCCCAGCAGGGGGATAAAAAGGGACAGGTTCGCTAAGGCAAGGCACACACGACACCCCGAGGTAACGAGACCCTGGAAGCGTTGCGTCTCCCACAAGTCGGTGGGAGGTTTTGGAAGGCTGGTCGCGGGACCAAGCCATAGACGCACAGGGTGGAAAGGTACGATCGGCGGGAACCTGGTGTGTGTCCGCCCTTGCCTGGGTGCCAGGTTCACCGCAGAGAAACGATTGTATCTGGAAACGGAGGGGTCACGGTCAGTGACCTCAGAAGATATCACAAAGGGCTCGCCCAAAAGCTGACTGCGAAGAATATTGAAGGTCTGTGTGGAAGCCGTTTGAATATTCATTCGTTTTTGCTCTCTCTCTCTCTTTCACCCCACTGTCCATCTCCCACGGCAGTGATTACTGTGAACTGAACTGAACTCAATTGAACTGAACTTTGAGTCACTTTGAAACTGGTCATTTACCCCTAGACGACGATGGAGCTTGATTGATCCTGTTATTCTGATTCTGTGTACATGTGTGTTTATCATTGCTGAACTGTTGCATTTATTATCCTTTTGATTAGAGTACTGTGTTGCTTGTTTCTTTAATAAAACTTTCTTAGTTCTAGTAATCCAGACTCCAACTGAGTGATCCATTTCTGCTGGTTTGGCAACCCAGTTACGGGGTACGTAACACTACAAAGAGGTACACCTTTGGACTGTGGCAGGAAACCTGAAAGAAACCCATGAGCACATGGGAAGGAACATAAACTTGTTTCCGTAGAACGCTGGCACCCTGAGCTCCAATAGGGTCACGCTAACTGCTACATTACCGTGACACCCCAGTTATGATACTGGAACTCAGCACCATCTGTTCCCTTATAAAACCCAGTCTCTCAATGCTGGAGCTCTCCCCAAAACCATTATAAAGTCCACTTGACAAATGCACACTTTAGTATAAATGGGCTTTGGTTCCGAGATAACTGAGAGAGATCCTATTCACTTATTAACACAAACAACAGGAATTCTACAGATGCTGGAAATTCAAGCAACACACACCAAAGTTGCTGGTGAACGCAACAGGCCAGGCAGCATCTCTAGGAAGAGGTGCAGTCGGCGTTTCAGGCCGAGACCCTTCGTCAGGACTAACTGAAGGAAGAGTGAGTAAGGGATTTGAAAGTTGGAGGGGGAGGGGGAGATCCAAAATGATAGGAGAAGACAGGAGGGGGAGGGATGGAGCCAAGAGCTGGACAGGTGATTGGCAAAGGGGAAATGAGAGGATCATGGGACAGGAGGCCCGGGGAGAAAGACCGGGGGGGGGGGAACAACCCAGAGGATGGGCAAGGGGTATAGTCAGAGGGACAGAAGGAGAAAAAGGAGAGTGGGAGAAAGAATGTGTGTATAAAAATAAGTAACAGATGGGGAACGAGGGGGAGGTGGGGCATTAGCGGAAGTTAGAGAAGTCGATGTTCATGCCATCAGGTTGGAGGCTACCCAGACGGAATATAAAGTGTTGTTCCTCCAACCTGAGTGTGGCTTCATCTTTACAGTAGAGGAGGCCGTGGATAGACATGTCAGACAGGGATCGCTCCCTACGCAACTCCCTTGTCCATTCGTCCCCTCCATCCCTCCCCACTGACCTCCCTTCTGGCACTTATTCGTGTAAGCGGAACAAGTGTTACACATGCCCTTACACTTCCTCCTTTACCACCATTCAGGGCCCCAAACAGTCCTTCCAGGTGAGGCAACACTTCACCTGTGAGTCGGCTGGTGTGATATACTGCGTCCGGTGCTCCCGATGTGGTCTTTTATATATTGGCGAGACCCGACGCAGACTGAGAGACCGCTTTGCTGAACACCTACGCTCTGTCCGCCAGAGAAAGCAGGATCTCCCAGTGGCCACACATTTTAATTCCACATCCCATTCCCATTCTGACATGTCTATCCACGGCCTCCTCTACTGTAAAGATGAAGCCACACTCAGGTTGGAGGAACAACACTTTATATTCCGTCTGGGTAGCCTCCAACCTGATGGCATGAACATCGACTTCTCAAACTTCTGCTAGGCCCCACCTCCCCCCCCCGTACCCGATCTGTTTCTTATTTTTATACACACATTCTTTCTCTCACTCTCCTTTTTCTCCCTCTGTCCCTCTGAATATACCTCTTGCCCATCCTCTGGGTCCCCCCCCCCCTTGTCTTTCTTCCCGGACCTCCTGTCCCATGACCCTCTCATTTCCCCTTTGCCAATCACCTGTCCAGCTCTTGGCTCCATCCCTCCCCCTCCTGTCTTCTATCATTTTGGATCTCCCCCTCCCACTCCAACTTTCAAATCCCTTACTCACTCTTCCTTCAGTTAGTCCTGACGAAGGGTCTCGGCCTGAAACGTCGACTGCACCTCTTCCTAGAGATGCTGCCTGGCCTGCTGCGTTCACCTGCAACTTTGGTGTGTGTCACTTATTAACACAGCAGTTTTTATCATTTCTGATCACCCTGCTGTGGGTGTACTGTACATATTTGCTCAAAAACAAAACGAAACCAATGAAAAAGAATCCTACAAGTGTCAACACAATATTTCTTAACCAGAGAAAATGAGGTCTGCAATTTGCAATGAAAGCAGGAAATGCCAAGATATTTGGCAAGTCTAGCCACCTCTGTGAAAAGCCCAACAGAATGTTACAGATCAATGACTTCTAACTATCTCAATGTTTCCTATCTGCAGAGCTCCGGCCTAACAGGGACCATGTCTGATGGGGTGGAGAACCAGGCGGCTAAGTGACAAATCCTAGTGCTAGGTTGTTAATCAGAATCAGGTTTAATATCATTGGCATATGTCATGAAATTTGTTATTTTGTGGCAGCAGTACATTGTAATACAATTTTAAAACTATAATTAGTGCAAAAATAGAGGGGAAAAAAGGTGAGGTAGTGTTCATGGGTTCATTGTCCATTCAGAAATCTGATCGCGGAGGGGAAGAAGCTGTTCTTGAAATGTTGAGTGCACCTCCTCCTTAATAGTAGCAATGATATGAGGGCATGTCCTGGGTGATGTGGGTCCTCAATGATGGATGCCATCTTTTTCCATCAGCTTTGTTCAAAAAAGGTAGTAGGGATAGTCCCAGTAACTATAGACCGGTGAGCCTTACATCTGTGATGGGAAAGCTGTTGGAAAAGATTCTTAGAGACAGGATCTATGGGCGTTTAGAGAATCATGGTCTGATCAGGGACAGTCAGCATGGCTTTGTGAAGGGCAGATCGTGTCTAACAAGCCTGATAGAGTTCTTTGAGGTGGTGACCAGGCATATAGATGAGGGTAGTGCAGTGGATATGATCTATATGGATTTTAGTAAGGCATTTGACAAGGTTCCACACAGTAGGCTTATTCAGAATGTCAGAAGGCATGGGATCCAGGGAAGTTTGGCCACGTGGATTCAGAATTGGCTTGCCTGCAGAAGGCAGAGGATCGTGGTGGAGGGAGTACATTCGGATTGGAGGGTTGTGACTAATGGTGTCCCACAAGGATCGGTTCTGGGACCTCTACCTTTCATGATTTTTATTAATGACCTGGATGTGGGGGTAGAAGGGTGGGTTGGCAAGTTTGCAGACGACACACAGGTCGGTGGAGTTGTAGATAGTGTAGAGGATTGTCAAAGATTGCAGAGAGACATTGATAGGATGCAGAAGTGGGCTGAGAAGTGGCAGATGGAGTTCAACACAGAGAAGTGTGAGGTGGTACACTTTGGAAAGACAAACTCCAAGGCAGAGTACAAAGTAAATGGCAGGATACTTGGTAGTGTGGAGGAGCAGAGGGACCTGGGGGTACATGTCCACAGATCCCTGAAAGTTGCCTCACAGGTAGATAGGGTAGTTAAGAAAGCTTATGGGGTGTTAGCTTTCATAAATCGAGGGATAGAGTTTAAGAGACGCGATGTAATGATGCAGCTCTATAAAACTCTGTCTCGGCCACATTTGGAGTAGTGTGTCCAGTTCTGGTCACCTCACTATAGGAAGGATGTGGAAGCACTGGAAAGGGTACAGAGCAGATTTATCAGGATGCTGCCTGGTTTAGAGAGTATGGGAGAGAGTATGGTTTAGAGAGTATCAGAGATTAAGGGAGCTAGGGCTTTACTCTTTAGAGAGGAGGAGGATGAGAGGAGACATGATAGAGGTATACAAGAAATTAAGAGGAATAGATAGAGTGGATAGCCAGCACCTCTTCCCCAGGGCACCACTGCTCAATACAAGGGGACATGGCTTTAAGGTAAGGGGTGGGAAGTTCAAGGGGGATATTAGAGGAAGGTTTTTTACTCAGAGAGTGGTTGGTGTGTGGAATGTACGGCCTGAGTCAGTGGTGGAGGCAGATACACTAGTGAAATTTAAGAGACTACTAGACAGGTATATGGAGGAATTTAAGGTGGGGGGTTATATGGGAGGCAGGGTTTGAGGGTTGGCACAACAATGTGGGCCGAAGGGCCCGTACTGTGCTATACTATTCTATGTTCTATGTTCTTTTGAAGATGTCCTTGATGCTGTGGAGGCTAATGTCCATTTTGAGGCTGGATGAGTTTACAACTTTTTGCAGCTTTTTCTGATCCTGTGCAGTGGATCCTCCGTCCCAGACAGTGATGCAAACAGTTAGATTATTCTCCATGGTACATCTGTAGAAATTTGCAAGTGTCTTTGCTGACATACCATGTCCAACACTTCACAGTTGCTGTATGTAGGAATGTCAAGAGGGAGAATGTATGTGAGCAGTAGAATAATAATGTAGCTGTCAGATGCAGAACTCTATTGTTACATGGCAAATTAGGTAGCATTTGAGGACAAAAAGCTGTTTATATTACAGATGGATGACCTTATAGACTCGTCATGATACAAACAAGAAAAGTTATTTATGCGAAGTTGTAGAATTCACTAGAGATCTTGTAGTCAGTTTGCCTTACTGGCTTCCTGAATGCCTCAAGGGAACATTACAAAGTACTAGTATGACATCTGCCCTTTTACTAATTTTTACCCTTCCAAATTTGGAACATTAGACTCTTTCGCAACAGGAGAGGGTCCAGAGGAGTCTGATTCCTAGAATGTAAGGGTTAACGTATGAAAAGCATCTGATGTCTCTGGGCATGTACCTGCTGGAATTTAGCATAATGAGGGAGGATCTCATTGAAACCTAATGAACATTGAAAGGCTGAATATAGTGGACGTGGAGATGATGCTTCCATTGGTTAGAAAATGTAGGACCACCTGGCACAGCCTCAATAGAAAGGCACCCCTTTAGAGCAGAGAATAGGAGAAATTTCTTTAGCCAGAGGGTGGTGAATCTGTGGAATTCATTGTCATAGACGGCTGTGGAGGTCAAGTCATTGGGTGTATTTAAATAAGTTGTTGACAGGCTCCTGATTAGTCAGGGATTCAAAGCTCCTGGGGTAAAGGCAAGAAAATGGGTTTATATTGATACGGAAAATAAAGCAGCCATGATTGAATGGCAGAGCAGACGCAATGAGCCAAAAAGCCTAATTTTGCTCCTCTGTCTTATAAGAGTGGCCCAGCCCAACGCAACAGCATTGCGAGAATCCCAGGACACAATGCTCAGCATTGTTTAAATATACTGGGAACATGAAATGCAGCATTTTGATTGAAAATTCAATACAAAGGCAACAGATTTCCAGCCAATAACGTGCCCAAGATTTTCAGATGGCAATTGAAGAGGTGTGATCCCTGGCTTCAAACCTGTGTCGCACTGATGAAAGAATGTAGTCACATTTTTACCAAGCATTGGTCCTCCAATAGACAATTCACATCATCCACATTCATCTATGCAATTCTTTATACAAAATATTGGCAGAAATACCTCTCCATGTCCACTGAAATGGTAATGAAAAAATGTTGTCTAATTGCTGGGTGGCAGAATCCTTACCTGCAAAAATATCCTGCTCTTCATCATCAGAATGTATGCCATTTGTCTTGGAGTTGCTGCTGAGAGTCTTTGTGGAATCCATAGGCAAAGGACTAATCTGAAGTATAAAGGTCATTAAATATTACCCATACATTGACTTTTTTTTAAAAATCAAAGAATCAAACTTCAAGATATCAATAAAGACAAGCCTCAATCAGTCTGAGCATTTACTGGTGGCACAGACTCTCTACATCAAGGATTCCCAGCCCTTTTTATGCCACGAACCCCTACCATTAACCAAGGGGTCCATGGACCCAAGGTTGGGAACCCCTGCCCTACATCAAACTGGACAGTGTTTCTGACAATATTCCCTGCCAATACACTCCAACCCCTCACCACTGAGGAAGCTGAAAATCCAGAGTAACACACAGACGAGATATTATAGGAACTCAGCAGGGCCAGCAGCTCCTATGCAGGGGAATAAGCAGTAAATGTTTCAGGCAGAGACATCAGGACTGGAAAGGATGGGGGAGGAAGCCAGAATAAGGTGGTGGGGGGTGGGGAGAAAGAGGGGAAAGTCTCCAGTTTCTTCACAGAATTCTCCCAGTGAACAAATGCCAACTTTCCTGCAGGTTGGCAAGTACTAGTGTCTCAACCCAACTCAGGTTTACAAGGAACAGCTTCTCAACCCAGTCTGAGTTTACAAGGAACAGCCTCTCAGAATTAGCTGCCTTGTCAGTTAGAGATTCAACAATTTCCATCCGAATATTCCACCAGACGAGGGGTCCCCAACCTGAGGCCAATGGACCCCGTGTTTAATGGTATTGGTCCAAGGCACACAAAAGATTGGAACACCTGCTGACTCGACTTTCAGCTTCCCTTAATAGCTTCCCCATTGCTCCTTTGCAAAACCAGAACACGACAGGCGACAATTGCAGGAGGATATTATCTGCGAAAAGCAAATCCTATTATTTTGATCATAATGCACTGAACCAAGAGAAATCACACCCCAAACACTGAGCACAGATACTAAACAGTTTGTGGCAGAGGTCAGTGACAGACAAAGCAACCTCCAAATACAAAGCAAAGCAGGAAACAAATTCCTGCCCAGGATGATGGACAATACATCCCAAACACAATAAATCTGTCAGATTAAAATGTCAGGTTCAAGGTTTGTTCTGTTACAGCCTACACAGACAGAACAGAATCACAAACAAAACAAAACCATTCCAACAACAGAGCAAGCCGTGGGGAAGCAGTGAAAATGCAGAGCCTGACAGACGTGGCACGAGGCAGCTGTAGTTCATTACTCTCTTGTTTCAACCTCAACCACAGAGAAACCATTACACTCTGATCTTTCATTACCGGTCTAAATCATTTAAAGAGCTATTGAGGTCAGTACCCAAATAAATTTTGTTAAAACAAACTATTCACACTTGCATTTCTTTACATAACAATTTTAAAGAATAGAGCACGATTTAGTTTCAAATGAAAAATGTGGTTTAAGCTTTAGGAGCACATGAGTATATAAAGAAATTTAAAACAGTGAGACTATGATATAAACAAAATATTTATCGTAGAGTTTGGTGCAATAAAGGGTTAAACACTTTAAATCTTATGCTAAAGATTTAGCAGGGAAAATAATCTGAATCACTGTGGTGAAATATTGGATCTCAGCAGCTGTGACCAGGCATGAAGACAGAGTGGTGGGCAGAACAGATTGGGTAGGCTCAAGAGGTTGAGTGATCTGCCTTTCTTCCAGGTTCCGGAACAGTTACTGCCCCTCAAACATCAGGCTCCTAAACCAGAGAGGCCAACTTCATTCAACTTCACTTGCCCAGTCACTGAACTGTTACCAAAACCCATGAATTCATTTTCAAAGTCTTTCCATCTCATGTTATTGATATTTATTGCTTATTTATTTATTTATTTATTTATTATTATGGTTTTTATTTTGTATTTGCACAGTTTGTTTTTGCACACTAGTTGGTGCGGTCTTTCAGTAACTCTATTACAGCTATTATTCTAGTATGGATTTAGAAAATCAATCTCAGGGTTATACACGGTGACTTTGATGATAAGTTTACTTTGAACTTTGAAATTACATGGGCATGGGCTACAGAGGAGAAATTCAAACAAGCTCAAATTGACCAAATGTTAAGTTTATAGATTTGGTAAAAACAACCAGAACCTTTGTGGTGTGACGGCAGCAAGATAAACACTGGCCTTCCTCACCAACACAGGCCAAGTATGTCTGTGACACACAGCTTCACCCTACTGCTTCCAACCTAGTCAGGTGACATTTGTGCAACATGCATTTGACTATATAATTGTTATTTTCTCTGCAGTTTAACAATTTGATATGTATTTTATGTAACTACCTATTTACATACAGTTGGATAGTATGTTTCCTAGTGGTCACGGTATGTATATGCAGTTGTTCAGTTTGTCCTCCAGTAGTTACAGTTCTCATGATTCTGAAAGCTTCTGTACTGCATTGTTTGATAGGGGATATCTTATCTACAAATTTGAATGGAATGTCTCTTATCTATGCGATACCAGGAAGGCAGGGCACGTAGGCTTGCCATCTGTATTCTTTACTGCTATTTTCCTTCCCTTTCCAGCCTCTGCATCTTCCCATTTCTAATTCTGTACAGTTGGCCCTCCATATCCGCAGGGGATTGGTTCCGGGATTCCCCCCGCCACAGATACCAAAATTCGCAGATGCTCAAGTCCCTTATATAAAAGCCTAAAGAGCTCGTAATGGTGTTACAGAAAGCGAAAATAGCGTTCAGCGTTTGTTTTGCAGTGAGCCATTATAGAGGCAGCGCGCACCCCGAGCAGCGAGAGTGCTTTTTCTCGATATATTTTGTGCATCCGTTAGCAAGATGTGTCCTAACGTATCAGAAAAGCCTAAGAGAGCTCGTAAAAGCTTAGCGTAAAACTGGACATAATTAAATGTTTCAATTGTGGAGAATGAAGACATTGTGCGTGCGTTGAACTTCCCTGCATCCACCATTCGCACTATTTACACACTGAGAGAAAGAATCTTGAAAGCTGCCGATGTCACTGTTGGTTCTGCTAGTAGCATATCATTCCTGCTTTTACGATATGTTAGTGTTATTTTTGGTTTTATGTGTTATTTGGTATGACTTGGTAGGTTATTTTTTGGGTTCAACTTACAAAAGGTTTCATAGGAACTCTCTACTTTCCGATAGCGGGGGATACTTGTACAGTATTTTCGATCCGTGGATGTGGAACCCAGGGATACGGAGGGCCAGCTGTATTCTATTTGTGCTTACTAAAATTATTGTGACGCAACAAGTTTTATGCATCTTTTGTGACTTCCATAAAACACTGGATCAAAAACAGAATCCAACGAGTACTAGAACTAGCTGGGAGTCTGGAGCAAGGGGCATTATTGTGACAAAATAACTACATTTTGGAGAGGACTACTATCCAAAATAATGGCTGGAACTTCAATCCAGGTCCAGTCCAGTCCCTGTGCCAAGCTTGTGGAAGTAGTTGGCAGTATAACCGACTTGGGAAGGGAAGCAAACAAAAATAGTCAGAACCTGCAATGGGAGTGTGCAACACGAATAGAACATAAAACAGTTAAGAGACCATGTCCTAAGACCAATTCTTCAACAGAGCAAATCCAGTGTATCACTCCTTTACTTGTCCTTTCGGCTCTGCAGATTTTTCTTATTCAGAATCTGCCCCTACCATTTTTCCAGTTAGATCATACTGCATCATGTTTCCTTAAATCAGTGCTTTCTATTACCATATCTCTCACCAGTTCCTCTATAATCAGGAAACCAACCATGATTTTGAACCTCAGACAAAAGCAAAAGGGAAATTTTGATAAAGAGCTGAATGTGCAATTGCTAATGAGAATTGAGAAGAAGTTTTAAAAGCTCCGCATTTATAACTATGCACAGTAACACAAGACACCCAGATTCAATTAAATTATTTCATGTGAGTTGATAGCAAGGAATTTTATGCTAGGAACTAGATCTTGTCCCTTCACCCCAAAAGCAGAAATGGCCTTTTCACCATCTGCAAGTTTATACCAGAATCATGCTGGGATAACTACACTTGTCTACATGAAGGCAGGTCTACCTACGTAGGTTACACAAAAGCACCTGGCTAGCCTACAACTGTTATCATTCGGAAGGGAAGGGTGACAGGCATATGAAGACTACCAGAAATTTCCCCACACATTACCCAGCCTCAAAATATTATCACAATTTCTTCACTGCCACTGGGTCTCTCCCTCACCTATACTGTGGAAGTGTTTCACCAAAGAACTGCTAACAGTCAAGGTCACAGTTAATCACCACCTTTGAAAAGGCAATCGGGGAGCAGGAAAAAAACATTGTCAGTTATATCCAAATCTATTAAAATGATACAATAATTAAGATTTAGCTATATTAATTCTGACGAACGGGGAGAAGGTTTCCTGTAACATGTTTTTCGGGCCATTTGAGTTAGTAAGTAGCAGGAATAAGTCACTCTCGCACCCAATACCTACTGCAGCCAGAGCAACCATTTTATTAGCTGTGCTCAAGGTCTATTTGTGATCTCTGGTTCCATGTTTAAGTTTAAAAGTTTAAGTATCAACTTGCCTTGAAAGGCAAAGCCTCACTCACAAAAGGATACAACAAACCACACCAGCAGGCTTGAACAAGCAGAATTCCTCCAACCAGATACACCCAAACCCTCACAACCTATCATCCACAGCAGCCTCAATCATAGCAAAACTTCTGCTTCACCACGCAAAGCATGTGATATATAACTCAGACAAGTCAGCATCTAATATACAATTCTCTGCAAAGCTAAAGGGTGTAGCTATTTGTAAATACAATATCATTGCCAATCTGAAATGAATTTGGTATCAACTCTGGATACTGACTAAATTCATTAGAAAGTCTACAGAAAATATATCTCCTGAGGCTAATGAATTCATTCCCTTAAATGCAACTGAGCATGGTTTATTACTCATCACTGAAAACAACATTCATTGTTTAATCATGGTAGAGGCCACATGCAGGTGACAGATCTCAGACACGAGGCCATATTAACTTGACCACAATTTCACTCTACACCCAACAAATGTAACTTTGCTATTGCTACAGCCCAGTGTTATCTATTGGAACCGATTTTTCAGCCACATACTGTACAAACTTTCTTAAATTTATCATTGGGACTGACAACCAAAAGATGGCAAATTTCCTCTCCTCATCCTGCTCCAAACCTTGACCTAAACACACAAACATTTTGGGTGGGAAGGGTGATTAACTGCTCCCACCACAAACACAGAATTTACAGCAAGTAACTCACCACTGTACTTAAACTTCACCACCCTAACTCATGAACTCCCTTCAGCAACACACACAAAATGCTGGAAGAACTCTGCAAGTCAGTCAACGTCTATGGAGGGGATAACCAATTGACATTTCAGTCAGAGATCCTTGATCAGGACTGGAGGCAAACCAGGCAGAAGGGAGAATAACAAGGTTGTGGGGTGGGGAATACATACTTGCACGAGATAGGCGAGGGAGAAAACGGGTGGGGGCTGAAGTAGGAAGCTAGAAGGTGAGAGATGGAAGGGATCAAGGGCTGAAGAAGCTGAAATCTAATACAAGAGGACATTGGACCATGGAATAAAGGGAAGAGGGGTACTAAAAGGTGACAGGCAGGTGAGGAGAACATAAGGTGTCAGAGGGGAACCAGAATGGTTAAAAAAGAGTGAGGAGGAGAAATTAGAAGAGAAATCAATGTTCATGTACACCCTTCATCACTAGAGCACTCCAGACCATCTATAAAAGGCAGTGCAGATATTCCTCAAGGCACGGGAGTAGCTTCATTATTTGACTGCGATGGTTCAACGCTCCACTGCTACTGAGTGCAATTATGAATGGGTAAAAAAAAATCTTAGTGCTCTCAGTTATAGTGAGATCTCAGCTACTAATCACAATAGAACATAGAATAGTACAGCACAGTACAGGCCCTTCAGTCCACAATGTTGTGCCAACCCTCAAACCCTGCCTCCCATATAAGCCCCCACCTTAAATTCCTCCATATACCTGTCTAGTAGTCTCTTAAACTTCACTAGTGTATCTACCTCCACCACTGACTCAGGCAGTGCATTCCACGCACCAACCACTCTCTGAGTAAAAAACCTTCTTAATTTCCCCCTTGAACTTCCCACCCCTTACCTTAAAGCCACATCCTCTTGTATTGAGCAGTAGTGCCCTGGGGAAGAGGTGCTGGCTATCCACTCTATCCACTCTTATTATCTTGTACACCTCTATCATGTCTCCTCTCATCCTCCTTCTCTCCAAAGAGTAAAGCCCTAGCTCCCTTAATCTCTGATCATAATGCATACTCTCTAAACCAGGCAGCATCCTGGTAAATCTCCTCTGTACCCTTTCCAATGCTTCCACATCCTTCCTATAGTGAATGCTGAAAACTATTTAGTACATTGCAGAACCTCCTCTATTCCATCCTTGTTCACAAAGAACCCTACAGTCCCCTACATTTACAGTTCTCACTATGTCCTGTGCTGTTTTCAATAACAGAACTTTATATATACACATCCAATAGCTTCAAGAACAGAATTAAAATGTCTGTATCACAATATGTAACTATTTAGGCTTCACTCAGATTGCACAAGATTATAAAAATGTGTCCAATGTGGTCCAGAAACTCCTTTCTGTTGAACTCACAAAACTGCTTTTCCTACCAGTAAGGCAACTCCAGTTGTTGTCTCAGTGTGACGTTTCAAGTCCAGAATGGAAAACATCACAACTGATATAATTAGTCATTTTAGTTTTCAGGCCCCCCTTGGGGAAAATCAGCTCTCATTACACTTCTCGTTATTTAACTACAGTGGGTTTTGGTTAATCGGGGCAGCAGCTTATCTGTCGTAGGACAGCAGCATCCATCATCAGAGGCCCACACCACCCAGGTCATGCTCTCTTCTCGCTCCTGTCATCAGGAGCTTCAGCATTCACCCCTCAACCACCAGTCTCTTGAACCAGTTGGGATTACTTCATTCACACCATCACTCAGAACATACGGACTGACTTTCAAAGACTCACGTCATGGTCTCGATATTTATTGCTTATTATCTTTTTCTCCTTTGTATTTACACAGTTTGCTGTTGTTTGTCCGTCTTTGATGGGTGCACTCTTTCATTAATAGTTGTTTTATTTATTGAGTATCCCTGCCCAAAAATGAATTTCAGGGTTTTATATGGTGACACATGTACTTTGATTATAAATTTACTTTGAAATGAAGATTTGGAGGATATAATCATCGAAAGCACTGTATGAAGGCAGTCCATTATCTGCACTAGGTGTCTACTCTGATTTTGTTCATTTACAGTTAAAAGAACATGGCAGTGTACACCAGATGAATTCTTCCATTGACAGTTATTTGGAACTAACACACAATGTTCCAGTACTGTAGTGGTCTCGGCCCAAAACGTCAACTGTACTTCCACCTCCCCCCCCCCCCCATAGATGCTGCCTGGCCTGCTGAGTTACTCCAGCATTCTGTGTGTAGTACTCTACTAGTATTGGTACTATTCTAATTTGTTCAGTATTTCATTTAAATACATAATTTGTTCCTCAGTTAAATGATAGTTTCTCTTTTTTTAAAAGAACTTTTTATACTACTTCCATGAAACTTTAAATAATTAGGGCAGCTGCTTAATTGGGCCAAAATGTACTGTTCCCAATATGTCCCATTTAATGGGAATCCACTGCATTTATAAATTGCTAGCAGTTTACCTTTGGAAACTTCTGAACTGGCTAACACGAGCTAGGAAGGGGATTGACCATTCCAAATATGGAGATAAAGGTACAGAGTATTGGGTACTGACTGTACAGGTCAGATATTAAGTGAGTAGATAGGACAGCACCAACAGGAGATGCACATCAATACTCAGAGGATGGTGAGAGTGTGGAACAAGCTGTCAAAAGATGTGATGGATGCAGGTTCGATTGCTACATTTACGGCAAATTTGAATACGATGGGAGGGGTATTGAGGGCGACGGTCCAGGTGCAGGTCAAAGGGACGAAGCAAAATAAGTTTGGCACAGACTAGATAGGCCAAAGGGCCTATTTCTATGCTGTAGTGCTTTGAGTCTATCATGCTGCCAACAAATTGCAGGCTTCCACCACAACCCTTTTATCCCCGTCTTCACAAACGCCCATCACATTTACCAAAGCAACAGAAAGCATTCAATCCACAATAACTTGCACTTCAATAAACTCAAGCCACTACAATGGAAATGTTGAGCTAAACACATAACAAAGGATTTGTGTGTTGTGCCCAGTGTCGTACCGTACTTACTGCTAGTCCATGTGTAGAGTTCTGGGCCAAACAAAAGGAGGCACAGGACAGCATTAAAAGCACATGTAATTCCAGCAGTCTTCACCACTTCAAGACATCAAGCGGCTTCAATGTTTTCTGATCTATTCTCACTTCAAAGTTTTAAAATATTGTTCTTGCATGAACACACAACTGAGGTAGCCAGCCTCAGTAGAAACAGAACGAGACCGTTAACCTGAAGTACTTGCAGCGCAGCAGTAAACGTTGATCCAAAGTCTGATCAGATAGGAAGTCCTGATGCACCCTGCCCAGCGATAGACACAAAGTCCGAGTGCAAATCTACTATCATCAATTTGCTTGAATTTCACTCCAGATGAATATTCATGTACTCAAATGAGAAATACCTCAGCAGTCAGTCACTTGACTACCAAGTGTCATTTAAAAATTTTAACTGGAAAAATAAAAATCTCAACAAGTTCAGTCATCCAGTCAGCTATTTACAAGAATGAAAAACAAAGCACAATTTTATTTAGCAAACTTCAGTTATTGTAGCTTTCTGAAAAAAAAGGAATAATGCCAGATGCAAACAATGAATGACGTGAACAAATCTAGCAGCTCAATCCTCCATTCCTTGTACAAACCAAGTACTTCATTATACAGTATTCCCATACGAATCACAGCACTAGAAAAAGGCCCTGCAGACCACCTAGTCAGTGTCAACCCGTTTTCTTACGCAGCCCCATCTACTCACAACCGTACCATATTACTGCAACAATGCACTTGTCCAAACTTATCTGAAATTTTGTATCCACACTCACACCAATTTCTAATGAAGAAGTTCCCCTAAATATTCACCTTTCACATCAAAACTCTTCTTTCAGTTAGTCCTGACAAAGGGTCTCAGCCCGAAACGTCGACTGTCCTAGAGATGCTGCCTGGCCTGCTGCGTTCACCAGCAACTTTGATGTGTGTTGCTTGAATTTCCAGCATCTGCAGAATTCCTCGTGTTTGCGTTTTTAAATTTACCTCCAGATTTAGTGTCACCCAACCCAAGGGGAAAAGCCTGTATGTATTTACCCTATCAACACCCCTCAATTTTATACACCTCTGTAAGATCTCCCTTCATCTCCTATGCACTAAGGAATAAAGTCTTAACCTATTCAAACTTTGCTGATAACCGAAGTCCTCAAGACCTGGCAAAATCCACAGAAAAATTCTCTGCCACACACGTCAGAACTCTCGCTTCACTATGCAAATCCTACCCTGGTTTGTCCTCCCAAAGTGCAACACCTCACACATGTCTCCATCAAATACTATCTGCCAGTTTTTAGCCCATTTATCCTGCAGGTCCAGAGCTCACTGCGAGCTTTGATGGTCTTCCACATTGTCCACGACACCCCCAACCTTCCTTGTCATCTGCAAATTTGCTGATCCAGTTTACCAAATCATAATCCAGATAGTCTTTCAATGCAGCGTACATCCAACAGGAACAGACAGCTTGTTTCTTGTTACAACAGAGCAATTTTTTTTGCAAAAAGGTAGCAAGGCTTGTTACAATTTTACAGGAAACTGGCAAGGCCACACAGTTTTGGTCCTTTAATTTAAGAAAATACTGGCATTGCAGATAATCCAGAAGAGATCTATTAGGCTATGAGAAAGCTATCATAAAGCTTCTTTATCACAGCTAAAGAAGATCCTTATTTGGAGCTTAGAAGAATGACGTGACCCAATTGAAACATACAAATTACCGGGCAAACAGTATACATATCAAGATGCTTCCAATAGTGCAAGAATCTCAAGAGTTGCACAATCATTTAAAATTAAACAATTTCTCCCCCAGAACACAGACCCTTAGGAAGTCTCTTCTGCAGAGGGCTGTGGAGCACTTAAAGAGGTACGTTTTTGAAAGTTCAGGGAATTGATCATGAGGAATTGACACACACTTTACAAGAACTATAAGTGAAATCCTTAAGAAAGCAAATGAGAACAAGGATTGCAGTCCAAAACGATACTGCAGCAAAGCACTCCGCCAAACCAAACTCCAGGAGGAGAAAGCAAAGTCTGGAAGACGAGTAACATGTCACTCCTGCAAATTCCTCTCCTGTCACGAGTTGGAGGGGCCGGATTTGTGAAAGGAGGGTGTGGTGGAGGGGCAGGGCAGGCACCGGGCTGAAGGTCACGGGTGGGGTAGGGTGACTTGGGGCACAGATTGGAGGAACGAGCTGGGAGGAGGGAAAAGGGAAGACAGAGAACCGAGCGCGGGGTAGAGGGGCCGAGGTGCCGCAGTGAGAGGAGAGAGCAAGCTGGGGGATGGATAGGGTTGGAGGGGCCCTACGGTGACGGGTGGGAGGGGGGGGAGGAAGGAAGGGACGCCGGGGCCGAGGGGCCGCGGTAACGGAAGGGAGGGGGCGGCTCCCCCGTGTCCAAGGTCCGGAACCCTATTCCCTTGGGCCAGGAGCTCTGGACAGGGGGCGAGAAGGAGCCGGGAGATGAGGCCCGTACTCACGCTGCCGATGAAGAAGTCCTCGCCCTCTAGCCCACCGCTTTCTGCTTCTGCCTCTCCCTCCGGCTCCGGTTCCAGCTCCGGCGGCCGCTGCTCCGCCGCCATTTTGTGCCTGACAACTCTCAACAATACTTTATTGTTCTGACCCAGAGCAGAGCTGCGGCCCCGCCTCTCAACAATGCTTTATTGTTCCCTGGCGGTGAACACAGGCCCCGGACCGCGGGGTCTCCGTCGCTTTCTGGTTCGGGGTCCGGGGTCCGGGGCGCGGGTTGTGGGGGAGAGGTCGAGGCTTCGTGGAAAGATTCAAGATTGCTCAAGGTCATTTCCAGTATACATGTGTAAAGGAGAGTGAAATAATTGTTACTCAAAATCAGAATCAGGTTTATTATCACCCATGTGTCGTGAAATTTGTTAATTTAGCAGCAGCAGTTCAATGTAATACATAACATAGAAGAAAAAAAGATAAAATATAATAATAATAAATAAATCAATTACAGTATATGTATATTGAATAGATTAAAAATCGTGCAGAAAACAGAAATAATATATATTTAAAAAGTAAGATGGTGTTCACAGGTTCAATGTTTAGGAATCGGATGGCAGAGGGGAAGAAGCTGTTCCTGAATCACTGAGTGTGTGCCTTCAGGTTTCTGTATCTCCTACCTGATGGTAGCAGTGAGAAAAGGACATGCCCTGGGTGCTGGAGGTCTTTAATTAGGGATGCTGCCTTTCTGAGACACTGTTCCCTGAAGATGTCCTGGGTACTTTGTGGGCTGGTACCCAAGATAGAGCTGACCAGATTTACAACCCTCTGCAGCTTCTTTCAGTCCTGTGCAGTAGCCCTTCCATTCCAGACAGTGATTCAGCCTGTCAGAATGCTCTCCACGGTACATCTATAGAAGTTTTTGAGTGTATTTGTTGACATACTAAATCTCCTCAAACTCCTAATGAAGTGTAGCCACTGTCTTGCCCTCTTTATAACTGCATTGATATGTTGGGACCAGGTTAGATCCTCAGAGATCTTGACACCCAGGAACTTGAAACTGCTCACTCTCTACACTTTGGATCCCTCTATGAGGATTGGTGTGTATTCCTTCATCTTACCCTTCCTGAAGATGACAATCAGTTCTTTTGTCTTACTGACATTGAGTGCCAAGTTGTTGCTGTGACACCACTCCACTAGTTGGCATATCTCACTCCTGTTCGCCCTCTTGTCACCATCTGAGATTCTACCAACAATGGTTGTATCATCAGCAAATTTATAGATGGTATTTGAGGTATGCCTAGCCACATAGTCATAGGTATAGAGAGAGTAGAGCAGTAGGCTAAGCACACACCCCTGAGGTGCACGAGTGTTGATCGTCAGCGAGGAGGAGATGTTATCACCAATCCGTACAGACTGTGGTCTTCCGGTTAGGAAGTCGAGGGTCCAATTACAGAGGGAGGTACAGAGGCCCAGGTTCTGCAACTTCTCAGTCAGGATTGTGGGAATGATATTGTTAAATGCTGAGCTATAGTCGATGAATAGCATCCTGACATATTGTCCAGGTGATCTAAGGCCGTGTGAAGAGCCATTGAGATTGCGTCTGCCGTTGTCCTATTGTGGCGATAGGCAAATTGCAATGGGTCCAGGTCCTTGCTGAGGCAGGAGTTCAGTCTAGTCATGACCAACCTCTCAAAGCATTTCTTCACTGTTGGTGTGAGTGCTACCGGGTGATAGTCATTAAGGCAGCCCATATTATTCTTCTTAGGCACTGGTATAATTGTTGCCTTTTTGAAGCAAGTGGGAACTTTCACCCATAGCAGTGAGAGGTTGAAAATGTCCTTGAATACTCCCGCCAGTTGGTTGGCACGGATTGTCAGAGCCTTACCAGGTACTCCATCAGGCCCTTCTGCCTTGTGAGGGTTCACTCTCTTTAAAGACAGCCTAACATCGGCCTCTGAGACAGAGATCACAGGGTCATCAGGTGCAGCAGGGATCTTCACAGCTGTAGGGTAGTTGTGTTCTCCCTTTTAAAGCAGGCAGAGAAGGTGTTGAGTTCATCTGGTAGTGAAGCATCGCTGCCATTCATGCTATTGGGCTTCACTTTGCAGGAAGTAATGTCTTGCAAACCCTGCTAGAGTTATTGTGCATCCAATGTCGCTTCCATCCTCATTCGAAATTGTCTTTTTGCCCTTGAAATAGCCTTTTGCAAATCAAACCAGGATTTCTGTACAGACCTGGGTCTCCAGACTTAAATGCCACAGATCAAACCTTCAGCAGACGATGTAGCTCCTGGTTCATCCACGGTTTTGGTTTGGGAATGTACAGTAAGTCTTTGTGGGCACACACTCATCCACACAGGTTTTAATGAAGTCGGTAACAACTGCAGCATACTCATCCAGATTGAAAGATGAATCCCTGAATACAGTCCAGTCCATCGATTCAAAGCCGTCCTGTAGGTGCACCTGTGCTTCCCTTGTCCATACCTTCTTGGTCCTCACTGCTGGTGCTGCAGTCTTCAGTCTCTGCCTATACTCAGAGTAGAAGTGCAGCACGATAATCAGACTTCCCGAAGTGAGGGTGTGGAATAGCACGGTAGGCATACTTGATGGTAGTGTAGCAATGGTCCAGTGTGTTGTTTCCTCTGGTATTGCAAGTGATCTGTTGTGGTAATTGCCTAGTGATTTTTTTCTGACTGGCCTGGTTAAAATCCCTCAAAACGATGGTGAAGGTGTTAGGGTGCGCTGTTTCATGCATGTTGTTCCCATTGCTCAGAGCATCTAAAGCCTGCATGACATTGGCCGGAGGTGGAATGTATACCGCTACCAAAATGATTGTGGAACTCTCCCGTGGTAGGTAAAATGGACGGCACTCCAGATCCGATGCAGCATAAAACACAGTAAGGTAAAGAATACAATATAAATATGCATACATAAGATAGTTTACATACATAGATTGATTGTATGTCTATAAAGTGATGCTAAATTGTACATAAGGTCATGAAGAGATTTTGCAGATGCTGGAAATCCAGGGTAACACACACAAAATGCTGGAGGGACTCAGCAGGTCAGGCAGCATCTGTGGATAAGAGTACAGTCAACGTTTTGGGCTGAAACCCTTCGGCAGGACTGGAAAAGAAAGAGGAAGACGCCAGAATGAAAAGGTAGGGGAAGAGAAGGAGGACAAGCTGGAAGATGATAGGTGAAGCGACAAACACGAGAAACTCTGCAGATGCTGGAGATCCAAAGCAACACACAAAATGCTGGAGGAACTCAGCAGGTTAGGCAGCATCCATGGGAAAGAGTACAGTCAACATTTCGGGCTGAGACCCTTCGGTCCATACCTGCTACTTGGGCTGCTGAGTTTCTCCAGCATTTTGTGTGTGTTGCGATAGGTGAGGCCAGGTGGGTGTGAAAGGTGAAGGGCTAGAGAGCAAGGCATCAATAGGTGAGGAGAGTGGCCTATGGAATATAGGGAAGGAAGAGGTAATGGGCAGGCTAAATGAAAGAGGCCAGAGTGGGAAAAGAAGAGGGAAGGTAAAAAAAAAAAGAAATGTTGGAGAAAACAATGCTCATGCCATCAGATTGGTGGACTGAATATGAGGTGTTGCCCCTCCACCCTGAGAATGACCTCACCGTGGCAGAAGGGGAGGCCATGTCACAACGGAAATAGGGATAGGAATTAAAATGGTTGGCAACCAGGAAATTCCACTTTTGGCAGATGCTCAACAAAACAGTTCCCCAGTTTACATTGGGCTTCACCAAAGTAGAGGAGGCTGCATCAGGAGCACCAGATACAATAGATGACTGTAATAGATTCACTGATGAAGTGTTGCCTCACTTGGAAGGACAGTTTGGGGCCCTGAATGGAGGTAAGGGAAGAGGTGAATGGGCAGGTGTAACATTTCTGTCACTTGCAGGATTATGAGCCAGGCGGGAGATTTGTGGGGAGGGACTAACGGCAGGGAAATCACAGAAGGGGCGATCCCTGTGGAAAGTGGAGAGTGGAGAGTGGAGGGAGGTAAAGATGTATTTCGTGGTAGGGTGCCGTTGAAGATGGCGGAAGTTGTGTTGGATGTGAAGGACAGGAGGATAAGATGGCGCGATGCAGCGCACGCGGCCACTTCGGTGGTGATGCCTGCTATTTGTCAAGCAGGGGACCATGTACAATTCTGACTTGATGGAGACAGACATGAGAGTACGGAGGAACATCTGGAGAAACTTCTGAAATGCCCACTTAGCGGTCACTGTTTCTGTGCGGTCCAGAATCTCCGGAGTGGAAGGCCCTGAATCCTCGGCTTTGCTTACTTTGGCGGCCGGGACGAGGTCGAAGGCGCTCGGGAGACTACATTGGAGGGGCTGGTTGGAGGCTCGAAGTTTTTGGACGGATGTACTCAGTGTTGGCTGTTGTTGGGTGCTTCCAATGCATCGGCAGTTGTCGGTGCCTGGAGGTTTATGGCAGGGAGTTTCTCCCTTTGCTGCCTGCTATCGGGGACTCAGGAGTTGATCGACTTGGGACTTTGAGACTTTTTTTTACTGTGCCCATTGTTTGTTCTTTATCAAATTATGGTATTGCTTTGCACTGCTGTAACTATATGTTATAATTATGTGGTTCTGTCAGTGTTAGTCTTTGGTTTGTCCTGTTTTTCTGTGATATTACTCTGGAGGAACATTGTATCATTTCTTAATGCATGCATGCTTTTCTAAATGTCAATAAACGAGGACTGAGTGTCCTCATAATCTAAAAAGGCTCATACAGTGGTAAGTGATGACAAGAGGAGCTCTGTCCCTGTTATGGTAGTGGTAAGATGGTGTGCGCGGATATTGGGGAAATGGAGGAGATGCGGGTGAGAGGAACATCAATAGTGGAGGAATGGAATTCCCATTCTTTGAAGAAGGAGGACATCTCTGATGTTCTGGAAAGCAAAGCCTCACCCTGGCAACAGATGCAGCGGAGATAACGGAACTGAGAAAAGGGATCAGCATTTTTACAGGAAATAGTGTGGGAAGAGCAAGAGTCAAGGTAACCGTGGGAATTCTCACAAAATGCTGGAGGAACTCAGCAGGCCAGGCAGCATACATGGAAAAGAGTGTAGTCAACGTTTCGGGCTGAGACTTTTCATCAGGACTGGGGAAAAACGATGAAGAGTTAGGTGGGGAGAGGGGAGGAAGAAACACAAGGTGATATGTGGAGGGGGAGGGGTGAAGTAAAGAGCGGGGAAGTTGGTGAAAGAGACACAGGGCTGGACAAGGGGGAATCTAATAGGAGAGGACAGAGGCCATGGAAGAAAGAAAAGGGGAGAGGAGCATCAGAGGGGGTGATAGGCAGGTAAGGAGATAAGGTGAGGGAAGGAAAAGGGAATGGGGAATGGTGAAGTGTGGGGGGGAGGTGGAATTACCAGAAGTTTGAGAAATCGATGTTCATGCCATCAGATTGAATGCCACCCAGATGGAATAGAAGGTGTTACTCCTTCAACCCGAGTGTGGCTTCATCGCAACAGTAGAGGAGGCCATGGACTGACATGTCGGAATGGGAATGGTAATGAAAATGAGTGACCACTGGGAGGTACCGCTTGTTCTCTTGGAACATATCACCTTGCCTGCCCATCACCTCCCTCTGGTGCTCCTCCCCCTTTTCTTTCTTCCATGGCCTTCAGTCCTCTCCTATCAGATTCCCCCTCTCCAGCCCTGTATCTCTTTCACCATTCAAATGCCCAGCTCTTTATTTCACCCTCCTCCTCTCCCAGTTTCACCCTTCACCTTGTGTTTCTTCCTCTCCTCCCCCCACATTCTAACTCTGACTCCTCAGCTTTTTTCCTCCAGTCCTGATGAAGGGTCTCAGCCCGAAACGTCAACTGTTTACTTTTTTCCATCGAAGCTGCCTGGCCTGCTGAGTTTCTCCAGCATTTTGTGTGTGCTGCTTGGATTTCCAGTATCTGCAGGTCTTCTTTTGCTTGTAACCGTGGGAGTCAGTAGAGTTATAAGAGACGTCGGTATCTCCACCACAGACGGAGACAGACGAAGGAGGGTGGTGGTGGAGGGGAACTGGTTAAGTCTTTCATTGAGAAAGAAGCAGAGAGATTTGAGGCCTTAATGTGGGATAGAAGTATATAGCAACTGGACATCTATGGAGAAAATGAGGTGGTCAGGGTCAGGTAATTGAAGCTATTGAGGAGATCAAGAGCATATGAAGCATCGTGGATGTAGATAGGAAGGGACTGAACCAAAGCGGATAAAATGGAGTTGAGATATGAGGACACAAGATCAGGGGGGCAGGAGCAGTCAGCGACAATATGCGGACACAGACAGTCAGGTTGGTAAGAGGTAGAAGCGAGCAGTGCAGGGTAAGGGAACAATGAGTTTGGTGGCAGTGGATGGAGGTTCTCCAGAGCTGAGGTCAGTGATGGTGTCGGAGACAATTTTCTAATGGTCTGGTGTGGAGTCCTCTTCAAAGAGTAGGTAAGAAGAAGTTTTCTGAGAGTCACCACCTAGCCTCAGCAAGATAGAGGTCAGTGCACCACACTACAACAGCACCCCCCTTGTCTGTGGGTTTGATGGTAAGGTTGATTGATGCAAGGAGAGTGGAGGGCAGTGCCTTCAGATGGCATAAGGCTCAAAGAGGAGAGGGGAGTGTTGAAGTCAAGCCAGTTGGTGTCTCGTTGACAATTGGAAATGAAAAGATCTAGGTCTGGCAGAGAGTGAGCTGTCCAAGAAGAAGAAGAGTGTTGGAGATAGGAGAAAGGGTCATTGGGTGGGCTGGGGAACTTTTGCAAAGAAGTAAGGTCGGAGACAGAGGCGATGGAAGAAAAGCTCATCGTTGTGGCAGATGCAAAACTCGCTGAGGTGTGGGCAAAAGGGGACAAAGTTTCTTACCGAGGATAGAAAGTTCTGCCTCAGAAAAGGGAAGGTTGGAGGGAATGGTGAAGGTACGGCAGGGTTCAGAGCTGAGTTCAGAGTGTGGAGAAAGGTTAGTGCTGTCAGAGGAAAGGGGAAGTTGGGGTGTTCAGGGAAGGCAGGATGCACATTGGTGACTGTAGATAGGCTATACACAAAAGATGACAATCAGTGAAGTACAATGGGATATCACTGTTAATTGAAACATACTAAGTGGCCGGCAAGTATAGCGGCTGAGAAGATAAATACTCAGTGCAATGGAGCAGAATCAAGTAGATTATAACCAACATACAAGTATGTCATGAAGTGTCTTGTGTGGCAGTACCACCATGCAAAATGTCAAAAATGTATAAAGTTACAAGAAATAAGTCAACAAGTGCAAAAGAGGAACAGTGAGAGATTGTTCATATATCATTCAGAAATCTGATGGCAGAGGGGAAGGAGCTGTTCCTAAAATGTTGAGTGTGGGTCTTCAGGCTCATGTATCTGCGCCCTGATGACAACAATAAAGGGAGGACATGTTTGGATGGTGAGTGTCATTGGCCATCTGCTTGAAGCACCACTTCTTTGAAGCTGGGTTGTGCCTGTAATGGATCTGACTGAGTCAAAAACCTTCTGCAGCCTCTTGCAGTCCTGCACATTGGTGCCTCCACAACAGACAGAAACACAAACAATTATAATACACTGACACAGTGTGCATCTGTAGATATTTCCTTGGTGACATAACAAAAATCCTCAACATCCCAATGGACTATAGACATTGGCATGCCTTCGTTGTGATTGCACCAATGCAAATTGCAGCAGGTCCAAGTCCCTGCTCAGGCTGGAGTAGAGGTGCAAACAGGGAATAAAACTCTGGGCAAAGACAGGGACTGGGAGTGTGAGTAGAGACTGGGTAAAGACAAGGATTGGGAGTGTGAGTAGAGACTGGGTAAAGACAAGGATTGGGAGTGTGAGTTCAGACTGGGTAAGGAAAGGGATTGGGAGTTTCGGTAGAGAATGAGTACTGGGTAAAGACAGGGATTGGGAGAGTGCGTTCAGACTGACTAAGGACAGGGTTTGAATGTGTGGGTACAGACTGGGTAAGGAAAGGGATTGGGAATGTGGGTACATATGGGGTAAAGACATAGATTGGGAGTGCAGATAGTGACTGGGAAGGACAGTGATTGGGAAAGTCACTACCGACTGTGTAAAGCCAGGGATTGGGAATGTGAGTAGAGACTGGGAAAAACACGGATTGGGAGTAGGAGCAGATACTGGGTAAAGACAGAGATTGGGAGTGTGAGTAAAGATTCAGTAAAGTCAGGGATTGGGGGTGTGGGAAGGGACAGGGTCAATACAGGGATTGGGAGATGGGTATAGACTGTGTAAAGCCAGGACTGGGAATGTGAGTAGAGACTGGGAATGACAGCGATTGTGAGTAGGAGTAGATACTGGGTAAATACAGGGATCGGGAGTATGGGTACAGACTGGGTAAAGACAGAGGTTTGGTGTAAGGGTACAGTCGGGGCAAGTGCGACACTGGTTAAAAACAGGGATTGGGAGTACAAATAGAGATGAGGTAAAGACTGGAATTGTAAGTGTGGGTACAGACTGGGTAAAGAATGTGTGGGTACAGAATGGATTCTGCATGGAGGTCGGTGACCAGTGGTGTGCCTCAAGGATCTGTTCTGGGACCCCTACTCTTTGTGATTTTTATAAATGACCTGGATGAGGAAGTGGAGGGATGGGTTAGTAAATTTGCTGATGACACAAAGGTTGGAGGTGTTGTGGATAGTGTGGAGGGCTGTCAGAGGTTACAGCAGGATATTGATAGGATGCAAAACTGGGCTGAGAAGCGGCAGATGGAGTTTAACCCAGATAAGTGTGAGGTGGTTCATTTTGGTAGGTCAAATATGATGGCAGAATATAGCATTAATGGCAAGACTCTTGGCAGTGTGGAGGATCAGCGGGATCTTGGAGTCTGAGTCCGTAGGACACTCAAAGCTGCTACGCAGGTTGACTCTGTGGTTAAGAAGGCATACAGTGCATTGGCCTTCATCAACCGTGGGATTGAGTTTAAGAGCCAAGAGGTAATGTTGCAGCTATATAGGACCCTGACAGGGTTGGGAGTATGAGCACAGACTGGGAAAAGACAGGAATTTGGAGTGTGGTAAGAGACGGAGTAAAGACAGGGATGAGGAGTGTGGCTAGGGACTGGGCAAAACACAGATTGGGAGTGTCAGTACCAACTGTTTAAAGCCATGGAGTGGGAATGTGAGCAGAGACTGGGAAAAACAGGGATCCGGAGTAGTAATAGTAGAGACTGGGTGAAGACAGGGATTGGGAGTGTGGGTGCAGACTGGGTCAAGACAGGGATTTGGAGTGTGAGTAGGGACTGGGTAAAGACAGAGTTTGAGAGTTTGAGTACAGACTGGGTAAAGACAGGGATTAGGAGTTTTGATAGAGTCTGGGGGAGACAGGGATTAGGAGTACAAGAAACACAATTATTAGAAAAACAAGACTTTTATCAGTATTTACAGATGCGACAGTATGTTAATAGGACGGTTAAAAATGTAACCAAGGCAAGTACATGTTTGATAGAGCTATTTAGAGAAGCATAAGTAGTAGAATAATTTCAAGCATGTATAAGGGTTTGTCAAATCTTAAAACACATTTGACTTCATACATTAAAACAAAATGGGAGAAGGAAGGAGGGATAATAATATCTGAGGAAGAATGGACAATAACATGGAGGTATCAATGGAAGTGTACTGGTTCACAGAAATGGTGGGAGTTCACATGGAAAAACTTGATAAGATATTTTATTACACCCGCTCAGAAATCCCATTATGATAGTAACCTCCCTGTTTGCTGGAGAAATTGTGGAAATCAAAATGCAAACCATTATCATATTTTCTGGGTTTGCCCTGTTATCAAAGACTATTGGAGTGGGATACATAATGCCCTACAAGACACCTTTAAATGTGAAATACCCTTAGAAAGTGAGACCATATATTTTGGGTATATACCTCAAGAATGGTTGAAAAGAGATAAATATTTAATGAATATACTCTGGTGGCTGGTAAAAAGACCCTTACCAGGAAATGGTTATCACAGGAGAGCCCAACTTTAAATGTATGGATGGAAATTACAAGGACATTTACAAAATGGAGAAGATAACAGCATCTGTTAATCATTAGTTGGAACAATTTGATTCATACTGGGAAAAATGGTTTAACTACATAACACCTCATAGGCCTGATTTTATTCTCACAAATCAATGAATGGTTTAACTACATAACACCTCATAGGCCTGTTATTCTCACAAATCAATGAATACCTTTTGTTTGTTCTTTCTTTCCTCTCTTTTCTGTACATGTATACCTCAGATGAATATTATGTGGAGATTTGTGCCATATATGACACAAATATATCATATATCGTACACATATGATATATATCTACGATATCTGAAATACATCTTATGGAAATGTTTTTTTGATGATGAACTTCAATAAAAAGTAAATTACAAAAAAAGGAGTGTGAGTACAGACTGGGTAAAGACAGTAACTGGGTGTGAGTGTAGAGACTGGGTAAAGACAGGGATTGGGAGTGTGGGTACAGACTGGGTAAAGACAGTAACTGGGTGTGAGTGTACAGACTGGGTAAAGACAGGGATTGGGAGTGTGGGTACAGACTGGGTAAAGACAGGGATTGGGAATGTGGGTACAGACTAGGTAAAGACAGGGATTGGGAATATGGGTACAGTCTAGGAAAGAGAGGGATTGGGAGTGTGCGTATTGTCTGGGAAAGACCCATTTTGGTAGTGTGAGTGGAGACTAGGAAATACAGGGATTAGGATTGTGAGTTACAGAGTAGGTAAGGAAAGGGATTGGGAGTGATGGTAGAAACTGTGAAAGATGGACTGGGAGTTTGGGTACGGACTGAGTAAAGACAGGGATTGGGAATGAGGGTACAGACTGGGTAATAACATGGATTGGGAGTTTGGGTACAGACGGGGTCAATGCATACTGGGTATAAATAGGGACCAAGAAAGTATGGACGAAGGAAGCACAGGAGTGCCTACAGGACTGCAGTGAATTGGTGGACTGGACTGTATTCAGGGATTCATCTTTGAATCTGGATGAGTATGCTGCAGTTGTTACCGACTTCATTAAAACCTGTGTGGATGAGTGTGTGCCTACAAAGATTTACTGTATATTTCCAAACCAAAAGCCGTGGATGAATCAGGAGCTACGTAGTCTGCTGAAGTCTAGATCTGTGGCAAGTCTGGCAACCCAGGCCTGTACCAGAAAACCAGGTATGATTTGCAGAGGGCTACTTCAAGGGCGAAGGGACAATTTCGTATGAGGTTGGAGGCAACATTGGATGCACGGCAACCCTGGCAGGGTCTGCAAGACATTACTTCCTACAAAGCAAAACCAAATGAATGACAGCGATACTTCACTCAGATGAACTCAACGCCTTCTATGCCCGCTTTGAAAGGGAGAACACAACCACAGCTGTGAAGATCCCTGTTGCACCTGATGACCCTGTGATCTCCGTCTCAGAGGCTGATGTTGGGCTGTCTTTAAAGAGAGTGAACCCTCGCAAGGCAGAAGGTCCCGATGGAGTACCTGGTAAGGCTCTGAAAACCTGTGCCAACCAACTAGTGGGAGTATTCAAGCATATTTTCAACCTCTCACTGCTATGGGCTGAAGTTCCCACTTGCTTCAAAAAGGCAACAGTTATACCAGTGCCTAAGAAGAATAATGTGGGCTGTCTTAATGACTATCACCCAGTAGCACTCACATTGACAGTGATGAAATGCTTTGAGAGGTTGGTCATGACTAGACTGAACTCCTGCCTCAGCAAGGACCTGGACCATTGAAATTTGCCTATCGCCACAATAGGTCAACGGTAGGTGCAATCTCAATGGCTCTCCACACAGCTTTAGACCACTTAGACAACACAAACACCTACATCACGATAGTGTTCATCGACTATAGCTCAGCATTTAATACCATCATTCCCACAATCCTGATTGAGAGGTTGCAGAACCTGGGCCTCTGTACCTCCCCCTGCAATTGGACCCTCGACTTCCTAACCAGAAGACCACAGTCTGTACGGATTGGTGATAACATATCCTCCTCGCTGACAATCAACACTGGTACACCTCAGGAGTGTGTGCTTAGCCCACTGTTCTACTCTCTGTATACACATGACTGTGTGGCTAGGCATAGCTCAAATACCATCTATAAATTTGCTGATAGTACAATCATTGTTGGTGGAATCTCAGGTGGTGACAAGAGGGTGTAGAGGAGTGAGATATGCCAACTAATGGAGTGGTGTCACAGCAACAACCTGGCACTCAATGTCAATCACACAAAAGAGCTGATTGTGGACTTCAGGAAGGTTAAGATGAACGAGCACATACCAATCCTCATAGAGGGATCAGAAGTGGAGAGAGTGAGCAGTTTCAAGTTCCTGGGTGTCAAGATCTCTGAGGATCTAACCTGGTCCCAACATATTGATGTAGTCATAAAGGAGGCAAGATACCAACCATATTAGAAGTTTGAAGAGATTTGGTATGTCAACAAATATACTCAAAACCTTCTATAGATGTACCATGGAGAGCATTCTGACAGGCTGCATCACTGTCTGATATGGGGGGCTACTGCACAGGACCCAAAGAAGCTGCAGAAGGTTGTAAATCTAGTCAACTCCATCTTGGGTACTAGCCCACAAAGTAGCCAGGATATCTTTAGGGAGCAGTGTCTCAGAAAGGCAGCATCCATTATTAAGGACGTCCAGCACCCAGGGCATGTCCTTTTCTCACTGTTACCATCAGGTAGGAGATACAGAAACCTGAAGGCACACACTCAGCGATTCAGGAACAGTTTCTTCCCTCTAGCATTTGATTCCTAAATGGACATTACCTCACTTTTTTAAAAATATACAGTATTCCTGTTTTTGCATATTTTAAAAATCTATTCAATACACATAATTGATTTACTTGTTTATTTATTATGAAGTTTTATTTTTTTTTCTTTTGTCTGCTAGATTGTGTCGTGCATTGAACTGCTGCTGCTAAGTTAACAAATTTCATGCCACGTGCCGGTGATAATAAACCTGATTCTGATTCTGATTGGGAGTGTGGTTAGAGACTAAGTAAGGACAGGAATTGGGAGTGTGAGTAGAGACTGGGGATAGACAGGGATTGGGAGTGTGGGTACAGACTGGGTAAAGGCAGAGTTTGGGTATGTGGGTACACACTGAGTATAGACAGAGATTGGGTGTGTGTGTATACAGAGAGGTAACTGCAACACTGGGTGAAAATAGGGATTGACAGTGTTGGTAGAGACTGGGTAAAGACAGGGATTGTGAGTGTGCGTACAACTGGGTAAAGGCAGAGGTTGGGTGTGTGGGTACAGACCGGGTAACTGCAAGACTAGGTGGAGTCCGGGATTGGCTGTATGGGAAGGGACTGGGTGAAGACAGGTATTGGGTGTTTGGGTCAAGACTGGGAGAGAAAAGGATTGGGAGTATGAGTACGGATTGGGTAAAGACAGGGTTTGGGTGTGTGGGTAGTCTGGGAAAGACTGGGATAGGGAGTGAGGGTACAGACTGGGTAAAGACACTCATTGGGAGTGTGGATAGAGACTCCGTAAGAACAGGAATGGAAGTGTGGGTACAGACTGGGAAAGACAGGGATTGGGAGTGGCAGTACCAACGTGTAAAGCCAGGGATTGGGAATCTAAGTAGAGACTGGAAAAGACAGGGACTGGGAGTGAGGGTACAGACTGGGTAAAGACAGAGTCTGGGTGTGTGGGTACAGATGATGTAACTGCAAGACGAGGTAAAAACAGAGATGGGGAGTGTGGGTAGAGACTGGGTAAGGACAGGAATTGGGGGTATGAGACTGAGAAAGATCCATTTTCGGAGTTTGGGTTGAGACTATGGGAGACAAGGATTGGGAATGTGGGTACAGACTGGATAAAGACACAGGTTGGCAGTATGGATAGAGACTTGTTAAGGACAGGGATTGGGAGCGTGGGTACAGACTGGGAAAGACAGGGTTTGGGACTGTGAGTTCTAGACAGGCTAAGGAAAGGGATTGGGGTGTGGTAAGAGACAGGGTAAAGACAGGGATTAGGAATGTGTATACAGTCTGGATAAAGTCAGGGGTTGGGAGTTTGGGTTGAGACTGGGATTGTGTGTGTGGGTACAGATGGTGTAACTGCGACACTGAGTAAAAGCAGGAATTGGCAGTGTAGGTAGAGAATGGGAAAGACAGGGGTTGTCAATTTGAGTACAGACTGGGTAAAGACAAGGATTGGATGTGTGAGTACAGTCTAGGAAAGAGAGGGATTGGGAGTGAGGGTACAGACAGGGTAATAACAGAGATTGGGAGTGTGCGTGTTGTCTGGGAAAGACCCATTTTGGGAGTATGAGTGGAGACTGGGAAAGACAGAGATTGGGAGTGTGAATTACAGAATAGGTAAAGAAAGGGATTGGGAGTGAAGGTAGAAACTGGAAAAGACAGGGATTGGGAGTGTGGGTACAGACTGGGTAAAGACAGGGATTGGGAGTGTGAGTTATAGACTGGCAAAGGAAATGGACTGGGAGTGAGGGTAGAGTCTGGGTAAAGACAAATTAGGAGTTTGGGTAGAGACTGGGAAGGGCAGGGATTGAGAGTGTGAGTACAGACTGTGAGTGACGGATTGAGAGTGTGGGTATAGACTGGTCGAACCCTCACGTTCTGTCGGCTGCGTAAGTCCAGGGAAAACAATCTCTGGCCCCACCAAACGTGTGAGATTGAGGTGCAAAACCTCCTGTTTGTGTGGATGCTGCGTGATGTGTTACCCTGTTACAAATCAGTACCACGAAATAACAGACAGCACACCATATGCAATTAAACGATTTAGCTTTATAATTCTTAATTTGACTAAAGGGTTAGTAAAGTAAAACAAGAACAAAAGGGCCTGTTTTAATAAAACAGTCCAATGTGCACAAGTTGGAGCTCACGGTTTCGGTTCCGCTGGTCCTCCATCAATTTCCCCGGGCTTCGTCGGACCCCGGCCCCACTCCAAGTCCGCTCCATCCTGGTGTCTACGACCTCTCCGTTCTGGCATCTTCTCTCTCCATCTTCCCTGAACAAACGACCCAGATCACCTTGGTCTCAGGCACACAACAAGAAAAAACACTCCCTTCATTGGATGGCACACATCCCAAAGCCTCTGTTATCTCTAGCCACCACCCAAACACTGCTGCTGTGGAAAAACCATTACATTAGCAGTGAAACCTTTCCCAGGGTGCTACACTCTCCCTCCACCAAATTTAGTCATGTCTTCATGACGTTGAGATAATTTGCCAACCCTTCATGCAAAGCCCAAAGTCCAGCCCAGGCATAAAAGGCAGTGACATAGCTCCCCAAAGCGGTAGGGGCCATACTCTGTTGATGATAACCAGGACATCTACATTTTCATCTCTGAAATAATCTCCTCCACCACTCCCTGGGGCATGCTATCTGTGGTCACTTCACCACAGGGGACAACTATCGAGAACTGTACCCTGCTGACGGAGGCTTCCAATGCCTCCGACACATTCTCCTTCTCTCATACTTCTCTGATAGCTCAACAAACGAGGGAGAGTGGCACATCTTACGAGATAGTCAGAGACTCCAAACGATCAGGTTCTTGGACTGGGCGTCTTTCGCTATTTGGTCCATCCTTACCTTAACTGATCCACCTCAGCCGTCTGAATGACCTCTCAGCGCCACAAGCAATTCAGCTGCCTCTCTAGCAGAAAGATGTCGGTAGAAAGCTTCTCCCCCTTCTCCTGACGCATGTTCTGAAACCCCGTCATGAGCTCAGAAAGTATGGACAGTCCACAGCTCCCCCTCTCCTGAGGCCCCAATAGTACCAGGCAGTTCAACTGCCATTACGTCAGTGCTAGTCTGAACTACGTTTGTAAAACAAAGTATGTGCACGCCATTTTAACAAATCTCCGCCCCACAATCATAACTTTGCCTACAGCTTTAACAGTACTTCAAAGTTGAATTAACAATTCATCAGGAGTACAAATACCTACCCCACCCAACACGCACGCATTCATTACCCGTAACCACACGGATGCACGCCACAGCTCAACGTTGGCAGCATCCATATCCACATATTGTAATCGCTTTACTGGACGATGGTTTAGTACAGACTTAAACACACAACCCACTGGTTAAATTCTCAGGGCAATCACACAGCAGCCAATGAAATCAATCCCAGATGAACCCCCACAATTGTAACCCTCTGGTTCTGTCATCTGCGCAAGTCTCGGGAAGACAATCTCTGGCCCCACCAAACGTGTGAGATTGAGGTGCAAAACCTCCTGTTTGTGTGGATGCTGCGTGATGTGTCCCCTGTTACAAATCAGTATCAGCACAAGTTGTGCTCATGGTTTCCCTTCCGCTACTCCTCCATCGATTTCCCTGGCCTTTGTCATTCCCCAGCCCCCACTCTAAATCCATTGCTTTCTAATGTCTATGACCTCTGCTTTCTGGCATCTTCTCTCTTCATCTTCCGCTGAACAAAAGACCCAGATGACCTCGGTCTCAGGCACTCAACAAGAAAAAAAACACTCCCTTCATTGGACAGCGCACATTCCAAAGCCTCTGTTATCTCTCGCCATAACCCAAACACTACTGCTACAGAAAAAAACATTACATTAGCACTGAAGCGTTCCCCAGGGTATTACACTGGGAAGGGCATGGATTGGGAGTGAGGGTACAGATTAGGTAAACACTGGGACTGGGACTGTGAGTTATAGACTGGGTAAGGAAATGGATTGAGAGTGAGGATAGTGTCTGTTGAAGGACAGGGATTGGGAGTATGAGTAGAGACTGGGTAAAGACAGGGATTGGGAGTGTGGGTACAGTCGGGTAAAGGCGGAAGTTGGGTGTGTGGGTGCAGAGTGGGTAAGTGCAAGACTGGGTGAAGTCAGAGATTGGGTGTGTGGGAAGAGACTGGGTAAAGCCAGGGGTTGGAAGTGTGAGTTATAGACTGGGTAAGGAAATGGATTGCGAGTGAGAGTAGAGTCTGGGTAAAAACAGGGATTGGGAGTGTGAGTACAGATTGGGTAAAGACAGTGATTGAGAGTGTGGGTAGAGACTGAATAATGACAGGGATTGGGAGTGTGTGTACTTACTGGGTAAAGACACAGATTGGGAGTGTGGGTAGAGACTGGGTAAGGATGAGGATTGGGACAGTGGGTACAGACTGGGTAAAGTGAGGAATTGAGTGTGTGTGAAGAGACTGGGTAAAGACAGGGATTACGAGTGTGGGTACAGACAGGGTAAAGACAGGGATTGGGAGTTATAAACTGGGTAAGGAAAGGGATTGGGAGTGAGGGTAGAGACTGGGAACCACAGGGATTGGGAGTGTGGGTACGGACTGGATAATGACAGGGATTGGGAGTATGGGTACAGACTGGGTAAAGACAGAGGTTGGGTGTGTGGGTACAGACTGGGTAAAGACAGAGGTTGGGTGTGTGGGTACAGACAGGGTAAAGACAGAGATTGGGAGTGTGGGAAGAGACTGGATAAAGACAGAGATTGGGTGTGTGCGTACGGACTGGATAATGACAGGGATTGGGAGTATGGGTACAGACTGGGTAAAGACAGAGGTTGGGTGTGTGGGTACAGACTGGGTAAAGACAGAGGTTGGGTGTGTGGGTACAGACAGGGTAAAGACAGAGGTTGGGAGTGTGGGAAGAGACTGGATAAAGACAGAGATTGGGTGTGTGCGTACAGACTGGATAAAAACAGGGATTGGGAGAGTGAGTAGAGAATTTGGAAAGACGGGGATTGGGAGTGTGGATACATACTGGACAAAGACAGAGGTTGGAAGTGTGAAAAGAGACTGGGTAAATTCAGGGATTCGGAGCATGGGTACAGGCTGGGAAAAGACAGGGATTGGGAGAGTGGGAAGAGACTGGATAAAGACAGGGATTGGGAGTGTGGATACAGGCTGGGAAAAGACAGGGATTGGGAATGTGGGTACAGATTGGCTAAGAACAGGGGTTGGGAGTGTGGGAAGGGATGGTTGAAGACAGGGTTTGGGAGTGTGGGTAGAGACTCGGTAAGGACAGGGATTAGGAGCGTGGGTACAGATTGGGAAAGACAAGGATTGGGAATGTAAATTACAGACTGAGTCAGGAAGGGATTGGGAGTGTGGATAGACAGGTTTTCGGAGTGTGAGTACACACTCAGCCAAGACTAGGGTTGGGAATGTGAGTAGAAATTTGGTAGAGACAGCAATTGGATGTGTGGGTACAGTCTGGGCAAAGACAGGGATTGGAAGTGTGATTATAGATTGGCAAAAGACATGGATTGGGAGTATGGGTACAGACTGGGGAAAGACATGGATTGGGAGTGTGGGTAAAGACTGGGTAAAGACAGCGATTGGGACTGAGTTACAGACTGGATAAGGACAGTGATTGTGTGTGTGGGTAGAGAATGGGAAAGACAGAGGATGGGAGTGTGGATACAGACTGGATAAGCACAGGGTTTGGAACTGTGGGAAGAGACTGGGTAAAGACAGAGATTGGGATTGTGGGTGCAGACTGGGTAAACACTGGGATGGGGAGTGTGAGTAAAGACTGGGTCAAAGGGATTGTGAGAGTGAGCAGAGTCTGGGTCAAGACAGGGACTGGGAGTCTGAGTATAGACTAGATAAGGACATGGTTTGCAAGGTAGGGGAGAGACTGCGTAAAGACAGGGATTTGGAGAGTGGATAGAGACTGGGTAGAGACAGGTTTTGGGAGTGTGATTAAAGACAGAGTCAAGACAGGGATTGGGAATGTGAGTACAGACTGGGTAAATACAGGAATAGGGAGTGTGGGTACAGAATGGGAAAAACAGGGATTGGGAGTGTGGGCACTGACTGGATAAGGAAAAGGATAGGGAGTTTGGTAAGAGACGGAGTAAAGACAGGGGTTGGGAGTGTGAGAAGAGACTGGATAATGACGGAGATTGGGCGTATGAGTAGAGGCTGGTTAAAGACAGGGATTGGGAGTGTAAGAAGAGACTGGATAAACACCGAGATTGGGAGTGTGGGGAGGGACTGGGTAAAGGCAGGAATTGGGAGTGTGGGTAGAGACTGGGAAGGACAGGTATTGGGAGTGTGGGAAGGGACTGGGTGAAGACTGGGATTAGGAGTGTGAGCAGAGATTTGGTAAAGACAGTGATTGCATGTGTGGATACAGTCTGGGTAAAGGCAAGGATTGTAAGTGTGACTATAGACTGGGTAAAGGCAGGAATTTTGAGTGTGGTAGAGACTGGGAAGGACAGGTATTGGGAGTGTGAGTAGGAACTGGGTAAAGACAGGGTTTGGAAGTATGCATACAGACGCTAAAAACTGAGATCGGGAGTGTGGGGGGAGTGTGGGGAGAGTCTGGGTAAACACAGGAATTGTGAGTGTGGACATAGACTGGATAAGGGCTGGGGTGGCAGTGTAGGAATTGACTGGATAAAGGGAGGTAGTGTTAGTGAATACAGACTGGAGAAAGATAGGTATTGGGAGTGTGGGAAGGGACTCGGTGAAGACTGGGTTTGGGGGTGTGGCTGAAGACTGGGTAAAGACAGCGATTGGGACTGCGAGTTAGATTGGGTAAGGAAAGGGATTGGGAGTGTTGGTAGAGACTGCAAAAGACAGGGATTGGGAGTGTGGTCACAGACTGTATAAACACGGGGTTTGGGAGTGTGGGAAGAGATTGGGTAAAGACAGGGATTGGGTGTGTGAGTACAGATCTGGGAAAGATGAGATGGGAGCGTGCATACAGACTGGATAAAGATAGGTATTGGGAGTGTGGAAAGAGACTGGGTAAGGACAAGGATTAGGAGTGTGAGTACAATCTAGGCAAAGAGTGGGATTGGTAGTGTGAGTAAAGACTGCGTCTGGATAAGGGCAGGCATTGATTGTGTTATTGTAAACTGAGTAAACACAGGGATTGGAGTGTGGCAACAGACTGCATAAAGACTGGAATTGGGAGTGTAGTTTGAGACTGGGGAGGGACCGGGTTTGGGAGTGTGGCTACAGACCGGATAAAGACAGAGATTGGGAGTGTGGGGACAGACTGGCTAAAGATTGGGATTGAGAATATGGGAAGGTACTAGGTTAAGACAGGGCATACAGACTGGGTAAATACAGGAATTAGAGTCAGCAGAGCCTGGATCAAGACAGAGACTGGGAGTCTGAGTACAGACTGGGGAAAGACAGGGTATACAAGGTATGGGAGAGACTGGGAAAACACAGGGATTTGGAGAGTGGATAGAGACTGGATCAAAACCTAGAGACTGGGTCAAAACAGGGATTGGAAGTTTGAATACAGACTGGGTCAAAACAGGGATTGGGAGTGTGGGTACAGACTGGGTAATGACCAGCATTAGGAGTGTGAGTACAGATTTGGGAAAGACAGGGATTGTCAGTACAAGTCAGGTTGGGTCACAACAGGGATTGGGTGGTGTGGGTTGAGAATGGGTAAAGACAGGGATTGGGAGTGTGGATACAGACTGGGTAGACAGGGATTGGGAGTGTGGATGCAGACTGGGTAAACACAGGGATTGGGAGTGTGGGTACAGACTGGCTAATGACAGCGATGGGAGCATGGAAAGAAACTGTGTAAAGACAGGGATTGGGAGTGTGAGAAGAGACTGGATAACGACCAAGTTTGGAAGCATGGCAAGGGACTGGTTAAAGAGGGAATTGCAGTGTGGGTACATACTGGATAAGGGCAGGCATTGATTGTGTTATTGTAAACTGAGTAAACACAGGGATTGGAGTGTGGCAACAGACTGCATAAAGACTGGAATTGGGAGTGTAGTTTGAGACTGGGGAGGGACCGGGTTTGGGAGTGTGGCTACAGACCGGATAAAGACAGAGTTTGGGAGTGTGGGGACAGACTGGCTAAAGATTGGGATTGAGAATATGGGAAGGTACTAGGTTAAGACAGGGCATACAGACTGGGTAAATACAGGAATTAGAGTTTGGGTAGAGACTGGGAGAAACACGGATTGGGAATGTGGGTAAAGGCTGGGTAAACACAGGGATTGGGAGTCTGAGTAAAGACTGGGTCAAGACATGGATTAGGGTGTGAATAGAGACTCGGTCAAGACGAGTTGGGAGTGTAAGTACAGGCAGTTTAAAGACAGGGATTAGGAGTGTAGGTACAGGCTGGGTAAAGACAGGGATTGGGAATGTGAGTAGAGACTGGGTAACTGTGAAAATGATTAAAGACAAGTATTGGGAGTTTGGGTACAGACTGGGAAAAGACAGGGATTGGGAGCATGTGTAGAGAATGGTTAAAGACAGGTATTCGGAGTGTGAGTACACACTCGGGACACAACTTGGATTGGAAGTGTGAGCAGAGACTGGGTAAAGACAAGGAATGGGAGCCTGGGTATAGATTGGGTAAAGACAGTGATTGGGAGTGTGGATACAGACAGGGTCAAGAGTGGGATTAGGAGTGTGAGTACAGACTAGGCAAAGACAGGGATTGGGAGTGTGGGTACAGATTGGGTAATGACTGGCATTAGGAGTGTGAGTACAGATCTGGGAAAAGACAGGGATTGTCAGTGCGAGTCAGACTGGGTCATGACAGGGATTGGGAGTGTGGGTAGAGACTGGGTAAAGACAGGGATTGGGAATTTGGATTCAGAATGGGAAAGACAGGGATTGGGAATGTGAGTTACAGACTGGGTCAAGACTGGGATTTGGAGTGTGGGTACAGAAGGGAAAAAGCACGGATTGGGAGTGTGGGCACCGACTGGATAGGAAAGGGAATGGGAGTGTTGTAAGAGATGGGGTAAAGACAAGAATGGAGAATGCAGGTACAAACTGGTAAAACAGGGATTAATAATGTGGGTAGAGATTGGGAAGGACAAGGATTTGAATGTGAGTATAGCCTGGGTAAAGACAGTGATTGGATGTCTGGGTACAAACAAGGTAAAGACAGGGACTGGAAATGCCGAAAAACAGGGATGGGAATGTGTGTACAGACAGGGTAAAGACAGGGACTCGGGAAGTGGGTACAGACTGGGGAAAGACATGGATTGGGAGTGTGGGTAGTGTTACGTACCCCGTAACTGGGTTGCCAAACCAGCAGAAATGGATCATTCAGTTGGAGTCTGGATTACTAGAACTGAGAAAGTTTTATTAAAGAAACAAGCAACACAGTACTCTAATCAAAAGGATAATAAATGCAACAGTTCAGCAATGATAAACACACATGTACACAGAATTAAGATAACAGGATCAGTCAAGCTCTATCGTCGTCTAGGGGTAAATGACCAGTTTCAAAGTGACGCAAAGTTCAGTTCAATTGAATTCAGTTCAGTTCACAGTAATCACTGCCGTGGGAGATGGACAGTGTGGGAGAAGGAGAGAGAGAGCAAAACGAATGAATATTCAAACGGCTTCCACACAGACCTTCGATATTCTTCACAGTCAGCTTTCGGGCGAGCCCTTTGTGATGTCTTCTGAGGTCACCGACCGTGACCCCTCCGTTTCCAGATACGATCGTTTCTCTGCGGTGAACATGGCACCCAGGCAAGGGCGGACACACACCAGGTTCCCGCTGATCGTGCCTTTCCACCCTGTGCGTCTATGGCTTGGTTCCGCGACCAGCCTTCCAAAACCTCCCACCGACTTGTGGGAGACGCACCGCTTCCAGGGTCTCATTACCTCGGGGTGTCGTGTGTCTCCTGCCTTAGCGAACCTGTCCCTTTTTATCCCCCTGCTGGGGTATCGCCTGTCCATCACTTCAAACAGTTCAGGGTTCAAAGGGGGAGCCAATCTCGACAGCTCTCCTGCCGTTAAACTCTCCCGTCCCTTCATTAACATCTCCAAATGCTGCTCCATTGTTTTCCTTATCTCTCTTTCTCCTGAAGACAGGTGTCAGACCAACTGCTGATCCCACTGGTGCCAGCACAGGCCAGCTAACATCTTAATCTATGTGTATTCTCGTCACAGTAGATACTGCATATAATACAGGGATTGGGAGTGTGGGTGCATACAACGTAAAGACTGGGTTTGGGAGTGTGATTAGAGACAGGGTAAAGACAGGGATTCGGAGTGTGGGTACAAACTGAATAAACACTAGGAATGGCAGTGTTAGTACAAGCTGGGTAATGACAGTGATTGGGAGTGTGTGTACAGACAGGGTAAAGACAGGGATTCGGAAAGTGGGTACAGACTGAGTAAAGAAAGGGATTGGGAGTGTGAGTACAGACTGGGTAAGACGGGATTGGATGTTTGCGCAGGAACTGTGTAAAGAAAGGGATTGGGAGTGTGGGTAGAGACTGGGAAAGACAGGATTGGATGTTTGTGCAGGAACTGAGTAAAGAAAGGGATTGGGAGTGTGGGTAGAGACTGGGAAAGACAGGATTGGATGTTTGTGCAGGAACTGAGTAAAGAAAGGGATTGGGAATATGGGTAGAGACTGCAAAAGTCAGGGATTAGGAGTGTGGGTACAGACTGTTTGAATACAGGGATTGGGAGTGTGAAGAAGAGACTGGGTAAAGACAGGGATTGGGAGTGTGGGTACAGACTGGGAAAAGACAGTGATTGTGAGTGCGAGTTAGACTGCATCACAGCTGGGAGTGTGGGAACAGACTGGATAAAGACAGGGATTGGGAGTATGGGTACAGAATGAGTAAAGATAGGGATTGGGAGTGTGAGAAGAGGCTGAGTAAAGTCAGGGATTGGTACTGTTGCTACAGACTGGTTGGAGACAGGGATTGGGAGTGTGTAGACAGACTGGGGAACTGCGAGACTGGGTAAAGACGGACTGGGAGTGTGGTTACAGATTGGGTAAAGGTGGGTATTGGGAGCGTGGGTAGAGACTGGATAAAGATTGGGATTGGGACTCTGGGAACAAACTGGATAAAGACTGGGATTGGGATTGTGGGTACAGACTTGGTAAAGACAGGAATTGGGAGTGTGGGTACAGACTGGGTAACTGCGAGACTGGGTAAAGACAGGGCTTGGGAGTGTGAGTGCAGACTGTGTAGAGACAGGGATTGCGAGTGTGAATACATACTGGGTAAAGACAGGGTTAGGGAGTGTGGGAAGAGATTGTGTAAAGACAGGGATTGGGAATTTGAGTACAAATTCGTCAAGACAGGGAATGGGAGTGTGAGTACAGGCTGGAAATGGGAGTGTGGGTACAGATTGGAAATGGGAGTGTGGGTACAGAGATGGATGGGCAGTGTGGGAATAAACTGGGTCGAGCTGGGCTGTGTGAGGAACAGGCAGGGCTGGGGAGTGTGTGTATAGAGACAGGGACTGTGGGTAGACAGAGACTGGGAGTGTGTGTACACGCAGGGATGGGGAGTATGGGTACAGACAGACTGAGATTGTGGATACAGGCAGGGACAGACAGTGTGCAAACAGACAGACTGAGTGTGGGTACAGCCAGGAACGGGGAGGAGTGCAAAGATAGAACTGGGCTGTGCGGGTACAGACCAGGACGGAAATATTGTGCGTATAGACAGGGAAGTGGAGCGTGCGTACAGACAGAATGGGAGTGAAGGTACAGACAGAGACTGGGGACTGGGGGTAGCTACAGAGAATGGAAGTGTGGGTGCAGACAGGGACCTTGAATGTGTACGTTACGAGATGTTCCCAACATCAGCAGCTTCCGGGCTTTAGACGCTCAAACCTCTCCGGAGTACCGATATGTGATGCAGCCTCTATTCGTGTTCAGGACAGTCCCGCTAAGAGGTGATCATGTTTCGAGAGCCAAGAATTGAGTATTGAAGGAACACCCAAACTGTGGTTGGCTGCTCAATCATGAGCCTGCTTGTGTTTGTTCTGAACTCGGACCCGGTTTGATACCGTGTCCCGATCCTTGCTTCGGATACCCCAGCATTTGAATGCAAACCATCCTCATCTAGGACACTCGTCACAGTACGATTGAGCCAACGTGGACCCTGCGGGATTTCAGTGGAGTGCAAACCATCCTCACGAAAGTTGAGGAACGGCTACGCAGAGTAGCGGAGGTCGCGAATTTCCAGGCCGGTGGAGGAGGTAAGAACCCTCTAACTCCTCGGTGCCTGAGGACGCAGACGGGGATTCGGACTCCGATTTGGCCAGTGTTTCTACGAAGGAACTTTGTGAGCGTAGGGAAAGGACTCTGGGGTCTGTCCAATCACCCGTGTCACCTAAGAAGCCTCAGGAGTCGACTTCGAAGGAACGACTGGAGGGGATGGCAACACACAGACCCTTCCGTTTACAAGAACTTGGAAGAAGTCATCAGTACCGGAAAGGCCTCGACTCTTCCACCGCAGTGACTCTACGACTGCTATAGGCCTGTGCAACACTCACAACACGCTGGAGGAACTCAGCAGGTCAGGCAGCATCCGTGGAACCCTCCAGGGTTCCGGCCCAAAACGTTGACTGATCTTTTCCACGGGTGCTGCCGGACCTGCTGAGTTCCTCCAGCGTGTTGTGAGTGTTGCTTAGACCCCAGCATCTGCAGAGTATTTTGTGTTTACTACAGGCCTGTCGCCGGGTACCTCCCCTGGGGGTCAATTTTCTGTGCTCTCAGGCCCAGAGAGAAGCGCAATGGAGGAGTATAAAAAAGAAAGCTTTTCCCACGGCCTCCATTCGGCCCTCCACCTCACCAGCTGGCGCAGGCGGCTGCTTCATACTAAAGAAAGATGGGAGCCTGCAGCCGTGCATCGATTATAGATTAACCACATTGCAGCAGAGGATCATTACCCCTCCCACTCATGATTACGGCTTTCCAAATGCTCCAAGGAGCAAGAGTATTCACAAAACTAGACCCACGGAGTGCAAACAATCTAGTCCGTATAAGGGAAGGCAATGAGTGGAAGACTGAATTCAATACACCGACAGGGCACTTCGGCCTTGTAATCGCGCCGGCTGTTTTCCAGGCCTTTATAAACGACGTGCTCTGGGATGCTCTCCAGAAATATGCCTTTATCCGCCTGGATGATGTCCTAATCTTCTCGAAGTCCATGGCGGAGCACGCCACTCCCGTCAGGGACATTTTAAAGAGGTTTTGAGACCATGGTCTTCATGTCGAGTTGGAAAAGTCTTGTGACTTTCATTTTTGGGTTTTGTATCCAATGGCAATCTCAAGATGAACCCTACCAAGACCCAGGCAGTTGGAGAATGGCCACCACCATCCAGAATCAAACAAGTCCAGCGATTCCTGGGGTTTGCTGAGTTCATAAGAAACTCCAGCTCGGTGGCAGCTCCGCTGACGATGCTAACTAAGAAATCCACGGGCTGTTCATCTGGGTGATTGAAGCGGAGGCAGCTTTTGCAGGGCTTGAGCAGCAGTTCACAAAAGCTGCCATTTTGGTTTCTCCTAACCCGGACCTCATGAAAGTGAATGCCTCAGACATCGGAGTGTCCCAGCGACCACCTTCGGACAGTAAACTGCTCCCGTGTGCAATCTTCTCCAGGTGGCTATCCCCGGAAGGGAGGAACTATGACATCGAGAATCAGGAGCTTGCAGTTCAGTTAGCTTTGGAGGAATGGTGTCACTGGCTAAAGGGGACCTGTGGTAAACCATATCTATATATATGTTGTAACTGGGTTACCCGTCTGGACCGCCCCCCCTGCTGACTGCTCCTGTGGCTCCTCCCTCAGACCCCTGAATAAAGGTGATTGTGCCATTGCTCCTCCTCTCAGTCCAGGGGCAGACACTCAGCATGCTGGAGGTCACATTTTACTGCTAATAAAAGCCTTTCAGTATTTACTCTACTTCCAGTCTTTTGGAGTTATTGATAGTGCATCAGGACCAGGGACCCTTTGATCGTTCGGACTGACCATGAGAATCTAGCTTGTAGTCAGGAGGCCAAGAGGCTGAATTCCAGGCGAGCTTTGTTCTTTAACGGCTTTGAACTCATCCTGACCTACTAACCGGGGTCGAAAAACCAAAAAAAAAAAAAAGCCCTGTCCCCTCAGTTTGACGAACTGGAACGAGAGGAACAGCCTATCACTATTTTGCCTCAGGCCAGGGTAGTAACACCAATTCGTTGGGGGCATTGATGCTCTGGTTCACAAGGGGAGATTCCTAGGGATGGTCCTCTGGGTAGGCTGTTCGTCCCAAGTTCCGCCTGGTCCTAGGCACTCCAATGGGGACATTTGTCAAGAATGACCACACACCCAGGAATTGCCAGGATCCCCGAGTGTATCAAGAGGAGGTATTGCTGGCCTGGAATGACTAAGGAAGCTCAGCTGTACATGCAGCCACGGAAAATAAGAACATAAGAAATAGCAGGAGTAGGACAAATCACAAACAAGAGAAAATCTGCAGATGCTGGAATCCGAGCAACACACACAAAATGCTGGAGGAACTCAGCAGGCCAGGCAGCATCTATGGAAATAAAGTACAGTCGATGATCTGGCCCATCGAGCCTGCTCCGTCATTCAATAATATCATGGCTGATCTGGCCATGGACTTATCCCCACCTGCCTGCCTTTCCCCCATCACACTTAATTCCCCTACTATGCAAAAATCTATCCAACCTTGTGTTAAGTTTATTTACTGAGGTAGCCTTCACTGCTTTATTGGGCAGAAAACTCCACAGATTCACCACTTTGGGAAAAACAGTTCCTCCTCATCTCCGTCCTAAATCTACTCCCCCAAATCTTGAGGCTATGTCCCCGAGTCATAGTCTCACCTACCAGTGAAACAACTTTCCTGCCTCTGTCTTGTCTATCCTTTTCATAAGTCATAGTCATAGTCATACTTTATTGATCCCGGAGGAAATTGGTTTTCATTACAGTTGCACCATAAATAATAAATAGTAATAGAACCATAAATAGTTAAATAGTAATATGTAAATTATGCCAGTAAATTATGAAATAAGTCCAGGACCAGCCTATTGGCTCAGGGTGTCTGACCCTCCAAGGGAGGAGTTGTAAAGTTTGATGGCCACAGGCAGGAATGACTTCCTATGACGCTCTGTGCTGCATCTCGGTGGAATGAGTCTCTGGCTGAATGTACTCCTGTGCCCAACCAGTACATTATGTAGTGGATGGGAGACATTGTCCAAGATGGCATGAAACTTGGACAGCATCCTCTTTTCAGACACCACCGTGAGAGAGTCCAGTTCCATCCCCACAACATCACTGGCCTTACGAATGAGTTTGTTGATTCTTTTGGTGTTTGCTACCCTCAGCCTGCTGCCCCAGCACACAACAGCAAACATGATAGCACTGGCCACCACAGACTCGTAGAACATCCTCAGCATCGTCCGGCAGATGTTAAAGGACCTCAGCCTCCTCAGGAAATAGAGACGGCTCTGGCCCTCCTTGTAGACAGCCTCAGTGTTCTTTGTGTTTGTTCTGCAACAACCTGCAAGTTCATTGCCTTGGAGAAACTACCATCTGTGCAGAGACAGCAGAGATTGTCCTGGACCAGATCTTCAGGATCCATGGTTTCCCAGTGAACATTGTATCGGATCGTGGTCCACAATTCACGTCACATTTCTGGAGGGCATTCTGCGAACTGATTGGGGCAACAGCAAGCCTTTCCTCTGGGTTTCACCCGTAGTCCAACGGCCAGACGGAACGGACCAACCAAGATTTAGAATAGACCCTGAAATGCCTGACTTCGGAAAGATCCGACGAGTGGTCCGACCTTTTGACGTGGGCAAAGATCACCCACATAGCCCTACAACATTCGGCGCACAGAATGTCACCATCCGAGTGGCAGTTTAGCTAATCTCTGCCTCTCTTTCTGGAACAAGTAGTCGAAGTTGGGGTCTCTGCGGCCAAAGATCTCATCCAGTACTGCAATCAAAGATGGACTAGGGCAAGAGAGATCTTACTGGATTCTACCCGGAAAGCAGAGACCAAAATGAACCGAAAGAAATCGGGGACCCGCTTTACATCCTGGGCAACAGGTCTGGCTGTCCACTCATGATTGGCCTCATGGTTGATTCCAGATCCCACTCAACCCCATACACCTCCGAGTGGAAAAGCTGGCGCCCAAATTCATTGGGCCATTTGAAATCCTGAGGAAAGTAAACCCGGTGGTTTGCAACTCGCAGCTCCCCAGGGCCCTAAAGATCAATCCCACCTTCCACATTTGTAAACTAAGACTGATCTGCACCGGTCCCTTAACCCCATCGCCACTGGCCCTGCCGCCCAGGTTTATCGGGGGGGGGGGGGGAACGGGTCTTCCCGAACTGTTCGAAGGGTTCGGCAATACCTCGTGGACTGGGAAGGATTCGGACCCGAGAAGAGGTACTGGGTGCCCGAAAGCGACATCTTGGATCCAGCTCTCATCCACGACTATCATCACTGCTTCTCCCCACATACAGGGTCACCAGGAGTCGGCCGTAGGGGAGGGGGTCCTGTTAAGAGAAGCCCCCAAACCGCGCCAGTTTCTGGGATTCAGACACTCAACTACCCCACCGCAACGAGTACGGATAGTTGACGCAGCCCCTTTAAGGATTCAGGATGGTCCCGCTAAAATCTTCTTCCGAGTGTCAAGAAATGAGTATTTAAGGAACACCTAAACTGTGATTCGGTGCTCAGTCGTCTAGTGTTTCGTCATATTGCCTAGTGTTTGTTTTGAATGCATTTCCAGCGTAATAACATGCTTCGATATCCCAGTATTTGGGTCCAATTTACCCTCGTCACTGCGGATGCAGGCGGGGACGGGGAGTGTGGGTGCAGATATCCTCTCCGGTATGCAAAATTCTTAAAGAATACACCATCAGCGGCACCAGCCTACTTCCCATCGAGAACATGGACAGAAAGCCGACCAAAAAGGGCCCAGTAACACCATGAAGGATCCCACCCACCCTGCTTATTGACAGTTTGGCCCGCTCCCATCAGGGAGGAGGCTACGTAGCACCTATGCCAGCACCACCAGACTTAACCAGTAAGGCTGATCAACACCTCCATCACTACTTGCCTGTCTGTTTCCTTGTGTACAGGCACTTCTCTGCCTCGTGTCACCTGCTGGACATATAATGTGCAGAAGGTATCTTGTGTATTTATACACCATGGTGTACGAAAGCTGTTGAAAATCTAGTCAGGAAGAAAAGAAAAGCTTACGAAACGTTCAAAAAACTAGGTAATGATAGAGATCCGGAAGATTATAAGTCTAGCAGGAAGGAGTTTAAGAATGAAACTGAATTAGGGGAGCCAGAAGGGGCCATGAGAAGGACTTGGCGAGCAGGATTAAGGAAATCCCCCCTCCCACCTCTCTTCCACCCCCCCTCCTCCCTTACCCTCTCCCCCTCCCTCCTCTACTCGCCCCCTTTACTCCCCCACTCTGTACTCCCCCTGATCTGCGGTATTGCTATTCCTCACTGTGCCAGTAGATGGCGCGTTTATTCCAGTTCACGAGAAGTACCGCTTAACCCTTAAGCCCCGCAATTGACCACGATCCGCAACGGGAATAACATTTGGTGAAAAAGGGCCGGTAACCTGGACTAGCAGCTTTTCCAGATTGATGAATTAGAAGGAGGAACTCTGACTGTGGTGGACAGATAGGGCAAACAGCGTTGGTGGGCCGGGGAGTGTGAATTACGGCTGCATCTAAAGTTGATATCAGTCTGAACCCACTGAGTATTTTGCTCCGATTTCAGTGTATTTATGGCAACTACAAAAGTGCAATACACTCGATCTGGGTAAGATTCAAAATTGTTTAATGTCATTTCCGGTACACAAGTGTGAAGGAGAATGCAGTAATTGTTACTCCGGCTCCGATGCCGCACAGAAAAAGCACAATAACATAAAGAACACAGTAATAAAAATACAATAACTATAAATACAGATGATTTATGTACTTGGGTTGATTGTATGTCAGTAAAGTGAGTGTCTGTACATAAGGGAACTGACGGAAAATGATAAAGTAGTGGTGGTTGGGGGTGTGGAGGTGTTATATGCTTGGGGAAAGTCACAGTTTTTGAGTCTGGCATGGATGCTACAGAGCCTCCTCCCTGATATGTAATTTACTGGATCAGTACCCCGGGACAGAGATTCCAAGCTCCAATCCTCACTGGCAGTTGTGAAATCATGTCCAGGAAATCATCTGGAATCTTGTGATGACAACCACAGAACTGGCACAGTGAACCCCTCACCAATGTTGTCCTCACATCATCCAGCCAGCAGGTGAGTCCAGACCGCCAGCTAACTCTCTAAAAGCCGGTTGTAGTGTGAGGACAATGGTCCAGGTGCTGGTCGATTGGAGGGGGCAGAATAATAAGACCATAAGACATGGGAGCATTCTCCAGTGGTCCAATATCAACTCTCACCTCCCTTTATTGAAAAAAAACTTTTGGTATCCTGGTTTATATTATTGTCTAGTCTGCCTTCATATTTAATCTTTTCCCTCCTTAAAGCTTTTTATTAGCCTTTTGTTGGATTTTAAAAGCTTCCCAATCATCCAATTCCCCACTCAGTTTTGCTACCTTATATGCCCTTTCCTTGGCTTTTATGCAGTCCTTAACTTCCTTTGTCAGCCACGGTTGCCTACCCCTGCCACTTGAGAACTTCTTCCTTTGTGGGACATATCTATTCTCTGCCTTGTGAACTATTCCCAGAAACTTCAGCCATCTCTGCTCTTCCCTACATCCCCGCCACTATCCTCCTCCAATCCACCTGGATAGGCTCCTCTCTCCCACCTCTGTAATTCCCTTTATTCCATTGTGATACTGATACATCTGACTTATGCTTCTCCCTCTCAAACTGCAGTGTGAATTCAATCATATTATGATCACTGCCTCCTAAGGGTTCCTTTCTGTTAAGCTCCCTAATAACATCTGAGTTATTACACAACACCCAACCTAAGATAGCCTTTCCCTGAGTAGGCTCAAGCACAAGCTGCTCTAAAAATCCATCTCGTAGATATTCAAGAAATTCCCTCTCTTATGATCCCACACCAACCTGATTTTGCCAATCCCCTTGCATGTTGAAGTCCCCCATTACAATTGTGACATTACCCTTATCACATACCTTTTCCAGCTCCGTTTGCAATCTCAACCCCATATCTTGGCTACTATTTGGAGGCCTATATATGATTCCTATAATGGATTTTTTACCCTTGCAATTAACTCCACCCACAAATATTCAACATTCTCTGACTCTATGCCAGCTCTTTTAACATATAATTCCCACATAGGAGATTAGTGGGCAAAATTAGGGCACATGGTATTGGGGGCAGAGTACTGACATGGATTGAAAATTGGCTGGCTGGCTGACAGAAAACAAAGAGTAGCGATTAACGGGTCCCTTTCGGAATGGCAGGCGGTGACCAGTGGGGTACCTCAGGGTTCAGTGCTGGGACCGCAGCTGTTCACAATATATATTAATGATTTAGATGAGGGAATTAAAAGTAACATTAGCAAATTTGCCGATGCTGGGTGGCAGTGTGAAATGTGAGGAGGATGTTATGAGAACGCAGGGTGACTTGGACACGCTGGGTGAGTGGGAAGATGCATGGCAGATGCAGTTTAATGATCCACTTTGGTGGTAAGAACGGGAAGGCAGATTATTATCTAAATGGAGTCAAGTTGGGAAAAGGGGAAGCACAACGAGATCTAGGTGTTCTTGTACATCAGTCACTGAAAGCAAGCATGCAAGTACAACAGGCAGTGAAGAAAGCTAATGGCATGCTGGCCTTCATAACAAGAATTGAGTATAAGAGCAAAGAGGTCCTTCTGCAGCTGTACAGGGCCCTGGTGAGACCACACCTGGAGTACTGTGTGCAGCTTTGGTCTCCAAATTTGAGGAAGGACATTCTTGCTATTGAGGGAGTGCAGCGTAGGTTCACAAGGTTAATTCCCGGGATGGTGGGACTGTCATATGTCGAAAGATTGGAGCAACTGGGCTTGTACACTCTGGAATTTAGAAGGCTGAGAGGGGATCTTATTGAAACATATAAGATTATTAAGGGATTGGACACGCTGGAGGAAGGAAGCATGTTCCCGCTGATGGGTGAGTCCAGAACCAGAGGCCACAGTTTAAGAATAAGGGGTAGGCCATTTAGAACGGAGTTGAGGAAAAACTTTTTCACCCAGAGAGTGGTGGATGTGTGGAATGCTCTGCCTCAGAAGGATGTGGAGGCCAAGTCTCTGATGCTTTCAAAAAAGAGATGGATAGAGCTCTTAAAGATAGCGGGATCAAAGGTTATGGGGATAAGGCAGGAACTGGATACTGATTGTGGATGATCAGCCATGATCACAGTGAATGGCGGTGCTGGCTCAAAGGGCTGAATGGCCTACTCCTGCACCTATTGTCTATTGTCTATTCCATCTCTTACCAACAGAGTAACACCACCGCCTGTGACTTCCTGCCTGTCCTTTTGATACAAAGCATATTCTTTGATCTGAAGCTCCCAACCATATCCTTCTTGCAGCCATGACACAGTGATGCCTACGTCATACCGACCAATCTCTAACTGCGCCATGAGTTCATCCACTTATTCCGAATGCTACATGCATTTAAATACAGCATCTTCAGTCCTGCATTCTTCACCCTTTTGAATTTTGCCTCTGTGGTTCAATTTAACTCTTTGCTCTGTCTGCATTTGTACTCAATCATTGGCTTGTCCTTCCTTACGTTCATGTTACACCTATCATCTACTCATCCTCAGCTCTATCATCCTGGTTCCCATCCCTCTGTAGTAATAATTTGGATGGATTTGATGGGCTGAAGACCCTGTTTCTATGCTGTAGTGTTCTATGAGTCTGTCACAACAACAGTGAAGAAGAATAAATCAGAACCACAATACAGTGGACCTGCAAGCTCATCCCAAATCCTGGGGAATCAAATTTACATTGGCACGCAGCACCATTCTCAACGAGAATCAGACCTCAGACAACATGCCAAACATCCCCAACACAGTCCTGTCTCGTAAGTCAAGAGCAAAACAGTCAGATCCATGCAGAAGGAGCAGTTAGACTCCACATCTCCTCCGTTGCTGTCCATTGGCACTATGGCACAGATACTAAACCCAGTTTAGAAATATCCAGGTTCAATTCACTCCCAATCCTCACCAAGCCCTGGAGTAAGCACAGACCAGAGAGCAGAATTCCAGAGGTGAGTTCACTATCAGGGTACCATTTCACTGATTGTGGTGTCAAAGACCCTTGCCCAAACTGGTCTACAAGCATCAAGGGGAAAGCACTAGAAGGGATGGAATCAGAGCTCACTGACAGGAAGATGGGCATGGATGATGGAAGTCAATTATCTAACCCTGGGACATCCCAGTGTCCTTAGCACTGCCATCTCCATCTCCAGTCACCTTCCTTCAATGGGAAGGTCAGAAGGGGGGGGGGAGGGGTGTTCAGTTCCATTTACAACTCAGCAGATGATTTGCCACACAAATGCAGAGACTCTGAGACAACACCTATTCCGTTTGCCACAACAACCAGATTTCCAAGGGATCACTTATTTTAATTCAACTTCCCATTCTGATATGTCATGTGAAAACCAAGATCTCCAGGGTAGGAATCTCCCGTGCCCGAGCCAGGGAGGGTAAGAATGGGATGATTCTAAATGACAATAAATGAGGACTGAGTGTTCTCATAATCTAATCTAATCTAATTTGGCAGATAAATGCACAGCTGAGGAATTGGTGCAGAGGGCAGGGGTTCTGATTTCTGGATCATTGGGATCCAAAAGGGACGAGTTACACCTGAACTCAAGGGAGACCAATATCGTTCCAGGCAGGTTTGCTAGAGCTGTTCAGGAAGGTTGAAACTAATTTGGCAGGGGAAGAGGAACTGGAGTGGTTGGGCTGAGGATGGGGTGGTTGGTTTACAAACAGAGGCAGTGTGTAGCGAGACTGCTAGCGAGGAGAGACTGATGTTACGACAAAATGTCAGTCAATGGGATGTTGCAATGTCAAAGGGGGACAAAATCAAAAACAGTGACAAATACAGGTGTTATATTTAAAAGCACGCAGTATACAGAATAAGGTAGATGAACATGTGGCATAGTTAGATATTGGTATGTATGGCGTTGTGGCCATCACTTAACCATGGTTGAAAGAAGAGTACAGCTGGGAGCCTAACGTCCAAGGATAGACATTGTATTGAAAGGATGGTCAGGAAGGCAGAGGGGGTGGGATGGCTCTGTTGGTAAAAATTAAAATCAAACCCAGAGAAAGAGGCGACATAGATTCAGAAGACGTAAAATCCTTGAGTGTGGAGTTAAGAAACTGCAAGGATAAAAAGATCTGATGGGAGTTATATACAAGCCTCTGAACATTAGCCAGAATGTGGACTACAGATTACAATGGGAGATAGAAAAGGCATGTCAAAGGGGCAATAGTCATGGGGGATTTCATTCTGCAAGTAGATTGGGAAAATCAGGTTGGTGCTGATTTTAGATCCCAAGAGAGAGAATATGTAGAATACCTCAGGGATGGCTTGTGGTTGAGCTCACTAGGAGATCAGCTATTTTACATTGGGTGTTTTGCAATGACCCACATTTGTTTAGAAAATTTAAGGTAAAGGGCCCCTTAGGAGATAGTGATCATAATAAGATACAATTCACCCTGCAATTTGAGAGGGAGAAGCTGAAGTCAAACGTATCAGTATTACAGTGGAGTAAAGGGAATTACAGAGGCATGAAAGCAGAGGCGGACAAAGTTGATTGGAAGGGGACACTAGCAGGGATGACGGCACAACAGCAATGGCTGGGATCTCTGGGAGCAATTCGAAAGAGCTGGATAGATACATCCTAAAGAAGAAATGTTCTAAAGGCAGGATGACACCACTGTGGCTGACAAGCGAAGTCAAAGCTAATATAAAAGCAAAAGAAGGGACATACAATAGAGCAGAAATTAGTGGGAAGTTAGATGATTGGGTAGCTTTTCAAAGCCAACAGAAGGCAAGTTAAAAAGCCATAAAGAGGGAAAAGGTGGAATACAAAGGTTAACTAGCCAATAATATCAAAGAGGATACCAGAAGTTTTTTTCAGATATATAAAGAGTAAAAGAGAGGCAAGAGTGGATATCAGACTACTGAAAAATGACACTGGAGGGGTAGTAATGGGGAACAAGGAAATGGCAGACAAACGGAATAAGTATTTTGCATAAGTCTTCGCTGTGGAAGGCTCTAGCAGTTTGCTTGAGTTTTGCTAGTGTCAGGGGGCAGAAGTGATGAAGTTGCTATTACTAGGGAGAAGGTGCTTGAGATGTTGTAAGGTCTGAAGGTCGATAAGTCACCTGCACCACATGGACAACATCCCAGGGTTCTGAAAGAGGTAGCTGAAGAGATTGTGAAGGCATTAGTAATGACCTTTCAAGAATCATTGGATTCCGGAATGGCTCCACTGGACTAGAAATTTGCAAATGCCACTTCAAAAATGGAAGGAGGGAGAAGAAAGACCAGAGGGTAAAATCACAGAATAGGGGAACATCCATTTTGAACAGAGATCAGGAATTTCTTTTGTCAGAGGGTGATGAATCCATGGAATTCATTGCCAAAGGTGACTGTGGAGGCCAAGTCATTGGGTATATTTAAGAAAGAGGTTGATAGATTCTTGATAAGTCAGGGAGTGAAAGGTTATGGGGAGAAGGCAGGAGATTGGGTTTGACAGGGAAATGGATCAGTCATGATGAAATAGAAGAGCAAACTTGAGGGACCGAATAGCCTAATTCTGCTCCAATGTCTTATGGCCTTATGTCAGTCATCACCTGCCTCTGGTTTCCCTCTTGCTTCCATTTCGTCTGGGGTCCACTCTTCACAACCATGTCTGTGTGGCTGAGTACAGCTCCAACACCATATTCAAGTTTGCTGATGACGCCACTGTTGTGGGCTGTATCAAAGGTGGTGATGAATCAGCATACAGGAGGGAGATTGAAATCTTGGCTGAGTGGTGTAATGACAACAACCTCTCACGCAATGTCAATGAGACCAGGGAACTGATTGTAGACTTCAGGAAAGGAAAACTAGAGGTCCATGAGCCAGTACTCATCGAAGGATCAGAGGTGGAGAGGATCAGTAACTTTAAATTCCTGGATGTCACTGTCTCAGGGGACCTGTCCTGAACCAATGTTCCCTCTGAGGTGTGCACAGCTGCTACAAGCGCACACACATCTTTTGCTACAAGCGCACAAAGGAATATAAACTGAGCACAAAAGGTTGTCACCCTCTACCTCGCTGGCATGTTAAATATATTTCACGATCGCACACAATCCAATTTCCTTTTCCAGTTTCTGAAGAAGACGGTGTTGACAGCATGGAGTTTATGATGATTTGTCTGCAGATTTTAGAGAATCCTTCATTACCTGCTACACGGCTGCTACATATGTTTTGTAAGAGTGCAGAAGAACAAGAGTGAAAACGATCAAACCCTGAGAAGATTGAAGTTCTTATTGACAGTGTTTTGCAGTCTATCATAAACCAAAAATAAAAATTCTGAGGAAGCAGTACTTTCAAAATTGTATTGTCCAATGTTATCAGAAATTCACAAAGCTATTTACAGTTTCGAATTAAAATATGCTTACCATTTTCTACAAAGCATTCAAGCCCGTGCAAGAGCCACTGTCCCAGAGCTCCCTCACTGTGTCCACAGAGACCGCGGGCTCCCTCTCCAAACTTCAGAGCAAATGTATTATCAAAGTACATGTACTGTACATATTTGTCACCATGTACAACCCTGAGGTTCATTTTCACGTGGACATTAACAGTAAATACAAAGAAATGCAACAGCATCAATGAAAGGCAGCACCCAACGGGAAGGACAAATAAACCCTGTTCGAAAGACGACAAACTGTGCAAATGCAAAAAAAGAAAAAGGAAATAAAATAAATAAATGGAAAATAGATAAGTGGAAAATAAATAAATAGATAGATAGATGAATGAACAGGCAGCATATATCAAGAACATGAAGAGTCCTTGAAAGTAAGTCCATAAGTTGTGGGAACCTAAGTACCATCTGTCTCATAGAGACCCTCCCTCAGTACCACCCCTCCCACAGTGTGACCCTCCCTCAGTACCACCCCTCCCACAGTGTGACCCTCCCTCAGTACCACCTCTCTCACAATGTGACTCTCCCTCAGTACCACCCCTCCCACAATGTGACCCTCCCTCAGTACCACCCCTCCCACAGTGTGACCCTCCCTCAGTACCACCTCTCTCACAATGTGACTCACCCTCAGTACCACCCCTCCCACAGTGTGACCCTCCCTCAGTACCACCTCTCTCACAGTCTGACTCTCCCTCAGTACCACCCCTCCCACAGTGTGACCCTCCCTCAGTACCACCTCTCTCACAATGTGACTCTCCCTCGGTACCACCCCTCCCACAATGTGACCCTTCCTCGGTACCGCCCCTCCCACAATGTGACCCTCCCTCGGTACCACCCCTCCCACAGTGTGACCCTCCCTCAGTACCGCCCCTCCCACAGTCTGACCCTCCCTCGGTACCGCCCCCTCCCACAGTGAGACCCTCCCTCAGTAATGCCCCTCTCACAATGAGACCTTCCCTCAGTACCACCCCTCCTGCAGTGTAACTCTCCCTCAGTACCCCCTCCCACAGTGAGACCCTCCCTCAGTACCATCTCTCCCACAATGTGACCCTCCCTCGGTACCGCCCCTCCCACAATGTGACCATCCCTCAGTACAACCCCTCCCAGTGTGACCCTCCCTCAGTACCACCCCCCTCACAGTGTGACCCTCTCTCAGTACCATCTCTCCTCCAGTGCGATCCCCCCACCACAGCAATGCCCCTCCCTCAGTACCGCCCCTCTCACAGTGTGATCCTCAATGTGTCTGTCTATATTTGGGGATCAGCACTGGAGAAAGACAGTATAAATTCCTGGCCATTGACCTGCCCTGGGCCCAGCATACAGATGCAATCATACAGAAAGCTCGTTGTATCTTTAAGCAACACACATCAAAGTTGCTGGTGAACGCAGCAGGCCAGGCAGCATCTCTAGGAAGAGGTGCAGTCGACGTTTCAGGCCGAACCCTTCGTCAGGACTAACTGAAGGAAGTCTGAGTAAGGGATTTGAAAGTGGGAGGGGGAGGGGGAGATCCAAAATGATAGGAGAAGACAGGAGGGGGAGGGATGGAGCCAAGAGCTGGACAGGTGATTGGCAAAAGGGATACGAGAGGATCATGGGACAGGAGGTCTGGGAAGAAAGACAAGGTGGGGGGGGAACCAGAGGATGGGCAAGGGGTATAGTCAGAGGGACAGAGGCAGAAAAAGGAGAGTGAGAGAAAGAATGTGTGTATAAAAATAAGTAACAGATGGGGTACGAGGGGGAGGTGGGGCATTAGCGGAAGTTCGAGAAGTCAATGTTCATGCCATCAGGTTGGAGGCTACCCAGACGGAATATAAGGTGTTGTTCCTCCAACCTGAGTGTGGCTTCATCTTTACAGTAGAGGAGGCCGTGGATAGACATGTCAGAATGGGAATGGGATGTGGAATTAAAATGTGTGGCCACTGGGAGATCCTGCTTTCTCTGGTGGACAGAGTGTAGGTGTTCACCGAAACGATCTCCCAGTCTGCGTCGGGTCTCGCCAATATATAAAAGGCCACATCAGGAGCACCGGATGCAGTATATCACCCCAGCCAACTCACAGGTGAAGTGTTGCCTCTTTACTTCCTTTGCGTTATTATGGACACCGTGGTAGCGTAGCGGTTAGTGAAACGCTTTTACAGTTGGGGGCATCAGAGTTCGGACTTCAATTCCTGTGTCCTCAACAAAGGGTTAGTACACCCTCCCCGTGGAATACGTGTGTTTTCTTAGGGTGCTCCAGTTTCCTCCCACAGTCCAAAGACACACCGGTTAATTGGTCATTGTGCGTGGTCATGTGATGAGGCTGGGGTTAAATCGGTGGCTGCTGAAGAGCTGGAGGAGCCTGCTTCATGCCCTACCTCTAAATAAATGATATAAAATCTTCCTGGGAGTTTGTACTTGCTACCAAACACATCAACAAGCTTCTAAACAAATATCCTGACTGGTTGCATCTTGATCCTGTACAACAATGCAAATAAAAACATTCTAGGTGACACATTTGAAGAGGCGGTCACACCCATAAGGCCATTCAGCTCATCGAGACTCTGTTCTGCCATTCCATCATGGCTGATCTTGGATCCCATTCAATGCCATACACCTGCCCTCTCCCCATATCCCATGATGCCCTGACCAATCAGGAATCTGTCAACTTCCGCCTTAAATATCCCCATGGACTTGGCTTCAACCACCGTCTGTGGCACAGCATTCCACAGATTCACTACTCTCTGACTAAAAAAATTAGTTCTTATCCCTGTGCACTCTAGTTCTGGATACCCCACCATAGGAAACATCCTCTCCACATCCACCTTATCCATCCCTTTCAATATTCAGTAGGATTCAATGATATTCCCCACCCCATTCTTCTAAATTCCAGGGAGTACAGGCCCAAAGCTGCCAAACGCTCCTCAGATGTTAACCCCTTCATTCCTGGAATCATTCTTGCGAACCTCCTGTGGAATCTCTCTAATGACAACACATCCTTTCTGAGATAAGGGGCCCAAAACTGTTGATAATACCCCATGTGGCCTGACAAGTATCTTATAAAACCTCAGCATCATCTCCTTGCTTTCATGTCCTATCCCCCTGAAAAAAATGCCAATATTGCACTTGCCTTCTTTACCACAGACTCATCCTGTAAGTTAACCTTCTGGAGGTCTTGTACGAGGACTCCCAAGACCGCTTACACCGTTGATGTTGAATTTTCTCTCCATTTCGATAATAGTCTGCACTACTGTTCCTTTTACCAAAGTGCATAATCGTAAATTTCCCAACCCTGTATTCCATCTGCCACTCTATTACCTATTCTTCCAATTTATCTAAGTCCTGCTGCAATCGCATTGCTTCCTCAGCACTACCTACCCCTCCACCTACCTTCGTATCATCCACAAACTTTGCCACAAATCCAATAATTTCATTATCCAAATCTTGGCAAACATTGTGAAAAGTAATTGTCCCAATTCTGACCCTTGAGGAACACCACCAGTCACCAGCAACCAACCAGAAAAGGCCCCTTTTATTCCCATTCGCTGCCCCTGCCTGTCAGCCATTCCTCTATCCATGCCAGTATCATTCCTGTAACACCATAGGATTTTATCCTGTTAAGCAGCCTCATGTGAAGCAACTGATCAAATGCCTTCTGAAAATCCAAGTAAATGTCATCTGCTGTCTCTCCTTTGTCTACCCTGCTTGTTACTTAAAAACATAGAAATCTACAGCACATTACAGGCCCTTCTGCCCACAATGTTGTGCTGACCATGTAACCTACTCTAGAAACTGTCTAGAATTTCCCTACCGCACAGCCCTCGATTTTTCTAAGCTATATGTACCTATCTAAGAGTCTCTTAAAAGACCCTATTGTATCCGCCTCTACTACTGTTGTTGGCACCACTCTGTGTGAAAAACTCACCTGTGACATCCCCCCACTTCTAAAACTGAGCCCTCTCGTGTTAGCCATTTCAGACCTGGGAAAAAGCCTCTGACTATCCACACGATCAATGCCTCTCATCATTTTATACACCTCTATCAGGTCACCTCTCATCCTCTGTTGCTCCAAGTAGAAAAGGCCAAGTTCACTCAACCTATTCTCATAAGGCACCCTCTACAATCCAGGCAACATCCTTGTAAATCCCCTTTGCACTCTCTCTATAGTATCCACATCCTTCCTGTAGTGAGGTGACCAGAACTGAGCACAGTACTCCAAGTGGGGTCTAACTAAGGTCTTATATAGCTGTAACATTGCCTCACAGCTCTTGAACTCAATCCCATGGTTGATGAAGACCAACACACCATATTCCCGGTTAACAACACTGTTAACCTGTACAGCAGCTTTTAGTATCCTATAGATATGGGCCCCAAGATCTCACTGATCCTCCACACTGCCAAGAGTCTTACTATTAATGCTATAATCTGCCATCATATTTGACCTACCAAAATGAACCACCTCACACTTATCTGGATTGAACTCCATCTGCCACTTCTCAGCCCAGTTCTGCATCCTATCAATGTCCCACTGTAACTTCTGACAACCCTCCACACTATCCACAACACCCCCAACCTTTGTGTCATCAGCAAACTTACTAACCCATCCCTCTACTTCCTCATCCAGGTCATTTATAAAAATCACAAAGAGTAAGGGTCCCAGAACAGATCCCTGAGGAACACCACTGGTTACCAACCTCCATGCAGAATATGACCCGTCTACAAACACCCTTTGCCTTCTGTGGGCAAGCTAGTTCTGGATCCACAAAGAAAAGTCCTCTTAGACCTGAATAAGCCTTGCATGGGGAATCTTATCAAATACCTTACTGAAATCCATATACACTATATCCTCTGCTTGACATCCTCAAAAAATTCAATCACGCTCATAAGGCACGACCTGCCCTTAACAAAGCCATGCTGACTATCCCTAATCATATTATACCTCTCCATATGCTCATAAGTCCTCCCTCTCAGGATCTTCTCAAACAACTTGCCCACTACTGAAGTAAGACTCACTGGTCTATAATTTCCTTGCTTATCTCCACTCCCTTTTTTGAACAAGGGAACAACGTTTGCAACCTTCCAATCCTCTGGTACTTCTCCCATCCTGATTGATGATGCAAAGATCATCACCAAAGGCTCAGCAATCTCCCCCTCACTTTCCACAGTAGCCTGGGGTATATCTCGTCTGGTCCCAGCAACTTACCTAACTTAACACCTTTCAAAAGCTCCAGCACATCCTCTTTCTTAATATCTATACACTCAAGCAGTTCAGTCCACTGCAAGTCATCCTCTCAAATGCCAAGGTCCTTTTCCCTGGTGAATACTGAAGTAAAGTATTCATTAAGTACCTCTGCTAACTCCTCCGACTCCATGCACACGTTTCCACTATCGCTCCTGATTGATCCTATTCTCACACGGCCCATCCTCTTGCTCTTCACATACTTGTAGAATGCCTTGGGGTTTTCCTTAATCCTGTTTGCTAAGGCCTTCTCATGGCCCCTTCTAGCTCTCCTAATTTCATTCTTGAGCTCCTTCTTGGCACCCTTGTAATTTTCAAGAACTCTAACAGTACCTAGTTTCTTGAACCTTTCATAAACATTTCTTTTCTTCCTAAATAGATTTTCTACATCCTTTGTACACCACAGTTCCTTTACCCTACCATCCTTTCCCTACCTCAATGGAACATAGCTATGCAGAACACCATGCAAATGTTCTCTGAAGATTTGCTACATTTCTGCTGGGCATTTCGCTGAGAACATCTGCTTTCAGTTTATGTTCCCAAGTTCCTGCCTGATAGCATCATATTTCCCCCTCCCCCAATTAAATCTTTTCCCAAATTGTCTGTTCCTATCCCTCTCCAGCACCATGTTAAAGGAAATAGAGTTGAGATCACTACCTCCAAAATGCTCTCCCACTGAAAGATCTGACACCTGACCAGGTTCAGATCAGGTGCAGCCGATCTGTGCAGCCTTTCCTCTAGTTAGCTTATCTACATGTACATGTTGAACACACCTAAAAAATTCCACCCCATCTAAACCCCTTGCTCTAGGGAGATGCCAGTCAATATTAGGAAAGTTAAAATCATCCATCACAACAACCCTATTATTATTGCACTGTTCCAGAATCTGCCTCCCAATCTGCTCCTCAATGTCTCAGTTACTGTTGGGGGATCTATAAAAAACATCCAGTAGAGTTATTGCCCCCTTCCTGTTTCTGACTTCCACCACAATGACTCAGTAGACAATCCCTCCATGGCTTCCTCCTTTTCTGCAGCCATTATACTCTCTCTGATTAGCAACAGCACACCCACACCTCTTTTGCCTCTCTTCCTGCCCGTTTTGAAACATCTAAAGCCCGGCACACTCATCAGCCATTCCTGCCCCTGAGATATCCAAGAATCTGTAATGACCACAACATCATAGTTCCACGTATTGATCCACACTCTAAGTTCATCCACCTTACTTATGATACTCCTTGCATTGAAATAGACACATCTCAAACCAGCTGGCTGAGTGCATCTTTGCTCTATCATTTGCCTATCCTTCCTCACAAACTCGCTACAAGCTGTCACTAATTGTGCGTCAACTGCCCCATCCTCTGCCTCTTCACTCCGGTTCCCACCCCCCTGCAGATCTATTTTAAACCCTTCCCAATAGCAATAGCATTACTTCTTCAAAGAATTCCAACAGATTTGTCAGGCAAGATTTCCCTAAACAGAAACCTTGCTGACTTTGACTTAAATAGAAGCCATAGAAACTACAGCACAGAAACAGGCCCTTTGGCCCTTCTTGGCTATGCTGAACCATTTTCTGCCTAGTCCCACTGACCTGCACACGGACCATATCCCTCCATACACCTCCCATCCATGTATCTGTCCAATTTATTCTTAAATATTAAAAAAGAACCCGCATTTACCAACTCGTCCGGCAGCTCATTCCATACTCCCACCACTCTCTGTGTGAAGAAGCCCCCCCCCAATGTTCCCTTTAAACTTTTCCCCCCTCACCCTTAACCCATGTCCTCTGGTTTTTTTCTCCCCTTGCCACAGTGGAAAACCATTTTATTTTGTCATTAGTCTCCAAGTACCTCGAAACCTCATTCTTAATAATAGACTCCAACACTTTCCCAACCACTGAGATAAGGCTAACTGCCCTACAATTTCCTTTCTTTTGCTGTCCTCCCTTCTTAAAGAGTGGAGTGACATTTGCAATCTTCCAGTCCTCCAGGACTATGCCAGAATCAAGTGATTCTTGAAAGAACATTACCAATGCATCTGTTATCTCTTTAGCAACCTCTTTCAGGACTGGGATGTAGTCCATCTGGTCCAGGTGACTAATCCACTTTAAGACTTTTGAGTTTGTCTTGCACTTTTTCATTTGTAATAGCAATGGCACTCACTCCTGCTCCCTGACACTCATGGACCTCTGGCATATAGCTAGTGTCTTCCACAATGAAGACTGATAAACTACTCATTAAGTTCATCCGTCATTTCTTTGTCCCCAATTACTACCTCACTAGCATCCTTTCCCAGTGGTCCAATCTCAACTCTCACCTCTCTTTTACTCTGTACAACCAAGATAACTTTTAGTATCCTGCTTTATATTATTGGCTAGTCTGCCCTGATATTTAATCTTTTCCCTTCTTAGGACTTTTTCAGTTGCCTTTGATTGGATTTTAAAACCTTCCCAATCATCCAACTTCCCACTCACTTTTGCTACATTATATGCCCTTTCCTTGGCTTTTATTCAGTCCTTAACTTCCCTTGTCAGCCACAGTTGCCTACCCCTGCCATTTGAGAACTACTTCTTCTGTGGGACATATCTATCCTGCACCTTGTGAACTATTCCCAGAAACTTCAGCCAGATCAGCTCTGTCGTCATCCCAGTATCCTCCTCCAATCCACCTGGGCAAGCTCCTCTCTCATGTTTCTGTAATTCTCTTTATTCCATTGTGATATACATCTGACTCCCTCTCAAATTACTGTATGAGTTCAATTATATTAGGATCACTGCCTCCTAAGTGTTCCTTTACGTTAAGCTCCCTAATAAGATCTGGGTTATTACACAACCCCCAATCTAAGATAGCCTTTCCCTGAGTAGACTCAAGAACAAGCTGCTCTAAAAAGCCATCTCGTAGACATCCAACAAATTCCCTGTCTTGCAAACTGACACCAACCTAAGTTTTGCAATTCCCTTGCATATTGAAGTCCCCCATTACAATTGTGATATTACCCCTATTACATGCCCTTTCCAGCTTTCAGAGTACAGGCTTCAGACTGTAGGTGGGTGGCCACCGGGAGAGGTAAGGGGATTAAGCAGTCGAGCAGTGTTCCCCTGTTGCCATTCCCCTGAGCAACAAGTACACCTTCCAGAGTACAGGGTTCCGACAGTAGCTGGGTAAGGGGGTTAAGCAGTCGAGCAGGGTTCCCCTCAGCAACAGGTACACCTCTCTGGACGCTGCTGGGCTGGGGTGACTGCTGACCCATCAGGGCATGGCAGCAGCTGCCAGGCTAGTGGCACTGTGACCGGTCCTGAGGCTCAGCAGGGAAGGGTTAAGTCAGGCAGTGTGGAGGTTATAGGGGACAATAGTTAGGGGGGCAGAAAGGAGATCTGTAGCTGCAAAAGAGACACCATGATGGTGTGTTGCCTCGGGTCCATGATGTATCGGAGCGGCTGCAGGATATTCTCAAGGGGGAGGGCAAACAGCCAGAAGCATGGTGCATATTGGCACCAATGAGATAGTCAAAAAAGGGTAAGAGGTCCTACGCAGAGAGTACAGAGAGTTAGGAAACAGACTGAAGAGAAGGACATCCAATTGTAGTAATCTCCAGATTACTCTTGGTGCCGCAGGCTAGTGCAGGTAGGAATGGGTGATGGCACGGATGAATGAGTGGCTGAGGAGATGGGGCAGGGGGCAGGGTTTCAGGTTCTTGGATCACTGGAACATTTTCTGGGGAAGGGATGACCTGTACAAGGGGAAAGGGTTACACCTGAACTGGGGGGGAACCAATATCCTGGGTGGGAGCTTTGCTAATGCTATTGGGGAGGGTTTAAACTAGATTTGCGGGGAGCTGGGAACTGGAGCCCGAGGTCAGTAAGGAAAGGATCAGACAGAAAGGTAAATGTCAGGGAAGGTATGGAAGGGCAAAATCAAATCAGCAGGTATGATGGGTCAGATAGTTTGAAGTGTGTATTTTTAATGCTTGGAGGGTTATGGGCAAAGGTGATGAACTTAGAGAATGAATCAGAACATGGAAATACAATGTTGTGGCCATTACTGAAACTTAGCTGAGAGAGGGGCAGGAATGAGATTAATGTGCCAGGTTTTCGAAGTTTTAGAAAAGATAGAGGAGGAGGTAAAAGAGGAGGTGGGGGAGGAATTGCACTATGAGTCAGAGTCATTATCACAGGGCATTCAGGGGAGACGTAATGGAGGGTTCAGACACTGATCCCAGTTGTGTAGAACTCAGGAATAGGAAGGGTACAATCACACTGATGGGATTGTACTGCAGCATCCACCCCCTCCCGCTCCCCCAATAGCCTCCAGGACATTGAGGAGCAGACGTGTAATCAGATTAAGGAAATGTCTAAAAATAATAGTGTTGTTGTCAAGTGGGATTTCAACTTCCCTAATATAAACTGGGATCTTCTTAGAGTAAGGGGTTTAAACAGAATTTGTTAACTGTATCCAAAAGGGTTTCTTAAATTAATTATGTGGATGGTCCAGTGAGAGGGGGCTATACTGGACTTGGTGTTGGTGTTGGCCTGGTGACTGACCTTTCAGTGGGTGAGCAGTTAGGGAACAGTGACCTCAACTCCTTATCTTTCAGGATAGCTATAGATCAGGAGGGATATGGTCCTTGCAGAAGAGTTTTAAATTGGAATAGAGCAAAGTACAAGGGCATTAGACAGGGACTAAGGAGAGTTAATTGGGAATACCTTTTTTTCTGGCAAATCCACATCCATATGTGGAGGGTGTTTCAAGGTCAATTGCACGGAGTATGGGAAAGGTATGTCCCTGTTAGAAGGAAGGACGGAGATGGAAAGATAGGAGAACCTTGGATGTCCAGAGAGCTGATGAATATAGTCAGGAAGAAAAAGGAAAAGTATGTTATGCTTTGGAAGTTCAGATCAAACGGAGCATATGAGGATTATAAAGAAGCCAGAAAAAAACTAAAGGAGGGAATTAGGAAAGCCAGGAGGGGCCGTGAAAAGTCCTTGGCAAATAGAATTAGAATGAATCCCAAGGCATTCTATACATACATCAAGGGCAAAAGGTTAACTAGGGAGAGGGAGTGAACCACTCAAGGATAAAGAGCGGAACATTTGCTTGGATGTGGAGAATGTGAGTGAGGAATTAATGAATATTTGCTTCAGTATTTACCAAAAAAAAGGATATGGAGGACCAGGAGGTCAGTGCTGAGTACATAAATACATTAGGGTGTTTAGAGGTCAAAGAGGACGAAGTGTTGGTCCTCCAAATGAGTATTAAGATGGATAAGTCCCCAGGGCCTGATGGGATTTACCCTAGGTTATTGATGGCCTAATTAGGGAGACCAAGCATGGCTTTGTGTGGGGAAAGTCATGCCTTACCAACTTGATTGAATTTTTTGACATGGTCATGAGAGAGATTGATGAAGGTAAGGCAGTAGATGTTGTCTACATGGATTTTAGTAAGGCATTTAATAATGTCCCTCATGGAAGGTTAATCCAGAGACTAGAATGAATGGGGTCCACAGTGAATTTGGATTCAGAATTGCACAGAAGACAGAAGGTAGTGGTTGAAGGGACTTATTCGAGATGGAGATCTGTAATCAGTGGTGTTCCGCTGGGATCTGTGCTGGGACCTCTGCTGTTTGTGATGTGTATAAATGACCTGGATGAAAATGTAGATGGGTGGGTTAGAAAATTTGCAGATGATACCAAGATTGGTGGAGTTGTGGACAGAGTAGAAGATTGGCAAAGAATACAGCACAATCAGTTACAGATATGGGCTGAGAAATGGCAGATGGAGTTAAACCCAGATAAATGGGTAGGGCAAATACAAGGAGATAGTACACTGTTAGGGCAAGACCCTTCAGAGTTGCTGAACAGAGAGCTTGGGGTCCAAGATCATAGCTCCACGAAAGTGGCTACACAGCTCAATTGGTGGTTCAGAAGGCTTATGGAACACCTTCCTTTTATTAGTCAAGGCACTGAGGTCAAGAGTCAGGAGGTTATGTCGCAACTTTACAAAAATCTGGTTTGGCCACATTCTGGAGTATTGCATACAGTTCTGGTCACCTGACTGTAGGAAGGAATGTGAGGCTTTGGGGAGGGTGCAGAAGAGGTTTACCAATATACTGCCTAGTTTAGAGGGCATTTAGAGGCTGGATAAACTTGGGTTGTTTTGTCTGGAATGGCAGAGCTAAGGGGTGATCTAACAGAGGTTTATAAGATTATGAGTGGCATAGATAGAGTAGACAGGGTGTATCTTTTTCCCACTGTAGAAATGTCTAATACCAGAGGAAATGCATTGAAGGTGAGGGTGAAGGTGGGTTCAAGGGGGATGTGAGGGGTAAGAATTTTACTCAGAGAGTGGTGGATGTCTGGAATGCGTTGCCTGGTATGGTGGTGGAGGCACATACATTAGAGGCTTTTAAGAGATGCCGAGATGAGGAAGGTGGAGAGGTATGGACAATGTGTTGGTAGGAGGGATTAGTGTATGTTTTTATTAATTTACTTTTTAGCTGGTTCAGCACAATACGTGGGCTGAAGGACCTGTAGCTGTGCTGTACTCTTTTATGTTCTATGAATACACAGGAATGACAGATTCATAGTGGGAAGGAAGCTCTAGACTCTGCTGAACACATCCCACCCACATCGGTATCATCTACAGGAGACTCGAGACTCTGCTGAACACATCCCACCCACATCGGTACCATCTACAGCAGACCCTGGACTCTGCCGAACACATCCCACCCACATCGGTATCATCCACAGGAGACCCTGGACTCTGCCGAACACATCCCACCCACATCGGTATCATCTACAGGAGACTCTAGACTCTGCCGAACACATCCCACCCACATCGGTATCATCCACAGGAGACTCTAGACTCTGCTGAACACATCCCACCCACATCGGTATCATCTACAGGAGACTCTAGACTCTGCTGAACACATCCCACCCACATCGGTAGTATCTACAGGAAACCCTGGACTCTGCTGAACACATCCCACCCACACCGGTATCATCTACAGGAGACCCTGGACTCTGCTGAACACATCCCACCATCAGTATTATCTACATTGGGCAATACCCATCACCAGAGATCTCCATCATCTGGGCCATACCATCTTCTCACAGATACCATCAGGCTTGAGCTACATGAAGTCTGAAGTCACACAATATCAGGTTCAAGAACTGCGACGTCCTTTCAAATATTAACCAACTGGCACGACCTTATCTCTAGTTCAGCAATACCACACCATCACCGATCACCTTGTACCATGTCTCTGCTCTATCCTGTTCCTGCTTGTAAAAATTGCGCATAATCTTTATTTAATTTGTATTTCTTCTCAATGCTGTTTATGGGATGCTAATGCGATTCGGTGAAAGTAAATTTTACTTGGCAGCACACACAAACTGCTGGAGGAACTCAGCGGGTCAGGCCACATCTATGGAAACGAAAAACAGTCAAAATTTCTGTCTGAGACCCTTTATCAGGACAGGAAGGGGGGGGGGAGATAGAAGCCAGAATAAAAAGGTGGGGGGGGGGGGAGAGAAAGAGGATAAGCTGAAAGATGATAGGTGAAACCAGGTGGGTGGGTGATGAAGTAAGAAACTGGGAGGTGATGGTTGAAAAAGGTAAAGGCAAAGGCTGGAAAAGAAAAAAATCTTGTTAGGAGAGGAGACTGTGGGGAAAGGGAAGAAGAAGAGGCACACGGGGGGGGGGGGGAGGTAAGGAGCCAGGTTGGAGAATAGATAAAGAGGGAAGGAGAAAGGGGGAAATTAATGAAACGAAAAATTGATGTTCATGCCATGAGGTTGCGGGAATCAGAGGTGTTCCTCCAACCTGAGAGTTTGTACCCGTACCTATGTGTACCTGTGCAAATGAAATCAACTCAACCTTTGCCTCTGCAGATGCAGTTTTCCCTCTGAGTTTCCCCTTCGGGTTGGTTGATGCTCCCGGTTTCAGTATCTGCAGCTCCTTGGAGTCTCCCAAAGTTTGGAAGTAGATAGCGGGTGGAATATTGTGTGGAAGGTGGGTAGGAGGGTTGTGAAGGGAGAGAATTTTTGGGCGTGTGATGGGTTTTGGAAATGGTTTCAGGGAGGTTTCTAGAGAGACGGGGGTATGCGGAAGGATAGGGGAAATTTAATGAGAACTCTTCTTTGAGGAAGGAGAAACGGTAGGAAAGAGGTGTTTCGGAGGTTGAAGGAGATCCGGACGCCAGGGATGGTTCCGCGGCCGGAAATGGAAGAGCGCAGGGCGCTGGGAGTTTACGGAGACGGGGAGGGGCTCGGCCAGGGAGGAGACGCTGTGGCTTGGCCTGACTGAGGAGGGAGCCGGTAGGCACCAACCGGCGCGGTGTGTTTGTGTTCGGGTTCGGGCAGAGGTAGTTCCCCGCCAGGGCCAAGGGGAGAGCGGTGTCGGGTTCGGGGGGCGGGAGCGGGAGTGGGGCTCCGTGTCCCGAGCGCCGCCTCTGGGCTGTGGAACCTAGAGGGCGGCCGAGAACTTCGCTAGAAACTTGGCAACCAAACTTTGGCGACGGCGACAGGGGAGAGGCGGCCGGACATAGGACACCGGGATAGGATCGGTGGCATAACACCGGGAGCGGGAAGATCTCCGGGCACAGGACACCGGGAGCGGAAAGGTCGCCAGGCATAGGACACCGGGAGCTGAGTCACAGCCGGGCACAGGACACCAGGAACAGGTCGGAGGTGGGTAGTGAGGGACATGCAGTAGGGGCGGACTGGACGAGAGCCCCGAGACCTCCCGGCGCCCTGGGCAATGGCGTACGTCAGAGCTAAGGCTCTGTACAACTTCAAGGGCGAGAACCCCGAGGAGATCAGTATCCAGGAGAACGAGGAGCTGCTGGTATTCAGCACGGACTCCCTGGACGGCTGGCTGGAGGGTAGCAACAGCCGCGGGCACCGGGGGCTCTTCCCCGCTTCCTACGTGGAGATTCTGACGGTGCCCGGTCCCGGGACCTCCCCCCCTGGCCCTGGCTACGAGGAAGACGACGATGACGACTGGGACGATTGGGACGACGCGTCGACAGTGGCGGACGAGCCTGGGGTGAGCGCAGCCCCGAACGGGCACGGGCACCCGGCGATGCCCTACGCCGGCATGGTGAGCCCGCGGAAGAAGCCGGGTATCGAGCGGCAGGACAGCGTGGCGAGCCGGCGCGGCGCCGTGGGCAAGAACTTCAACCGCTTCTCCAGTTTCGTGCGCTCGGGCGGGGAGGCGTTCATCCTGGGCGAGGTGCCCTCTGTCCTGAGGCCGGCCGAGACCTACTGCGTGGAGATGAGTGTGGACGGGCCACAGTGGAGCGAGAACCCTCAGCCGTTCACCTGCACGATCGAGGAGCCCACCAAACAGACCAAGTTCCGGGGCATCAAGAGTTACATCTCGTACAAGCTGACGCCCAGCCTGACCAACTACCCGGTGTATCGGCGCTATAAGCATTTCGACTGGTTGCACAATCGGCTGCTGCATAAGTTCTCCGTCATCTCGGTGCCTCACCTGCCAGAGAAACAGGCCACCGGCCGCTTCGAGGACGACTTCATTGAGAAGCGGCGGAGGCGCTTGATCCTCTGGATGGGGCACATGACCAGTCATCCTGTGCTCTCCCAGTACGAAGGCTTCCAGCACTTCCTTACCTGCACGGACGACCGCGCCTGGAAACAGGGCAAGAGGCGCACTGAGAGAGACGAGCTGGTGGGCGCCAACTCCTTCCTCACCATCCAAATCCCTCAGGAGCACCAGGATCTACAGGACGTGGAGGAGAGGGTAGACACCTTCAAAGCCTTCTCCAAGAGGCTGGACGACAGTGTACTTCAGCTTAGCAACGTGGCCTCGGACCTGTGCCGCAAACACGCCGGGGGATTCAGGAAGGAATTCCAGAAACTGGGAAACGCTTTCACTTCCATCAGTCAGGCTTTCGAGATGGACCAGCCTCATCTGGCCGTCTCCCTCAACAGGGCCATCTCTGTCACCGGCAAGACCTACGAAGCCATTGGTGAACTGTTTGCCCAACAGCCCAAGAACGACCTCTTCCACATGTTGGACGTGCTGTCTCTGTACCAGGGCCTCCTGTCCAATTTCCCCGACATGATCCACGTCCAGAAAGGTAAGCTCATCTCATCTTGGCTTGGCCTACTTCCCAGTTCTTGGTCACTTAGCATCCTTTGTGACCAGGAAAGAGATTCTCTCTCAGTCAGCTTCCCAATCTCCCAGAAGTCACGGAAAACTGGGATCTCAGTTTAAAACCTGGTTACTATTTAGATCTATATCTAGAGATTCAGGACAGTGACTGCTATCAAGAGACATGGGAATCTCACTGAAATCTATCAAATATTGGAAGTCCTAGATGGAGTGGATGTGAAGAGGATGTTACCTTTAGTGGGGGAGCCTAGGACCAGAGGGTACACTCAGAATAGAGGGATAGTACAGGCTCCTTGGTCTACATCGTGCTTTTAACCCACTTTAAGATCAATCTTGCCTTCTCTCCCATTAGCCCTACATTTGTGTGTTTATGGAATTGTTCTGGACAGGGAGAATTTCATGTCAAACTCTATGAACTTTTAGATATAGGGGAGGTACTAATGAAATAATGCAGTGTGTGGACTAAGTATATGCATTGCAATATGGCAATGTCAAGAGACCATGTTGTCTGAGGACTGTTCTATGAGGGGTATCTGTGTGTCACACGGAGACTGAACGGGGTATTCCCCACAGGAGAATGGTGGGAGCTGACAGGTCAGGGTGAACAGTGGAGAGTTAATGTACCAGGTACTGTATGAAATGGTGGGAATTGCTTGGACACGACAGGTTGTTATAGTAGAGGTACTGAAGGGGGGTGGGGGCGGGTATACCCATTTGCTGGGATGGACTACACTGTGATACCTAGTGACCAACTCAATGCCCTTCCTGCCTGTTGAGCAGAGTGAATGTTTGAAACTTCATACTCTGCAGAATCCCAGATGTGCTGAAGCATACTGCAGAGGTGTCCCTGGTGATTAATGTTCTTCTGTCTTCATTATGTCTATGGTGGCTTTAATCTGAATCAGTAAAAATCATACGTGGACATAGGACAGGACCACCCTGACAACAGGAACTTTCTCTCTCTGACTTCTGTTGTATCCTTCCTGGTTTTTAATCAGATCCCTTCACAAGTTCCTCTGTTCCAAAGAGAACGATCCCACTTTTCCCAGCGTAAATGCTTTCAGCCCTGCAGTCACACATAGCGGTGGCCAGAATTGGGCTCCAACTGTGACTGAACCAGCCTTTTCCCAAGTGTGTAACTGACTGAACCAGTCTTTTCCCAATTGTGGTAATTGACTGAACCAGCCTTTTCCCAATTGTGGTGCCCAGAATTGAGCTCCAACTGTGACTGAATCAGTCTTTTATAATGGTTTATCTCCTTTTCCTTTTCCTGTTTTTCTAAAGCCCTGGACATTCCGTAATCACTTCCCCAACGCTATACAATATACACTTCCCCAACGCTATGCAATATACACTTCCCCAACGCTATGCAATATACACTTCCCCCAACGCTATGCAATATGCACTACTCCAACGCTATGCAATATACACTACCCCAACACTATGCAATATACACTACCCCAACGCTATACAATATACACTTCCCCAACACTATACAATATACACTACCCCAACGCTATACAATATACACTTCCCCAACATTATACATGTATATATACTATACAATATACATTTTGTGCATCAGCATATTTCTTGACTCTTAGGCTCCCTTGTTTACTCAGCCTTTCTTTCTTTCCACCAACGTGGAAAGGGTAACCTCCTCTGCAATGTTTCTCTGCCATCTCTCTGCCCAGGTTCCTTGAGTTTTTTTATAGCTGGAGGAGTTGGGGGTGAGTGAGGATAAGCCCCCTCTAGCTATTAAACTATTAAATGCACCCAATGGCAAGCGTCTCGAAGTTTCTACTGATAGGAGAAGGGGCAAAGGTGCGTTACTAGCCCCTTAAAACTAGTCACTTCAGGCAGATGGGTCACATCAGCCACAGCTGGCAACTTATCTGGGAGAAGGAAAACTGTGATCTCAAGCCTCAGCTGCTTTGTTGCTATATCCACTCGTATTCAGCAGTAAACCCCAAGGGAAAAACCCAGAGCTGGAGTCCCCAAGGCAGTGCTACATTGAGCTAAATGCTGACTGGCAACTCCTGCAAAGCTGCCGGTGCCAAACAGTATTGGTCTCTGCCATATCGTACTGGCCTGTGAATCACGTGGGCAGCAAGGATACATCGTCTATGGTCAAACCTGACCGACAGAGACCTCCTCTCTGCCCACGTCGTGTTGTCGTTGTTACCGTACTCGCTGCAGTTAATAGCACCTGCAAATGAGTCATCTGCAAACATGGAACCGATGCACTGTGCACCCAAATGCAAGTCATTGATATTAAAACCAGGAATTGTCCCAGTACTAAAGCCTGGAAAATTCCACAGTTCAGGACCCTCCAGCTGGATAAGCCTCTTCCTCTTTCTCAGCCCATTTCTTTCACTGTTGCTCTGCTCGTTTTATTCCATGACCTTTAATCTTGATGACAAACCTGTTATGTTGCATTTTATCAAAAGCCTTTTGAAAATTCACGTACACGAGAGCAGCTGTGTTAACACTTTGACATTGTCCTTCACAATTAGCCACAATACACCCTAAACCAATCCACACTGGCTTTCTCAAATCTGTCAACTCTCTGTCCCATTATTGATTCCACAACTACCACTCTCAACGGCAAATGAGCTGAAACTCAATCAGCTTCACAGATACTTTTAATCTATTTCCCTTGTAACTCGATCTCCAGGACCCAGAGGCTCTGCTCACGTGGCACACTGTGTCAGGTAGTTGGCCACACCCTGTGGTGAGAGCATGTTAGAGAGAACGAGCTCTCATCATCATGGCTCGCGGGGCTCCAGCACTTATCCGCCTGAGCTCCAATTGTGCAGCAGCCTGACCATTTGGTTCAATGGCAACTCTCACCATCCCAATGAAGACCATAAGATGTAGGACCAGAATTAGGCTATTTGACCCATCGAATCTGTTCTGCCATTCAATCATGGCCGATCCTTTTTCCCTCCCCTCAGCACCACTTCTTGGTCTTCTCCCTGTAACCTTTGATGCCTTATCCAGTCAGGAACCTATCAATCTCTGCCTTAAGTATGCCCAATGACCTGGTCTCCACAGATTTATTTGTGGTAATAAATTCCACAAATTCACCACCCTCAAAAGAAATTTCTACGCATCTCTGTTTTTAAATGGACGCTCCTCTATCCTGCTTGCTCTCTTGTCCTAGACTCCCCCACCATGGGAAACATCCTTTTCACATCTACTCTGTCTAGACCTTTCAACATTCAAAAGGTTTCAATGAGATCCACCCCCCTCATCCTTCTAAATTCCAGCGAGTACAGACCCGGAGCTATCAAACGCTCCTTGTATGATAATCCTTTCATTCCCAGAATCATCCTTGTGAAGGGTCTCGGGCTGAAGCATCGACTGTTTATTCATTTCCATTGATGCTGCCTGGCCTTCTGAGTTGCTCCAGCATTTTGTGTGTGTTTCTCTGGATTTCCTCCGTCTGCTGAATCTCTTGTGTTAATTGTTTGTTGTGCCACTGTTAGAGCTTTCTGTACTCAAGCCCCTGGAGTTCTGGCCCGTGCTCTGGTTGAGGGTAGTACTGAGGGAGGGTTACACCGTGGGAAGGGTGCTACTGAACCGCTCGGGCTGAAGTATGTTGTAAGTAGTCATGATTGTACAAAATGCAGCGTCGATGGAGCGGAATAAACATTCAACATTTCGGGCTGAGACCCTTCTTCTGGATTGGAGAGGAAAGGGGCAGAAGCCAGAATAATAAGGAGTACAAGTGAGGGGGGGAGATGGGTGGGAGGGGTAGGGGTGAAGTAAGAAGCTGGGAGGTGCTGGCGCTGAAGAAGGAGTCACAGAAGAAGACATTGGACCATGGAAGAACGGGAAGGAGGATGATCACCAGAGGGAAGTGAGGAGAAGAGAAGGGATGATAGGGTAACCAGAATGAAGAATGTATGAAGAGAGAAGGAGGGAGGGCAAGTAATTACCGGAAGTTGGAGAAATCGATATTTATACCATCAGGTTGGAGGCTACCCAAACAGAATCTGAGGTATTGCTCCTCCAACCTCATTGTGGCAGGAGAGGAGGCCATGGGCCAACATGTTAGAATTGGAATGGAAAGTGGGATTGAAATGGAGATCCTGCATCTTGTGGCAGGCAGAGCCAAGGTGCTCAACAAAGCTATCCCCCAGTCTATGTTGTTTCTCACTCATGTAGAGGAGGTCTTAACAGGAGCACCGGATGCAGTAAATGACCACAGCAGGTTCACAGGTGAAGCGTCACCTCACCTGGAAAGTCTTCTTGGAGCCCAGACTGGAGGTGAAAGACAGGTGTAGCACTTCTTCCTCTTGCTGGGCTAAGTGCTGGGAGGGAGATTCGTGGGGAGTGATGAATGGACAAGGGAATGACAGAGAGAACAATCCTTATGGAAAGTGGAGAGTGGGAAGCAAGCAAAGATGTGACCATAAGACAGAGGAGCAGAAATAGGCCATTTGGCCCATCAAGTCTGCTCTGCCATTTCATCATGACTGATGCATTTCCTTACCAGCCCTGATCTCCTGCCTTCTCTCGTGACCTTTCATGTCCTCCTCATCCCTGTTCTGAATGGGCAACCCTCTGTTTTGAGGCAATGCCCTCTTGTCCAAGAGTCCCCCACTTTAGGAAACAACCTCTCCACATCTACTCTATCTTGATCTTTCAGCATTCTATAAGTTTCAATGAGATCCCCTCCTCATTCTTTTAAAGTGCAGTGAGTACAGGCCCTGAACCATCAATCATTCCTCATACAATAAGCCTTTCATTCCTGGAATCATTCACATGAGCCTCCTCTGAGCATTCTCCAATGTCAACACATCATTTCTTAAATAAGGAGTCCAAAATTGTTCATAATGCTCCAAGTGAGGCCTAATCACTGCGTTATGAAGCCGCAGCATTATATCCTTGCTTTTATATTCTAGTCCTCTCGATGTTAATGCTAACATTACATTTGCCTTTTTTACCACTGACTCAACCTGCAAATGAAACTACAGGGAATCCTGCGTGAGGACTGCCAAGTCCCTTTGCACCCAGGATTTTTGACTTTTCTCCCTGTTTAGAAAATAGTCTATGCTTTTATTCCTTCTACAAAAGTGCATGATCATACACTTCCCAGCACTGTATTCCATCTGCCATTTCTTTGCCCATTCTCCATATATGTCTAAGTCCTTCTGCAGTCTCCATGCTTCCTCAAAACAATATACCCCTCCATGTATCTCTGTATCATCTGCAAACTTGGACACAAAACCATTAATTCCTATTTCCAAATCAAAGACTTACAACATAAAAAGCAGTCCCAACACCGACCCTGTGGAACACCACTAGTCACTGGCAGCCAACCAGAAAAGGCTTCTTTTATTCCCCTCTTTGCCTCCTCCCAATCAGCCACTGCTCTATCCATGTAGTACTTTTCAGCTGATACCATGAGCTCTTGTTTAGCTGCTTCATGTGTGGCACCTTGTCAAAGATCTTCTGAAAATCAAAGTACACAATGTCCACCGATTCTCTTTTGTCAATCCTGCTTCTTATTAAGGAAACCATGCTGACTTTGGCCTATTTTATCATGTGCCTCCAAGTACCCCAAAACCAAATCTTTAACAATCGAACCCAACATCTTCCCAATCACTGTGGTCAGGCTAACTGGCCTATAATTTCCTTTCTTCTGCCTCTCTCCCTTCATGAAGAATGGAGTGACATTTACAATTTTCCACTCTTCCAGAACCATGCCAGAATCTATTGCAAGCAACACACATAAAAATTGCTGGTGAACACAGCAGGCCAGGCAGCATCTATAGGAAGAGGTACAGTTGACGTTTCAGGCTGAGACTCTTCGTCAGGACTAACTGAAAGAAGAGATAGTAAGAGATTTGAAAGTAGGAGGGGGAGGGGGAGATCCGAAATGATAGGAGAAGACAGGAGGGGGAGGGATGGAGCGAAGAGCTGGAAAGTTGCTTGGCGAAAGGGATACGAGAGGATCATGGGATGGACGGGAGGCCCAGGGAGAAAGAAAGAAGGGGGGGGGAAGCCCAGAGGATGGGCAAGCAGTATAGTGAGAAGGACAGAGGGAGAAAAAGGAGAGAGAGAAAAAAAATGTAATAATAAAAGTTAAATAACGGATGGGGTACAGGGGGGAGGTGGGGCATTAACGGAAGTTAGAGAAGTCGATGTTCATGCCATTAGGTTGGAGGCTACTCAGATGGAATATAAAGTATTGTTCCTCCAACCTGAGTGTGTCTTCATCTTTACAGTAGAGGAGGCTGTGGATAGACATGTCAGAATAGGAATGGGACGTGGAATTAAAATGTGTGGCCATTGGGAGATCCTGCTTTCTCTGGCGGACAGAACGTAGGTGTTCAGGGAAACGGTCTCCCAGTCTGCGTCGGGTCTCGTCAATATATAGAAGGCCACATCGGGAGCACCGGACGCAGTCTATCACACCAGCGGACTCACAGGTGAAGTGTCGCCTCACCTGGAGGGGCTGTCTGGGGCTCTGAATGGTGGTGAGGGAGGAAGTGTAAGGGCAGGTGTATCACTTGTTCCGCTTACAAGGATGAGTGCCGGGAGGGAGATCTACTGTCAAGATGAAGCCACACTCAGGTTGGAGGAGCAACACCTTATATTCTGTCTGGGTAGCCTCCAACCTGATGGCATGAACATTGACTTCTCTAACTTCCACTAATGCCCCACCTCCCCCTCGTACCCCATCCGTTATTTATTTTTCTTTTATTATTACATATTTTTTTTCTCTCTCTCCTTTTTCTCCCTCTGTCCTTCTCACTATACTCCTTCCCCCCTCCCCCTTTCTTTCTCCCTGGGCCTCCCGTCCATCCCATGATCCTCTCATATCCCTTTTGCCAAACAACTTTTCAGCTCTTAGCTCCATCCCTTCCCCTCCTGTCTTCTCCTATCATTTCAGATCTCCCCCTCCCCCTCCCACTTTCAAATTTCTTACTATCTCTTCTTTCAGTTAGTACTGACGAAGGGTCTCAGCCCAAAACGTTGACGGTACCTCTTCCTATAGATGCTGCCTGGCCTGCTGCGTTCACCAGCAATTTTTATGTGTGTTGCTTGAACTTCCAGCATCTGCAGATTTCCTCATGTTTCCAGAATCTATTGAATCATTACTGATGCCTCCACAATTTCTTCAGCTACCTCTTACAGAATCCTAGTCCATCTGGTTCAGGTGACTTATCCACTGTCAGACATTTTATTTTCCCAAATACCTCAGAGTGATAGAAAAGTACAGCACAGAAACAGGCCCTTTGGCCAATCTAGTCCATGCCGGAACATTTAAAGTGCTGACTCTCATGGACTTGCACCAGAACCGTAGACCTCCATACCCCTACCATCCATGTACCTATCCAAACTCCTCTTAGACGTTCAAGTCGAGCTTGCATGCAGCACTTGTGATGACAGCTCATTCCACACTCTCACCACCCTCTGAGTGAAGAAGTTTCCCTTCATGTTCCCCTTAAACTTTTCACCTTTCACTCTTAACCCATGACTTCTGGTCATAGTCCCACCCAACCTTGGTGGGAAAAAAAGCCTCCTTATATTTACCCTATCTATATTCCTCATAATTTTGTACACCTCCGTCAAATCTCCTCTCAATCTTCTACATTCCAAGGAATAAAATTCTAACCCGTTCAATCTTTCCATGTAACTCAGGTCCTCCAGTCCCGGCAACGTCCTTGTCAATTTTCTCTGTACTCTTTCAACCTTACTTGCATCTTTCCTGTAGGTAGGTGACCAAAACTACACACAATACTCCAAAATAGGCCTCACCAATGCCTTATGCATCTTCAACATAACATGCCTACTGGGCTGAGAAGTGGCAGATGGAGTTCAACACAGAGAAGTGTGAGGTGGTACACTTTGGAAGGACAAACTCCAAGGCAGAGTACAAAGTAAATGGCAGGATACTTGGTAGTGTGGAGGAGCAGAGGGATCTGGGGGTACATGTCCACAGATCCCTGAAAGTTGCCTCACAGGTGGATAGGGTAGTTAAGAAAGCTTATGGGGTGTTAGCATTCATATGTCGAGGGATAGAATTTAAGAGTCGCGATGTAATGATACAGCTCTATAAAACTCTGGTTAGGCCACACTTGGAGTACTGTGTCCAGTTCTGGTCACCTCACTATAGGAAGGATGTGGAAGCATTGGAAAGGGTACAGAGGAGATTTACCAGGATGCTACCTGGTTTAGAGAGTATGCATTATGATCAGAGATTAAGGGAGCTAGGGCTTTACTCTTTGGTGAGAAGGAGGATGAGAGGGGACATGATAGAGGTATATAAGATATTAAGAGGAATAGATAGATTGGACAGCCAGCGCCTCTTCTCCAGGGCACCACTGCTCAATACGAGAGGACATGGCTTTAAGGTAAGGGGTGGGAAGTTCAAGGGGGATATTAGAGGAAAGTTTTTTACTCAGAGAGTGGTTGTTGCGTAGAATGTACTGCCTGAGTCAGTGGTGGAGGCAGATACACTAGTGAAATTTAAGAGACTACTGGACAGGTATATGGAAGAATTTAAGGTGAGGGGGTTATATGGGAGGCAGAGTTTGAGGGTCAGCACAACATCATGGGCCGAAGGGCCTGTACTGTGCTGTACTATTCTATATCTATGTCTAATACTTTGAATTTTGAAGACCAATGTGCCAAGGCCTTTCTTAACGACTCTCTCTACCTGTGACATCCCTTCAACTAATAATGGACCTATATTCCCAGATCCCTGTGTTCTGCTGAAGCACTCAGTGCTGCAATTCATTGTGTAAGACCTACCCTGCTTGGTCCTACCTAAGTGTAACACCTTGCACTTGTCTGCGTTAAATTCCAACTGCTGTTTTTCAGCCCATTTTTCTAGGTGGTCCAGATCCTACTGGAAGCTATGATAGCCTTCCTCGCTGTCCAGTATCCGCCCAATCTTGGTGTCACCTTCTCCTTAGCAACTAATCCCACTGACACTTTTGAACTACTAGTATGCTGCTTGTGTCTTCCACAGTGAAGGCTGGTACAAAATACTGAATCAGTTTGTCCACCATTTCCTTGTCCTCCATTACTACCTCTCCAGTGGTCCAAAGTCTACTGTCAATTCTCTTATACTCTTTGTATTTCAGGAAAATCTTTTTCTGTCCTCTTTGATATTATTGGCTAGCTTATGCTCATGTTTCATCTGTTCCCTCCTTATGGCTTTTTCAGTTGCCTTCTGTTGGTTTTTAAAAGTTTCCTAATCCTCTAACTTCCCACTAATTTCTGCTCTTCATATGCTCTCTCTTTTACTTTTATGTTGGCTTTGCCTTTCCAGTGGGGTCATCCTGCCTTTAGAATACTTCTCCTTTGTGATGTATCGGTATTCCCAACTCCTTGTCCATGTTAAAATCTTTCTTGTAACACCATGGGATCACAGCTTGTTAAGCAGCCTCATGTCTGGCAGCTTGTCAAAGGACTTCTGAAAATCCAGTACACATCATCAACTGATTCTCCTTCTCTATCCTGCTTGTTATTTCTTCAAAGAATTCCAACAGATCTGTCAGGAAAGATTTTCCCTTGAGGAAACCTTGCTGACTATGGCCTATTTTATCATGTGCTTCCCAAGTACCCTGAGACCTCATCCTTAGTAATCGATTCCAATATTATCTCAACCACTGAGATTGGACTATCTGGCTTATAATTTCCTTTCTTCTGCCTCTCTCCCTTCCTGAAAAGTAGAGTGACATTTGTAATTTTCCAGTCTTCTGGAACCATTCCAGAATCTAGTGATTCTTGAAAGGTCATTGCTAATGCCTCCATGATCTTTTCAGCCTCTTCTTTCAAAACTCTGGGATGAACATCATCTAATCCAGGTAACTTATCTGTCTTCAGACCTTTCAGTTTTCCAAGAACCTTCTCTCTAGTATGGTAACTTCAGACACCTCATGAGCCCTGACACCTGGAACTTCCACCAAATTGCTAGTATCTTCCACAGATGCAAAATACTTATTCAGTTTGTCCGCCATTTCCTTCTTCCCCATTGCTACCGCTCCAGCATCGTTTTCCAGCAGTCCGATATCCATTCTCACCTCTCTTTTACGCTTTATGTATCTGAAGAAAATTTTGGTATTCTCTTTAATATTACTGGCTAGCTTTCATATTCAATTTTTGCCTTCTTTATCACTTATTTTAGTTGCATTCTGTTGATTTTTAAAAGTTTCCTAATCCACTAACTTCCTATTAATTTTTTGCTCTATTTTATGCCCTCCCTTTGGCTTTTATGTTGCCTTTGACTTCCCTTATTAGCCACAGTTGTGTTATCTTGCCTTTAGAATACTTTTTCCTCTTTGGGATATATATATCCTGTGCTTACGAATTGCTTCCAGAAATTCCAGCCATTGCTGCTCTGCTGTCAACCCTGCCAGTGTTATTTTTCCATTCAATCCTGGCCAACTCTTCCCTCGTGCCTCTGTAATTCCCTTTACTCAACTGTAATACTGATACACCTGACTTTAGCTTCTTCTCAGATTTCAGGGTGAAATTGATCATATTATGATCATTTTTCCCTAAGGGTTCTTTTACCTTAAGCCTTCTGATCAATTTTGTTTCATTGCATAACCCCTAATCCAGAGAAGCTGATACTATGATGGGCTCAACTATAAGCTGCTCCAAAAATCTATCTCGTAGGCATTCTAGAAATTCCTCCACTGATTTTTCCGATCTACCTGCATATTGAAATTCCCCATGACCTTTTGGCATGCATTTTGTCTCCCGTTGTAATTTGTAGACTACATCCTTTTTGGGAGTTTGTATACAACTCACCTCAGAATCTTTTCACCCTTACAGTTCCTTAGCTCTATCCACAATGATTCAACACCTTCCGACCCTATGTCACGTCTTTCTAATGATTTGATTTCACTTTTTAGCAAAGCAAGATTATTACACCATCCTGTGGGCTATGAGCCACCCGAGTTACTACACCTGTAAAGACTTTGAGCATATTCGAAAGTATTTCCAACTCCGACTCGGGAGCACAAGGTGATACTGCTGGGCCTTCCCTGACTGCCTCCTGCTGTTCCTCCCCTCATCCTCTTCGCGTGCTGGTAGCAGTGGAAGTTGGGGATTGGCGCAGCACAGATGACAGTGAGGGGTGGGTTCAGGTGATGAGTAGGAAGGCGAAGAAGAAGAAGAAACATCTCAGAGCTTTTCCCGCAGAGAAGGAGGAGGCGGGTACTGTTGAACTGGACGCAGAGGGCCCTTGGCTTCTGAAATTCAGCAAGAGCCTGGGGAAGTGGTGCCGGACACTGAGGAGGCCTCTGAAATGGAGGTCAGTGTGCCTCAGCATATCTGTGGCCTGAAATGACAGGGGGATGCAGACATCCCACCTCTCCCGGAAGTGCCGGGAGTCTCCTGCATATTAGTAATGGCTCCCTGATGCCCGCAAGTTATATACAATGTCCCGGAAATTGATTTTTTTGAGAGAACGTGCGAGAAAGAGCGAGAGAGCGAGCGCAAGAGCAAGAAAGCAAGTACGAGAGAGAGAGAGAGCGCGAGAGCAAGAAAGCAAGCACGAGAGAGCGACCACGAGAGAGAGCGCGAGAAAACAAGCATGAGAGAACGACCACGAGCGAGAAAGCACGTGCGATAGAGAGAGAGAGAGCAAGAGCGAGAGAGTTCCAAAATAAGAAAATATGAAGCGTATATCACCCCAGACTACACTCAAGTGTAGCCCTGCCTAGTAGGGGTCAAAAATAATGACAGTGTTGCTCGCTGCACTGTTTGTAACGTGACTTTTCTATTGCCCATGGTGGGTTAAGACTGTAAAAGGCATGTTGAGGTGAGTTTAACAGGTGTCATTCGTTCATCAGCATAGCTAACGTTATTTAAACTAGCTGGCCAGCTGCTAAGGAGCTACTCTATTGCAGACATCCCACCTCTCCCGGAAATCTCCTGCAAATTGATGGTGCTACCTCCCTGAAATGAGTTTTTGCAGGGTGGGATGGCTGGGGATGTGTCCCCTGAGCCTGGAGATTAGGGGCCACAAGAGGAGGAGGATTTACCCCCAGTAAAGGCCGTATGCACGGTGTATGTCCTCTCAGTGCTGGAGGATGGGCCTGTGGTACAGGCCTTCTGCTGGGTGGCATCTCCTGAACGTACGTCCTCCGGGCTGGTGAGCTTTGTAGAGGGGCCGTGTGGGGAGGCAGACTTTAATTCAGTGTGTACTCAGAGGTGCATATTCCCTGGGTAGGGGCAAAGCCCTGAAGAACGGGGATTGCCTGTGGGTGGAGAGTCACGAGTGGGATTAGTTTCCCACTGTGTTCATGGACAGCCCATGGAGCTACTGGCAGAGGATGGCTTTTCCATCACGGACCCAGTGAGAATTGTTGCGGAGGTCCATTCTCTATTCGTGCTGGACCTGTGCAGCTGGTCGCCTCCGTGGTATGGTTACTTTAGTCCTTCGCTTTGCTTTTGTCTCCAGGACCCAGAAGAGGCTTGTGGACATCTTCTGGGGCAACAGGAGGCATTGGATTTCTACTGCGGTCCTGAATCTTCCAACCGTGGAGGGTGGTCAGTCATTGGGGTGTGCATGCATGCGCGCGTGCGTGTGTCCGCCCAGCTGGCGGCTCTCTGCCTCAGGACCCTGAGGAGATACCTGTATGGCGGCCACCCTCCAAGATGGCATGCGCTGGTGACGTACTTCCTCCGCCAGGGACACTGCCTGCAGGAGGGCACGGGGCTTCCAGCGGACAGCATCATCCACACCGCTCGCTCTGAGGGAACCGCCTCGCTCTTACTGAGAGCTGTGAGGGTGTGGGGTCTTGACTCGTCCAGACAGGGTGCTCCTGCGCCGGAGGGGGATAGTGATCTAGCTGAGTGGGGGACTGGTCCCCATCCTATCGGAGTTGGTGCTGAGGGGGCTTTGGGGGTATGGAGGGGTCCCAGTTGCGCTAACACCTGGTCGGATGGAATTTCTGATTGACCCCAGGGTTTGAGATACCATGTGGGAGAGGTTCCCGTGTAACGTGAGCTGTCTCACGGGGATGCCCAACGTCCCCTTCTGTGACACTCCAAAGCGTTTCTCGTATAGGCTGCTCCTGCACACCTTTCACTTCCTCAGCTTCCTCGCCAACCAGACTTGCCTTGGTGATCCGTGTTACCATCTGGTGGTGGAGGGGGTCCCCAGTGGAGGTCTCTTTACACAGGGGTGCTTCCCCTGTACATAGGGGACCTGGGGTGAAACGTGTTGCATTGGGCTGTACTGAGGAACAGGTCATTAAGCAGGTTGACTGACACCCTGTCGACCTGTCGACCTGTCCACTCTGTGGCCGGGAGGGGTCAGTGTACCAGGTTTATGTGGAGTGTGAGAAGTTGCAGCCCGTTTGAGTATCTGAAGGTTACACTTCAGCCTCGCGCTCCTCATCTGCGGGCACCCAGTACAGCGCGGGGTGGGGCAGCAGGAGGATCTCCTGGTGGGCTTGCTCCTGGGCCTGGCCTAGAAGGCCATTCATGGGCCTAGGCGGTGGAGAGTTGAGAGCTCTGCCAGGGCCGACTGCCTGCCCTCTTCTGAGGACACGTCCGTGCCCGGCTGTCCTTGGAGAGGGAGTATGCGGTCACAGTGGGTACAGGGGACAGTTGAGGGAACGGTGCCCTCCCCCAAGGGAATTGACTGTTTTAGACAGTAATAATATCATTTGAATTTGAATTTATTCACTGTCTTGTAAATATTTGATGTTTATATTTTATGTATTTGTTGTGTTAAAAAAAACTTTTGCAGTTTTGTTAGAAAAGAACAGGGCAGTACTCAGGGAGGGTCACACTGAGGGAGGGTCACACTGAGGGAGGGTCACACTGTGGGAGGGGTGGTACCGAGAGAGAGTCACACTGTCGGAGGGATGGTACCGAGAGAGAGTCTCACTGTGGGAGGGGTGTTACAGAGGGATCGTCTCACTGTGGGCGGGATGGTACCGAGAGAGGGTCACACCGTGGGCGGGATGTACCGAGGGAGGGTCACACTGTGGGAGGGATGCTACCGAGGGAGGGTCTCACTGTGGGAGAGGTGGTACTGAGAGAGAGTCACACTGTGGGAGGGGTGGTACCGAGAGAGGGTCACACTGTGGGAGCGGTGGTACTGAGAGAGAGTCACACTGTGGGAGGGGTGGTACCGAGAGAGGGTCACACTGTGGGAGGGATGCTACCGAGGGAGGGTCTCACTGTGGGAGAGGTGGTACTGAGAGAGAGTCACACTGTGGGAGGGGTGGTACTGAGGGAGGGTCACACTGTGGGAGGGATGGTACCGAGGGAGGATCTCACTGTGGGAGCGGTGGTACTGAGAGAGAGTCACACTGTGGGAGGGGTGGTACTGAGGGAGGGTCACACTGTGGGAGGGATGGTACCGAGGGAGGATCTCACTGTGGGAGCGGTGGTACTGAGAGAGAGTCACACTGTGGGAGGGGTGGTACTGAGGGAGGGTCACACTGTGGGAGGGATGGTACCGAGGGAGGATCTCACTGTGGGAGAGATGGTACTGAGAGAGAATCACTCTGTGGGAGAAGCTGTCGGAACACTTAGGGAGTGATGTTTTAGGCAGGCTCAGTATTAAGCAAAGACTGCAGTGTTTTGTGCATTACTAAGGCTACTGCATGTGTTTTTCTCAGCACTGCCTTATGGCAGATTATAAAACACTTTGGAATGTGCTGAGGTTGCCAAGGACACAATGGGAATTCAGCTGCCTGCCCCATGGACTGAGACCGGATGTGAGTGAAGGACTTTCTGCTGTCACCAGATGTCCTCATGTGGGAGGAGCTGCTGCCAGTCAGCAAGTTTCATTGGCTGTTCAGTGTTGATGCCACTGCACTGGACTGCCTGCATTTATCTCCCATCCCCAGTTACATAGAACAGTACAGGCCTTTTGGCTCACAACATTGTCCCAACTCTTTAACCTACTCCAGAGTCAATCTAACCCCTCCCTTCCACAGAACCCTCCATTTTTCTATCATCCGTGTGTCTATCTAAGATGTCCTTACTGTATCTCCCTGTACCACCACCATGCACTCACTACTTTCTGTGTTTAAAAAATACTACCTGTGACATTCCAGAGAAAATCAGCAGATGCTGGAAATCTGAGCAACACACACAAAATGCTGGAGGAACTCAGCAGGCCAGGCAGTATCCATGGGAAAAAAAGTGCAGTCAACATTTCGGGCCAAAGCCCTTCTCACTTCTTGGTTTAACCTATAGCAACCTTCTACACTATCCACAGTTATAACATTTGTGTTATCTTCAAACTTATTAACCCACCCTTGCACTTTCTCATTCAAGTCAATTATAAAAATCACAAAGAGCAGGGGTCCCAGAACTGATCTCTGCAGAACCCCACAGGTCACCAAACTCCAGGCAGAATACAGTCCGTCTGCTGTCAGCCTCTGCCTTCTGTGGGCAAACCAATTCTGAATCCATGCAGACAAGTTTCCCTAGATCCCATGCCTCCTGACTTTCTAATGAGCCTACCGTGGGGAACCTCGTCAAGTGTCTCACTAAAATCAGTATACACCACATCCACTGCTCTACATTCATCAAAAACACTAGAGATTTTTGCAGTTGCTGGAAATCCAGAGCCATACACAAAATGTTCTGTCACTACTTCAATCAGGCCAGTGAAGTACAACCTGCCCACATAAAGCCATACTGACTGTCCCTAGACTAGGCTTCTCCAAATTCTTGTAAATCCTATCTCTAAGCATCCTCGCTGATAATTTGCCCACCACTGACAATTAATTAAATATGAATTGCAAAAAGAGAAGGGAAATCAAGTGATGTTGTGGAGTTTGTTGTCCATTCAGAAATCTGATGGCAGAGTGGGAAAAGCTGTTGAATGTACATCTAGCTTTGGTGACATAACAATTCTCCTGAAACTCCTCGTGAAATACAGCCACTGTCATGACTTTTTGGATTTGCATCAACATATTGTGTCCAGGGTGGATCCTTAGAGATGCTGGCACCGAGGAACTTGAAACTGCTCACCCTTTCTACTTCCAATCCCTTGATGAGGATTGGTCTGTGTTCCCTTGGCTTCTTCCTGAAGTCCACAGTCAGTTGCTCGGTCTCACTGATGTTGAGTGCCAGGTTGTTGCTGTGACACCACTCAACCATCTGAAATTCTGCCAGTCGGCAAATGTGATGGCATTTGAGCTGTGCCTTGCCACATAGTCATGGCTGTTGAGAGAGTAGAGCAGTGAGCTGAGCATACACCCCTGAGGTGCACCAGTGTTGGTTGTCAGCGAGGTGGAGATGTTATCACCAATCTGCACAGATTGTGGGCCCCAGTGAGGAAGTCAAGGATCCAGTTGCAGTGGGAGGTACAGAAGTCCATGTTTTGGAGCTTGTTGATTAGAACTGAGGGTATGATGGTGTTGAATGCTGAGCGATAGTCAATAAACATCAGCCTGATGTAGGTATTGCTGTTGTCCAGGTGATCCAAGGCGAGTGGACAGCCAGTGAGATTGCACCCACTGGAGACCCATTGTGGCAATGGGCAAATTGCACCAGGTCCAAGTCCTTGCCCAGACAAGAGTTGAATGTAGCCATAACCAAACTTTCAGAGCATTTCATCTCAGTAGATGTGAGCTTGGCTGTCCCTACTCCCTGTCTTGAAGAAGGAATAACATTTCCCACCCTCCAAGCCTGTGGTGAAGGTGCAGCAATTTCTTGCCTCACTTCCGACAGTAATCTGGGGTATATCCTGCCTGGCCCCAGAGGGTAACGTCACCATCTGCTGCAATGGGTGGAAGGGGTCAGCGAGGTGGACAGTTTTAGTGAGAATTAGGACGCCAGTTAGCGCGACTGTATTACAGCGCGGGACATCAGAGGTCAATTTCAATGTCACCTGCAAGCAGTCTGTATGTTCCTCCCTGTGAAAGTGTGGGTTTCCTCCGGGTGCTCCAGTTTCCTCCCACTCCAAAAGCTTTCTGGTTAGAAGGTTATTTGGTCATTGTAAATTGTCCAGTGATTAGGCTAGGGTTAATTCGGTGGGTTGCTGATTGCAGTGAGAAGGACCTGAGGAGCCTATTCCACGCAGTATCTTTAAATACGTAAATAAATTACTGATGCCAGACTAATTTTCTCCAGTTCTGCAGTGCATTCGAGCGGCAGCCCAGTGACAGACTCAGTAGAGTCTGGAGTCTAGGCTCTGGATATGCCAGAGCGCGGCAGGTTTTGGAGGCCCCAGCTGGATTGCAGACGTGGGGTGGGCGGCTCCAGTTGGGCTGGAATGGAGATGAAAAGACTGGTGTGGGATGGCCCCAGCACCTGGAGACAAGGTGTGGAGGGTGGAGTGGTGTTTCTGAAATGGACTCTGTGTTCAGAACTGCTCCAAGCAAGATTCATCACATATTTTTAACAAGCAATCAGCATTGCCTGGCCTGGGCTGACTGGTTTCTGGGCAGACTCATAAAGTTCAGTATGTTAATTTCGCACATTGAAAGGCTACAATTGCAGACCACTCATCTTTCCCTGCGCTGATTTCCCTCGAATGGGTCAACAAGGCCGAGAATCACTGAAAGCTTGCACACACATTAGTACGAAATGAAGAGGCACAGGTACACCAGTCACCATGGAGATGACAAGCTGACAGACCGGTTAAACAGTGACAGACCAGTCCCCACCGGTACCGTGCCCCGGTGTTAGACGGTGACAGACCCGTCTCCACCGGTACCGCACCCCAGTGTTAGACGGTGACAGACCCGTCCCCACCGGTACCGTGCCCCGGTGTTAAACAATGACAGACCTGTCCCCACCGGTACCATACCCCAGTGTTATACGGTGACAGACCCGTCCCCACCGGTATCGTACCTGGGTGTTCTACGTTCACGTTTTGTGATTGTACAAAGCTGTGTGTAAGGGGGATACAAAGGGGCCTTTGGGCTTTCATGATATTGACAGGCTCAATGAAAGGACTAGTCCAGAGCAGTTGGCAATACAGTGTAAATATTTGAGTGTTTGGAAGATTCAGAAGACTGTGTAAATGTTTAATTGGGAGTTTAAAAGCTGTTCTGAAAGATCCTGCTTAGTAATGGAGTCAAGCTCATCTTTGCCCCTGGCCTCTTTTGAATTCCTGACATCCTGCTGGTGACTGACACAATATTTTCATTCAGTTCATCCACCATTTCTCTGTCCCCCATTACGCCCTCTCTGGTGTGTTTGACAGTGGTCTGGGTATCCGCTATGGCCGTGGTAGAGTAGAGAGAATGTTTTGCAGTAAAACCGTGCCCTGGTGATGCGGTAGCTGGAATATTGTGACCGGGTCTAATCTGTGTCTCCATGCTGGAGGTTCATCACATCAATTTCAGGAATGGTCTGGGTTCATCTGTGGGACCCATAGTAATGTGGAGCATATTAATGGACACTGGATACCCCCCTAATTTTCTTATATTATGTTTATATTATTTTTATTGCTTTGGTTTGTTATTTTGTTCATTCACAATTTGATTAATGTTCAGTTGCACTAGCAACGGTAATAATTACAAGGGGTAAAGCTTATACAGGCACTTGGGGCAGCTGAGGGGTCCTGGGGGCACGGTACGGCGCACATGATGGAGTAGACGGAGACGGCCCCGCAGCGTGCATGGTAAGCTGATGCGCTGTGTTCCTGTATTTCCAGAAAGGAAAGGTGTGATTTTAAACTTCGGCACGCCTGGAAGTCCCTTTTGTGTCCAAGTGTGGAACACGTCTATTGGAAGAAATAAACAGTCAACGTTTCGGCCAGGTACTGGCCCAAATTGTCGACTCTCTCTCTCTCCATGAATGCTGCCTGACCTGCTGAGTTCCTCCAGCATTTTGTGCGTGTTTTTCAGATTTCCAGTGTCTGCAGAATCTCGTGTTTATTTCTGTGATGGCAGGCTTGTGCTTTGTGGGATCTGTGTATGTCCTGCTTGAGTTTGGAAGATTTAGATCCATAGGTTCAATAACTACATTAATGTATACAATATACGTTTGTACATCCTAAATTCTTTTTCTTCACAAACATCCACAAAAACAGAGGAGTGCCCCAAAGAATGAATGACAGTTAAACACTAGAACCCCAAAGCCCCCTCCCCCTTCCCATGCACAAGCAGCAGCAAGGCAACAAACACCCCCCCAAGCAAAAATGCATCGGCGCCCTCCACCGAGCACGCAGGCGTGCTGCAAAGCATCAATAAAGACACAGACTTGCAGTACCCCAAAGATTACTGATTCACCCGGTATCGACATACCACAGGCTCTCTCTCTCCGTAATAAGGGAAAAAGAGGTGTCCCCATTTCACAGCGAGAGGGGAGGTATAACAAACAACTTGCTAATTTACAATGTTAAAAGTCTGTTGCGTTCCTTTTTCCGAGCTCTGCGTCCAGAGAGTCGGCCACAGAAAGGCGCAGCTCGTGGACGCACAGCCCACGGCAGCTATCCTGCTGCTCCCGATGTTCCATGTTCTCCCACGATGCCTCAGTCAGGGGCACCGGCCTAGAATCAACCCATCTCCAGAGCCACGAAAATCCTAGTCTTCCAGGCCACGTCCTCGGGATATCAGAAAGCGCCCAGTCCCATTCTCACAAAGAACTGAAGTCAGAGTGCAACTCCAGTTTGGGCCTTCAAAAGGACCTTGAGAAGGGAAAAAGAGATATCAAAGATAGAAATAGAGCTGTTTCCGAAGATACAAGCAAAGGAGTCACCGTTTACCGCCATCTTGACTTTGCCTCGCCCCTCCGAAGATGTGATGGCATTGAAGCAATTAGTGGTAGGATGCCGGGTGCATTTACCCCTCGATGGGTTGGTCATAGAGCTAGCAGCTGCATCCTGTAAAATCCCAGAGTTACACAAAAGCCAACAAAATCTCCAAGACTTTATCCGTGGGAGAGGAAGGATCTTTGAAGATGGGCTACACCTGGAGACAACGTGAAAGACTGCCTCAGGGCAGAGGACCCGTGCGAGCTGCTGTTGGCGGCCTGTGCCCCAGTAGGAGTGATGGACGAAGAAGAAGACAGCTTCGACATATCCACTGGAGGTAACTCGACTGAAACAGAGAATATCCTGGGTAAGTTGGATGTGAAGAGGAGGTTTCCTGGTGTGAGAAAATTTCAAATTCGGGATCTTTGTTTGTAATTAAGGGGCTGCCCACTTAAGACAGTAAGTGAGGTGTTTATTTTTCTGTCAGAGGCTGAGAGTCTTTGGAATTCGCTTCCACAAAGGGTGATAGATATTTTTAAGTTAGAGGATTCCTTAATTTTGTTATTGCTGAGGAGAGTGTGGTGGTGGGGACAATCTCCCATTTCCTATTAAATCCTCCCAATGGCTTCACGTATAGCTTAGTTACTAAGCCCAGCAGAACCGTTTCAATTGGGGCAAAGGCAGGTTCTCTCCACCCTGGTTCCTTAAGGATTTTTTTTTTAACTGTGGGAGGAGGGTGGTAGTGGGGATAAGCTCCCATTACCTATTAAATTACTAGATGCTCCCAATGGCGAGAATCTCAAAGGCGGGTTACTGGTGCCTTAAAAGTAGTTGCTTTGGGCAGACAGGACTCATTGGCCGTGGTTGGCACCTCATCTAGGAGAAGGAAAACTGATCACAAACCTCTGCTGCTTTGTGGCTATACCCACTTCTGTGGAATGCTTCGGGAGTAAACCCTGAGGGGAGGTCTGGAGCCAGAGTCCCTAAATCAGATCTAACTTGAGTTCAGTGCCGACTGGCAACTCCTGCAATACCGCTGGTGCCAAACTGTGTCGGTCTGTGCCATCCTTTGGGTGTGTCAGCTTCATGGAGAGGGGTAGCCTGCTGCGAGGGCAATGGCTTTCTCTCCATATCGTGCTGCTCCAGCTTGTGTCCATGGTCGACCCTGACCACGGGATCTCAACAGTTAGATGGATTCTTCATAAAGAAATGGGATGAAGTTTACTGGAGATGAATGCAGAGTTGAAATTACAGTCTGATCAGCCCTGACGCGGGGCACAACTGAAAGCAGCTCCTAATTTGCATGTTTTAATTCGTGCTAACAAAACCCCTCCTTACCCTGCCTTTTGTCAGAACTGAGCGTGTTTTCATTCCGGTAAATCCTGCCTGAGCGATCTCCCGGCCCTTCCTATTCAGATTCGGAATCAGAATAAGGTTTACTATCGCTGGAATCCTGGTGGATTCTGTGACGCCCGGCAGCTGCACCTCCCCAGTGTTCCTGTTGATGCCATCTTCACTTGTGGGTTTGTTGCTGGAAATGAATCATGAGCTTTTTGTTATAAAACTATAAAAGTTTATTTACAACACATATATACAAGGTACAGACATTCAATATTTACAAGGCAGTATTCATACTCAGATTAAAACATGGTTACTACCGTCAATAAAACAGTCTAAACCCTGGCGAGCCCACTGCTCATGGAAATCCCCCATTCTACCCATCGTCACCACGTGTTCCTGCTCCAAGGACAGCCGGGCACGAACGTATTCTCGGAAAAGAGACAGGCGGTCGGCCCGGGCAGCACCTTCCACCTTCCTCCACCTAGACCTGTGGATGGTCGTCTTGGCCAGGGCCAGGAGCAAGCCCACCAGGAGATCCTCCTCACGACCCATCCCCTTCCGATCTGGGTGCCCGTAGGTGAGGAGCGCAGGACTAAAGTGCAGCCAGAAACTCAGAGAGCAGCACCCTGAGAAACTCAGAGAGCAGCAGCACCCCGAGAAACTCAGAGAGCGGCAGCACCCCGAGAAACTCAGAGCGGCAGCACCCCGAGAAACTCAGAGAGGGAGCACCCCGAGAAACTCAGAGCGGCAGCACCCCGAGAAACTCAGAGAGCAGCAGCACCCCGAGAAACTCAGAGAGGCACCCTGAGAAACTCAGAGCGGCAGCACCCCGAGAAACTCAGAGCGGCAGCACCCCAAGAAACTCAGAGAGGTACCCTGAGAAACTCAGAGAGGCACCCCGAGAAACTCAGAGCGGCAGCACCCTGAGAAACTCAGAGAGCGGCAGCACCCTGAGAAACTCAGAGAGCAGCAGCACCCCGAGAAACTCAGAGAGCGGCAGCTCCCCGAGAAACTCAGAGAGCGGCAGCACCCCGAGAAACTCAGAGCGGCCGCACCCCGAGAAACTCAGAGAGCGGCAGCACCCCGAGAAACTCAGAGAGGCACCCCGAGAAACTCAGAGAGGCAGCACCCCGAGAAACTCAGAGAGGCACCCCGAGAAACTCAGAGAGCTGCAGCACCCTGAGAAACTCATAGCGGCACCCCGAGAAACTCAGAGAGCGGCAGCTGCCCGAGAAACTCAGAGAGCGGCAGCACCCTGAGAAACTCAGAGAGGCACACTGAGAAACTCAGAGAGGCACCCTGAGAAACTCAGAGAGGCACCCCGAGAAACTCAGAGAGTGGCAGCACCCCGAGAAGCTCAGAGAGCGGCAGCTCCCCGAGAAACTCAGAGAGCGGCAGCACCCCGAGAAACTCGGAGAGGCACCCCGAGAAACTCAGAGAGCGGCAGCACCCCGAGAAGCTCAGAGAGCGGCAGCACCCCGAGAAACTCAGAGAGGCACCCCGAGAAACTCGGAGAGGCACCCCGAGAAACTCGGAGAGGCACCCCGAGAAACTCGGAGAGGCACCCCGAGAAACTCAGAGCGGCAGCACCCTGAGAAACTCAGAGAGCGGCAGCACCCCGAGAAACTCAGAGAGCGGCAGCACCCCGAGAAACTCAGAGAGCGGCAGCTCCCCGAGAAACTCAGAGAGCGGCAGCACCCCGAGAAACTCAGAGCGGCCGCACCCCGAGAAACTCAGAGAGCGGCAGCACCCCGAGAAACTCAGAGAGGCACCCCGAGAAACTCAGAGAGGCAGCACCCCGAGAAACTCAGAGAGGCAGCACCCCGAGAAACTCAGAGAGGCACCCCGAGAAACTCAGAGAGCTGCAGCACCCTGAGAAACTCATAGCGGCACCCCGAGAAACTCAGAGAGCGGCAGCTGCCCGAGAAACTCAGAGAGCGGCAGCACCCTGAGAAACTCAGAGAGGCACACTGAGAAACTCAGAGAGGCACCCTGAGAAACTCAGAGAGGCACCCCGAGATCTCAGAGAGTGGCAGCACCCCGAGAAGCTCAGAGAGCGGCAGCTCCCCGAGAAACTCAGAGAGCGGCAGCACCCCGAGAAACTCGGAGAGGCACCCCGAGAAACTCAGAGAGCGGCAGCACCCCGAGAAGCTCAGAGAGCGGCAGCACCCCGAGAAACTCAGAGAGGCACCCCGAGAAACTCGGAGAGGCACCCCGAGAAACTCGGAGAGGCACCCCGAGAAACTCAGAGAGCGGCAGCACCCCGAGAAGCTCAGAGAGCGGCAGCACCCCGAGAAGCTCAGAGAGCGGCAGCACCCCGAGAAACTCAGAGAGGCATCCCGAGAAACTCGGAGCGGCAGCGCCCCGAGGAACTCAGAGAGCGGCAGCACCCCGAGAAACTCAGAGAGCGGCAGCACCCCGAGAAACTCAGAGAGCGGCAGCACCCCGAGAAACTCAGAGCGGCAGCACCCCGAGAAACTCAGAGAGCAACAGCACCCCGAGAAACTCAGAGAGGCACCCCGAGAAACTCAGAGAGGCAGCACCCCGAGAAACTCAGAGAGCGGCAGCACCCCGAGAAACTCAGAGAGCGGCAGCTCCCCGAAAAACTCAGAGAGGCACCCTGAGTAACTCAGAGAGCAGCAGCACCCCGAGAAACTCAGAGAGGCACCCCGAGAAACTCAGAGAGCGGCAGCACCCCGAGAAACTCATAGCAGCAGCACCCTGAGAGACTCATAGCGGCAGCACCCCGAGAAACTCAGAGAGGCACCCTGAGAAACTCAGAGAGCGGCAGCACCCCGAGAAACTCGGAGAGCGGCAGCACCCCGAGAAACTCGGAGAGCGGCAGCACCCCGAGAAACTCAGAGAGCGGCAGCACCCCGAGAAACTCAGAGAGGCACCCCGAGAAACTCAGAGAGCGGCAGCACCCTGAGAAACTCAGAGAGGCACCCCGAGAAACTCAGAGAGGCACCCCGAGAAACTCGGAGAGCGGCAGCACCCCGAGAAACTCAGAGAGCGGCAGCACCCTGAGAAACTCAGAGAGGCACCCCGAGAAACTCAGAGAGGCACCCCGAGAACCTCAGAGAGGCACCCCGAGAACCTCAGAGAGGCACCCCGAGAACCTCAGAGAGGCACCCCGAGAAACTCAGAGAGGCACCACGAGAAACTGAGAGAGGCAGCACCCCGAGAAACTCAGAGAGCGGCAGCACCCCGAGAAACTCAGAGAGCGGCAGCACCCCGAGAAACTCAAAGAGCGGCAGCACCCGGAGAAACTCAGAGCAGCAGCACCGCGAGAAACTCAGAGAGGCAGCACCCCGAGAAACTCAGAGAGCGGCAGCACCCCGAGAAACTCAGAGAGCGGCAGCACCCCGAGAAACTCAGAGAGCGGCAGCACCCCGAGAAACTCAGAGAGGCACCCTGAGTAACTCAGAGCGGCAGCACCCCAAGAAACGCAGAGAGCGGCAGCACCCGGAGAAACTCAGAGCAGCAGCACCGCGAGAAACTCAGAGAGGCAGCACCCCGAGAAACTCAGAGAGCAGCAGCACCCCGAGAAACTCAGAGAGGCACCCCGAGAAACTCAGAGAGCGGCAGCACCCCGAGAAACTCAGAGAGCGGCAGCACCCCGAGAAACTCAGAGAGGCACCCTGAGAAACTCAGAGAGGCACCCTGAGAAATTCAGCGGCAGCACCCTGAGAAACTCAGAGAGGCACCCCGAGAAACTCAGAGAGCGGCAGCACCCCGAGAAACTCAGAGAGCGGCAGCACCCCGAGAAACTCAGAGAGCGGCAGCACCCCGAGAAACTCAGAGAGCGGCAGCGCCCTGAGAACTCAGAGAGGCACCCCGAGAAACTCAGAGAGGCACCCCGAGAAACTCAGAGAGGCACCCCAAGAAACTCAGAGAGCGGCAGCACCCCGAGAAACTCAGAGAGGCACCCCGAGAAACTCAGAGAGCGGCAGCTCCCCAAGAAACTCAGAGAGCGGCAGCGCCCTGAGAAACTCAGGGAGCAGCAGCACCCCGAGAAACTCAGAGAGCGGCAGCAGCCCGAGAAACTCAGAGCGGCAGCACCCCGAGAAACTCAGAGAGGCAGCACCCCGAGAAACTCAGAGCGGCAGCACCCCGAGAAACTCAGAGAGCGGCAGCACCCCGAGAAACTCAGAGAGGCACCCTGAGAAACTCAGAGCGGCAGCACCCCGAGAAACTCAGAGCGGCAGCACCCCAAGAAACTCAGAGAGGTACCCTGAGAAACTCAGAGAGGCACCCCGAGAAACTCAGAGCGGCAGCACACTGAGAACCTCAGAGAGCGGCAGCACCCTGAGAAACTCAGAGAGCAGCAGCACCCCGAGAAACTCAGAGAGCGGCAGCTCCCCGAGAAACTCAGAGAGCGGCAGCACCCCGAGAAACTCAGAGCGGCCGCACCCCGAGAAACTCAGAGAGCGGCAGCACCCCGAGAAACTCAGAGAGGCACCCCAAGAAACTCAGAGAGGCAGCACCCCGAGAAACTCAGAGAGGCACCCCGAGAAACTCAGAGAGCTGCAGCACCCCGAGAAACTCAGAGAGCTGCAGCACCCCGAGAAACTCATAGCGGCACCCCGAGAAACTCAGAGAGCGGCAGCTGCCCGAGAAACTCAGAGAGCGGCAGCACCCTGAGAAACTCAGAGAGGCACACTGAGAAACTCAGAGAGGCACCCTGAGAAACTCAGAGAGGCACCCCGAGAAACTCAGAGAGTGGCAGCACCCCGAGAAGCTCAGAGAGCGGCAGCTCCCCGAGAAACTCAGAGAGCGGCAGCACCCCGAGAAACTCGGAGAGGCACCCCGAGAAACTCAGAGAGCGGCATCACCCCGAGAAGCTCAGAGAGCGGCAGCACCCCGAGAAGCTCAGAGAGCGGCAGCACCCCGAGAAACTCGGAGAGGCACCCCGAGAAACTCGGAGAGGCACCCCGAGAAACTCGGAGAGGCACCCTGAGAAACTCAGAGAGCGGCAGCACCCCGAGAAGCTCAGAGAGCGGCAGCACCCCGAGAAGCTCAGAGAGCGGCAGCACCCCGAGAAACTCAGAGAGGCATCCCGAGAAACTCGGAGCGGCAGCGCCCCGAGGAACTCAGAGAGCGGCAGCACCCCGAGAAACTCAGAGAGCGGCAGCACCCCGAGAAACTCAGAGAGCGGCAGCACCCCGAGAAACTCAGAGCGGCAGCACCCCGAGAAACTCAGAGAGCAACAGCACCCCGAGAAACTCAGAGAGGCACCCCGAGAAACTCAGAGAGGCAGCACCCCGAGAAACTCAGAGAGCGGCAGCACCCTGAGAAACTCAGAGAGCGGCAGCTCCCCGAAAAACTCAGAGAGGCACCCTGAGTAACTCAGAGAGCAGCAGCACCCCGAGAAACTCATAGCAGCAGCACCCTGAGAGACTCATAGCGGCAGCACCCCGAGAAACTCAGAGAGGCACCCTGAGAAACTCAGAGAGCGGCAGCACCCCGAGAAACTCGGAGAGCGGCAGCACCCCGAGAAACTCAGAGAGCGGCAGCACCCCGAGAAACTCAGAGAGGCACCCCGAGAAACTCAGAGAGCGGCAGCACCCTGAGAAACTCAGAGAGCAGCAGCACCCCGAGAAACTCAGAGAGGCACCCCGAGAACCTCAGAGAGGCACCCCGAGAACCTCAGAGAGGCACCCCGAGAACCTCAGAGAGGCACCCCGAGAACCTCAGAGAGGCACCCCGAGAAACTCAGAGAGGCACCCTGAGAAACTCAGAGAGCAGAGGCACCCTGAGAAACTGAGAGAGGCAGCACCCCGAGAAACTCAGAGAGCGGCAGCATCCCGAGAAACTCAGAGAGCGGCAGCACCCCGAGAAACTCAGAGAGCGGCAGCACCCCGAGAAACTCAGAGAGCGGCAGCACCCCGAGAAACTCAGAGAGCGGCAGCACCCCGAGAAACTCAGAGAGCGGCAGCACCCCGAGAAACTCAGAGAGCGGCAGCACCCCGAGAAACTCAGAGAGGCACCCTGAGAAACTCAGAGAGGCACCCTGAGAAATTCAGCGGCAGCACCCTGAGAAACTCAGAGAGGCACCCCGAGAAACTCAGAGAGGCACCCCGAGAAACTCAGAGAGCGGCAGCACCCCGAGAAACTCAGAGAGCGGCAGCACCCCGAGAAACTCAGAGAGCGGCAGCACCCCGAGAAACTCAGAGCGGCAGCACCCCGAGAAACTCAGAGAGCGGCAGCGCCCTGAGAACTCAGAGAGGCACCCCGAGAAACTCAGAGAGGCACCCCAAGAAACTCAGAGAGCGGCAGCACCCCGAGAAACTCAGAGAGGCACCCCGAGAAACTCAGAGAGCGGCAGCTCCCCAAGAAACTCAGAGAGCGGCAGCGCCCTGAGAACTCAGAGAGGCACCCCGAGAAACTCAGAGAGCGGCAGCACCCCGAGAAACTCAGAGAGCGGCAGCACCCCGAGAAACTCAGAGAGGCACCCCGAGAAACTCAGAGAGCGGCAGCACCCCGGGAAACTCAGAGAGGCACCTCGAGAAACTCAGAGAGCGGCAGCTCCCCAAGAAACTCAGAGAGGCACCCTGACAAACTCAGAGAGCGGCAGCACCCCGAGAAACTCAGAGAGGCACCCCGAGAAACTCAGAGAGGCACCCTGAGAAACTCAGAGCGGCAGCTCCCCGAGAAACTCAGAGAGCGGCAGCTCCCCGAGAAACTCAGAGAGCGGCAGCTCCCCGAGAAACTCAGAGAGGCACCCCGAGAAACTCAGAGAGCGGCAGCACCCTGAGAAACTCAGAGAGCAGCAGCACCCCGAGAAACTCAGAGAGGCACCCCGAGAACCTCAGAGAGGCACCCCGAGAACCTCAGAGAGGCACCCCGAGAACCTCAGAGAGGCACCCCGAGAAACTCAGAGAGGCACCCTGAGAAACTCAGAGAGCAGAGGCACCCTGAGAAACTGAGAGAGGCAGCACCCCGAGAAACTCAGAGAGCGGCAGCATCCCGAGAAACTCAGAGAGCGGCAGCACCCCGAGAAACTCAGAGAGCGGCAGCACCCCGAGAAACTCAGAGAGCGGCAGCACCCCGAGAAACTCAGAGAGCGGCAGCACCCCGAGAAACTCAGAGAGCGGCAGCACCCCGAGAAACTCAGAGAGGCACCCTGAGAAACTCAGAGAGGCACCCTGAGAAATTCAGCGGCAGCACCCTGAGAAACTCAGAGAGGCACCCCGAGAAACTCAGAGAGCGGCAGCACCCCGAGAAACTCAGAGAGCGGCAGCACCCCGAGAAACTCAGAGAGCGGCAGCACCCCGAGAAACTCAGAGAGCGGCAGCACCCCGAGAAACTCAGAGCGGCAGCACCCCGAGAAACTCAGAGAGCGGCAGCGCCCTGAGAACTCAGAGAGGCACCCCGAGAAACTCAGAGAGGCACCCCAAGAAACTCAGAGAGCGGCAGCACCCCGAGAAACTCAGAGAGGCACCCCGAGAAACTCAGAGAGCGGCAGCTCCCCAAGAAACTCAGAGAGCGGCAGCGCCCTGAGAACTCAGAGAGGCACCCCGAGAAACTCAGAGAGCGGCAGCACCCCGAGAAACTCAGAGAGCGGCAGCACCCCGAGAAACTCAGAGAGGCACCCCGAGAAACTCAGAGAGCGGCAGCACCCCGGGAAACTCAGAGAGGCACCTCGAGAAACTCAGAGAGCGGCAGCACCCCGAGAAACTCAGAGAGCGGCAGCACCCCGAGAAACTCAGAGAGGCAGCACCCCGAGAAACTCAGAGCGGCAGCACCCTGAGAAACTCAGAGAGGCACCCTGAGTAACTCAGAGCGGCAGCACCCCGAGAAACTCAGAGAGGCATCCCGAGAAACTCGGAGCGGCAGCGCCCCGAGGAACTCAGAGAGCGGCAGCACCCCGAGAAACTCAGAGAGCGGCAGCACCCCGAGAAACTCAGAGAGCGGCAGCACCCCGAGAAACTCAGAGCGGCAGCACCCCGAGAAACTCAGAGAGCAACAGCACCCCGAGAAACTCAGAGAGGCACCCCGAGAAACTCAGAGAGGCAGCACCCCGAGAAACTCAGAGAGCGGCAGCACCCTGAGAAACTCAGAGAGCGGCAGCTCCCCGAAAAACTCAGAGAGGCACCCTGAGTAACTCAGAGAGCAGCAGCACCCCGAGAAACTCATAGCAGCAGCACCCTGAGAGACTCATAGCGGCAGCACCCCGAGAAACTCAGAAAGGCACCCTGAGAAACTCAGAGAGCGGCAGCACCCCGAGAAACTCGGAGAGCGGCAGCACCCCGAGAAACTCAGAGAGCGGCAGCACCCCGAGAAACTCAGAGAGGCACCCCGAGAAACTCAGAGAGCGGCAGCACCCTGAGAAACTCAGAGAGCAGCAGCACCCCGAGAAACTCAGAGAGGCACCCCGAGAACCTCAGAGAGGCACCCCGAGAACCTCAGAGAGGCACCCCGAGAACCTCAGAGAGGCACCCCGAGAAACTCAGAGAGGCACCCTGAGAAACTCAGAGAGCAGAGGCACCCTGAGAAACTGAGAGAGGCAGCACCCCGAGAAACTCAGAGAGCGGCAGCACCCCGAGAAACTCAGAGAGCGGCAGCACCCCGAGAAACTCAGAGAGCGGCAGCACCCCGAGAAACTCAGAGAGCGGCAGCACCCCGAGAAACTCAGAGAGCGGCAGCACCCCGAGAAACTCAGAGAGCGGCAGCACCCCGAGAAACTCAGAGAGCGGCAGCACCCCGAGAAACTCAGAGAGGCACCCTGAGAAACTCAGAGAGGCACCCTGAGAAATTCAGCGGCAGCACCCTGAGAAACTCAGAGAGGCACCCCGAGAAACTCAGAGAGCGGCAGCACCCCGAGAAACTCAGAGAGCGGCAGCACCCCGAGAAACTCAGAGAGCGGCAGCACCCCGAGAAACTCAGAGCGGCAGCACCCCGAGAAACTCAGAGAGCGGCAGCGCCCTGAGAACTCAGAGAGGCACCCCGAGAAACTCAGAGAGGCACCCCAAGAAACTCAGAGAGCGGCAGCACCCCGAGAAACTCAGAGAGGCACCCCGAGAAACTCAGAGAGCGGCAGCTCCCCAAGAAACTCAGAGAGCGGCAGCGCCCTGAGAACTCAGAGAGGCACCCCGAGAAACTCAGAGAGCGGCAGCACCCCGAGAAACTCAGAGAGCGGCAGCACCCCGAGAAACTCAGAGAGGCACCCCGAGAAACTCAGAGAGCGGCAGCACCCCGGGAAACTCAGAGAGGCACCTCGAGAAACTCAGAGAGCGGCAGCACCCCGAGAAACTCAGAGAGGCACCCCGAGAAACTCAGAGAGGCACCCTGAGAAACTCAGAGCGGCAGCTCCCCGAGAAACTCAGAGAGCGGCAGCTCCCCGAGAAACTCAGAGAGCGGCAGCTCCCCGAGAAACACAGAGAGGCACCCCGAGAAACTCAGAGAGGCACCCTGAGTAACTCAGAGAGCGGCAGCACCCCGAGAAAGTCAGAGCGGCAGCACCCCGAGAAACTCAGAGAGGCACCCCGAGAAACTCAGAGAGCGGCAGCACCCCGAGAAACTCAGAGCGGCCGCACCCTGAGTAACTCAGAGCGGCAGCACCCCGAGAAACTCAGAGAGCGGCAGCACCCCGAGAAACTCAGAGAGCGGCAGCTGCCCGAGAAACTCAGAGAGCGGCAGCACCCCGAGAAACTCAGAGAGCGGCAGCTGCCCGAGAAACTCAGAGAGCGGCAGCACCCCGAGAAACTCAGAGAGGCACCCCGAGAAACTCAGAGAGGCACCCCGAGAAACTCAGAGAGGCACCCCGAGAAACTCAGAGAGCGGCACCACCCCGGGAAACTCAGAGAGGCACCCTGAGAAACTCAGAGAGCGTCAGCACCCTGACAAACTCAGAGAGCGGCAGCACCCCGAGAAACTCAGAGAGGCTCCCCGAGAAACTCAGAGCGGCAGCTCCCCGAGAAGCTCAGAGAGCGGCAGCACCCCGAGAAGCTCAGAGAGCGGCAGCACCCCGAGAAGCTCAGAGAGCGGCAGCACCCCGAGAAGCTCAGAGAGCGGCAGCACCCCGAGAAACTCAGAGAGGCAGCACCCCGAGAAACTCAGAGAGCGGCAGCACACCGAGAAACTCAGAGCGGCCGCACCCCGAGGAACTCAGAGAGCGGCAGCTCCCCGAGAAACTCAGAGAGGCACCCTGAGAAACTCAGAGAGCGGCAGCACCCCGAGAAACTCAGAGAGCGGCAGCACCCCGAGAAACTCAGAGAGGCACCCTGAGTAACTCAGAGAGCGGCAGCACCCCGAGAAACTCAGAGAGGCACCCCGAGAAGCTCAGAGAGCGGCAGCACCCCGAGAAACTCAGAGAGCGGCAGCTCCCCGAAAAACTCAGGCACCCTGAGTAACTCAGAGAGTGGCAGCACCCCGAGAAACTCAGAGAGCGGCAGCACCCCGAGAAACTCAGAGAGGCACTCTGAGTAACTCAGAGCGGCAGCACCCCAAGAAACGAAGAGAGCGGCAGCACCCCGAGAAACTCAGAGAGGCACCCTGAGAAACTCGGAGAGCAACAGCACCCCGAGAAACTCAGAGAGGCACCCCGAGAAGCTCAGAGAGCGGCAGCACCCCGAGAAACTAAGAGAGGCACCCCGAGAAACTCAGAGAGGCACCCCGAGAAACTCAGAGAGGCAGCACCCCGAGAAACTCAGAGCGGCAGCACCCCGAGAAACTCAGAGAGGCACCCTGAGTAACTCAGAGCGGCAGCACCCCGAGAAACTGAGAGAGGCACCCCGAGAAACTCAGAGAGCGGCAGCACCCCGAGAAACTCAGAGAGCGGCAGCTCCCCGAGAAACTCAGAGAGCGGCAGCTCCCCGAAAAACTCAGAGAGGCACCCCGAGAAACTCAGAGAGCGGCAGCACCCCGAGAAACTCAGAGAGCGGCAGCACCCCGAGAAACTCAGAGAGGCAGCACCCCGAGAAACTCAGAGCGGCAGCACCCTGAGAAACTCAGAGAGGCACCCTGAGTAACTCAGAGCGGCAGCACCCCGAGAAACTCAGAGAGGCATCCCGAGAAACTCGGAGCGGCAGCGCCCCGAGGAACTCAGAGAGCGGCAGCACCCCGAGAAACTCAGAGAGCGGCAGCACCCCGAGAAACTCAGAGAGCGGCAGCACCCCGAGAAACTCAGAGCGGCAGCACCCCGAGAAACTCAGAGAGCAACAGCACCCCGAGAAACTCAGAGAGGCACCCCGAGAAACTCAGAGAGGCAGCACCCCGAGAAACTCAGAGAGCGGCAGCACCCTGAGAAACTCAGAGAGCGGCAGCTCCCCGAAAAACTCAGAGAGGCACCCTGAGTAACTCAGAGAGCAGCAGCACCCCGAGAAACTCATAGCAGCAGCACCCTGAGAGACTCATAGCGGCAGCACCCCGAGAAACTCAGAGAGGCACCCTGAGAAACTCAGAGAGCGGCAGCACCCCGAGAAACTCGGAGAGCGGCAGCACCCCGAGAAACTCAGAGAGCGGCAGCACCCCGAGAAACTCAGAGAGGCACCCCGAGAAACTCAGAGAGCGGCAGCACCCTGAGAAACTCAGAGAGCAGCAGCACCCCGAGAAACTCAGAGAGGCACCCCGAGAACCTCAGAGAGGCACCCCGAGAACCTCAGAGAGGCACCCCGAGAAACTCAGAGAGGCACCCTGAGAAACTCAGAGAGCAGAGGCACCCTGAGAAACTGAGAGAGGCAGCACCCCGAGAAACTCAGAGAGCGGCAGCACCCCGAGAAACTCAGAGAGCGGCAGCACCCCGAGAAACTCAGAGAGCGGCAGCACCCCGAGAAACTCAGAGAGCGGCAGCACCCCGAGAAACTCAGAGAGCGGCAGCACCCCGAGAAACTCAGAGAGCGGCAGCACCCCGAGAAACTCAGAGAGGCACCCTGAGAAACTCAGAGAGGCACCCTGAGAAATTCAGCGGCAGCACCCTGAGAAACTCAGAGAGGCACCCCGAGAAACTCAGAGAGCGGCAGCACCCCGAGAAACTCAGAGAGCGGCAGCACCCCGAGAAACTCAGAGAGCGGCAGCACCCCGAGAAACTCAGAGCGGCAGCACCCCGAGAAACTCAGAGAGCGGCAGCGCCCTGAGAACTCAGAGAGGCACCCCGAGAAACTCAGAGAGGCACCCCAAGAAACTCAGAGAGCGGCAGCACCCCGAGAAACTCAGAGAGGCACCCCGAGAAACTCAGAGAGCGGCAGCTCCCCAAGAAACTCAGAGAGCGGCAGCGCCCTGAGAACTCAGAGAGGCACCCCGAGAAACTCAGAGAGCGGCAGCACCCCGAGAAACTCAGAGAGCGGCAGCACCCCGAGAAACTCAGAGAGGCACCCCGAGAAACTCAGAGAGCGGCAGCACCCCGGGAAACTCAGAGAGGCACCTCGAGAAACTCAGAGAGCGGCAGCTCCCCAAGAAACTCAGAGAGGCACCCTGACAAACTCAGAGAGCGGCAGCACCCCGAGAAACTCAGAGAGGCACCCCGAGAAACTCAGAGAGGCACCCTGAGAAACTCAGAGCGGCAGCTCCCCGAGAAACTCAGAGAGCGGCAGCTCCCCGAGAAACTCAGAGAGCGGCAGCTCCCCGAGAAACACAGAGAGGCACCCCGAGAAACTCAGAGAGGCACCCTGAGTAACTCAGAGAGCGGCAGCACCCCGAGAAAGTCAGAGCGGCAGCACCCCGAGAAACTCAGAGAGGCACCCCGAGAAACTCAGAGAGCGGCAGCACCCCGAGAAACTCAGAGCGGCCGCACCCCGAGGAACTCAGAGAGCGGCAGCACCCCGAGGAACTCAGAGCGACAGCACCCCGAGAAACTGAGAGAGCGGCAGCTCCCCGAGAAACTCAGAGAGGCACCCTGAGAAACTCAGAGAGTGGCAGCTCCCCGAGAAACTGAGAGAGGCAGCACTCTGAGAACTCAGAGCAGCAGCACCCCGAGAAACTCAGAGAGCGGCAGCACCCCGAGAAACTCAGAGAGGCAGCACCCTGAGAAACTCAGAGAGGCAGCACCCTGAGAAACTCAGACAGCGGCAGCACCCCGAGAAACTCAGAGAGGCACCCTGAGAACTCAGAGCGGCAGCACCCAGAGAAACTCAGAGAGCGGCAGCACCCCGAGAAACACAGAGAGGCACCCTGAGTAACTCAGAGAGTGGCAGCACCCCGAGAAACTCAGAGAGCGGCAGCACCCTGAGAACTCAGAGCGGCAGCACCCCGAGAAACTCAGAGAGCGGCAGCACCCCGAGAAACACAGAGAGGCACCCCGAGAAGCTCAGAGAGCGGCAGCACCCCGAGAAACTCAGAGAGCGGCAGCTCCCGAAAAACTCAGAGAGGCACCCTGAGTAACTCAGAGAGTGGCAGCACCCCGAGAAACGCAGAGAGCGGCAGCACCCCGAGAAACTCAGAGAGGCAGCACCCCGAGAAACTCAGAGCGGCAGCACCCTGAGAAACTCAGAGAGGCACCCTGAGTAACTCAGAGCGGCAGCACCCCGAGAAACTCAGAGAGCGGCAGCACCCCGAGAAACTCAGAGAGCGGCAGCTGCCCGAGAAACTCAGAGAGCGGCAGCACCCCGAGAAACTCAGAGAGCGGCAGCTGCCCGAGAAACTCAGAGAGCGGCAGCACCCCGAGAAACTCAGAGAGGCACCCCGAGAAACTCAGAGAGGCACCCCGAGAAACTCAGAGAGGCACCCCGAGAAACTCAGAGAGCGGCACCACCCCGGGAAACTCAGAGAGGCACCCTGAGAAACTCAGAGAGCGTCAGCACCCTGACAAACTCAGAGAGCGGCAGCACCCCGAGAAACTCAGAGAGGCTCCCCGAGAAACTCAGAGCGGCAGCTCCCCGAGAAACTCAGAGAGCGGCAGCACCCCGAGAAGCTCAGAGAGCGGCAGCACCCCGAGAAGCTCAGAGAGCGGCAGCACCCCGAGAAGCTCAGAGAGCGGCAGCACCCCGAGAAGCTCAGAGAGCGGCAGCACCCCGAGAAAGTCAGAGCGGCAGCACCCCGAGAAACTCAGAGAGGCAGCACCCCGAGAAACTCAGAGAGCGGCAGCACACCGAGAAACTCAGAGCGGCCGCACCCCGAGGAACTCAGAGAGCGGCAGCTCCCCGAGAAACTCAGAGAGGCACCCTGAGAAACTCAGAGCGGCAGCACCCCGAGAAACTCAGAGAGCGGCAGCACCCCGAGAAACTCAGAGAGGCACCCTGAGTAACTCAGAGAGCGGCAGCACCCCGAGAAACTCAGAGAGGCACCCTGAGAAGCTCAGAGAGCGGCAGCACCCCGAGAAACTCAGAGAGCGGCAGCTCCCCGAAAAACTCAGGCACCCTGAGTAACTCAGAGAGTGGCAGCACCCCGAGAAACTCAGAGAGCGGCAGCACCCCGAGAAACTCAGAGAGGCACTCTGAGTAACTCAGAGCGGCAGCACCCCAAGAAACGAAGAGAGCGGCAGCACCCCGAGAAACTCAGAGAGGCACCCTGAGAAACTCGGAGAGCAACAGCACCCCGAGAAACTCAGAGAGGCACCCCGAGAAGCTCAGAGAGCGGCAGCACCCCGAGAAACTAAGAGAGGCACCCCGAGAAACTCAGAGAGGCACCCCGAGAAACTCAGAGAGGCAGCACCCCGAGAAACTCAGAGCGGCAGCACCCCGAGAAACTCAGAGAGGCACCCTGAGTAACTCAGAGCGGCAGCACCCCGAGAAACTGAGAGAGGCACCCCGAGAAACTCAGAGAGCGGCAGCACCCCGAGAAACTCAGAGAGCGGCAGCACCCCGAGAAACTCAGAGAGCGGCAGCACCCCGAGAAACTCAGAGAGCGGCAGCACCCCGAGAAACTCAGAGAGCGGCAGCACCCCGAGAAACTCAGAGCGGCAGCACCCCGAGAAACTCAGAGAGCGGCAGCGCCCTGAGAACTCAGAGAGGCACCCCGAGAAACTCAGAGAGGCACCCCAAGAAACTCAGAGAGCGGCAGCACCCCGAGAAACTCAGAGAGGCACCCCGAGAAACTCAGAGAGCGGCAGCTCCCCAAGAAACTCAGAGAGCGGCAGCGCCCTGAGAACTCAGAGAGGCACCCCGAGAAACTCAGAGAGCGGCAGCACCCCGAGAAACTCAGAGAGCGGCAGCACCCCGAGAAACTCAGAGAGGCACCCCGAGAAACTCAGAGAGCGGCAGCACCCCGGGAAACTCAGAGAGGCACCTCGAGAAACTCAGAGAGCGGCAGCTCCCCAAGAAACTCAGAGAGGCACCCTGACAAACTCAGAGAGCGGCAGCACCCCGAGAAACTCAGAGAGGCACCCCGAGAAACTCAGAGAGGCACCCTGAGAAACTCAGAGCGGCAGCTCCCCGAGAAACTCAGAGAGCGGCAGCTCCCCGAGAAACTCAGAGAGCGGCAGCTCCCCGAGAAACACAGAGAGGCACCCCGAGAAACTCAGAGAGGCACCCTGAGTAACTCAGAGAGCGGCAGCACCCCGAGAAAGTCAGAGCGGCAGCACCCCGAGAAACTCAGAGAGGCACCCCGAGAAACTCAGAGAGCGGCAGCACCCCGAGAAACTCAGAGCGGCCGCACCCCGAGGAACTCAGAGAGCGGCAGCACCCCGAGGAACTCAGAGCGACAGCACCCCGAGAAACTGAGAGAGCGGCAGCTCCCCGAGAAACTCAGAGAGGCACCCTGAGAAACTCAGAGAGTGGCAGCTCCCCGAGAAACTGAGAGAGGCAGCACTCTGAGAACTCAGAGCAGCAGCACCCCGAGAAACTCAGAGAGCGGCAGCACCCCGAGAAACTCAGAGAGGCAGCACCCTGAGAAACTCAGAGAGGCAGCACCCTGAGAAACTCAGACAGCGGCAGCACCCCGAGAAACTCAGAGAGGCACCCTGAGAACTCAGAGCGGCAGCACCCAGAGAAACTCAGAGAGCGGCAGCACCCCGAGAAACACAGAGAGGCACCCTGAGTAACTCAGAGAGTGGCAGCACCCCGAGAAACTCAGAGAGCGGCAGCACCCTGAGAACTCAGAGCGGCAGCACCCCGAGAAACTCAGAGAGCGGCAGCACCCCGAGAAACACAGAGAGGCACCCCGAGAAGCTCAGAGAGCGGCAGCACCCCGAGAAACTCAGAGAGCGGCAGCTCCCCGAAAAACTCAGAGAGGCACCCTGAGTAACTCAGAGAGTGGCAGCACCCCGAGAAACGCAGAGAGCGGCAGCACCCCGAGAAACTCAGAGAGGCAGCACCCCGAGAAACTCAGAGCGGCAGCACCCTGAGAAACTCAGAGAGGCACCCTGAGTAACTCAGAGCGGCAGCACCCCGAGAAACTCAGAGAGCGGCAGCACCCCGAGAAACTCAGAGAGCGGCAGCTGCCCGAGAAACTCAGAGAGCGGCAGCACCCCGAGAAACTCAGAGAGCGGCAGCTGCCCGAGAAACTCAGAGAGCGGCAGCACCCCGAGAAACTCAGAGAGGCACCCCGAGAAACTCAGAGAGGCACCCCGAGAAACTCAGAGAGCGGCACCACCCCGGGAAACTCAGAGAGGCACCCTGAGAAACTCAGAGAGCGTCAGCACCCTGACAAACTCAGAGAGCGGCAGCACCCCGAGAAACTCAGAGAGGCTCCCCGAGAAACTCAGAGCGGCAGCTCCCCGAGAAACTCAGAGAGCGGCAGCACCCCGAGAAGCTCAGAGAGCGGCAGCACCCCGAGAAGCTCAGAGAGCGGCAGCACCCCGAGAAGCTCAGAGAGCGGCAGCACCCCGAGAAAGTCAGAGCGGCAGCACCCCGAGAAACTCAGAGAGGCAGCACCCCGAGAAACTCAGAGAGCGGCAGCACACCGAGAAACTCAGAGCGGCCGCACCCCGAGGAACTCAGAGAGCGGCAGCTCCCCGAGAAACTCAGAGAGGCACCCTGAGAAACTCAGAGCGGCAGCACCCCGAGAAACTCAGAGAGCGGCAGCACCCCGAGAAACTCAGAGAGGCACCCTGAGTAACTCAGAGAGCGGCAGCACCCCGAGAAACTCAGAGAGGCACCCTGAGAAGCTCAGAGAGCGGCAGCACCCCGAGAAACTCAGAGAGCGGCAGCTCCCCGAAAAACTCAGGCACCCTGAGTAACTCAGAGAGTGGCAGCACCCCGAGAAACTCAGAGAGCGGCAGCACCCCGAGAAACTCAGAGAGGCACTCTGAGTAACTCAGAGCGGCAGCACCCCAAGAAACGAAGAGAGCGGCAGCACCCCGAGAAACTCAGAGAGGCACCCTGAGAAACTCGGAGAGCAACAGCACCCCGAGAAACTCAGAGAGGCACCCCGAGAAGCTCAGAGAGCGGCAGCACCCCGAGAAACTAAGAGAGGCACCCCGAGAAACTCAGAGAGGCACCCCGAGAAACTCAGAGAGGCAGCACCCCGAGAAACTCAGAGCGGCAGCACCCCGAGAAACTCAGAGAGGCACCCTGAGTAACTCAGAGCGGCAGCACCCCGAGAAACTGAGAGAGGCACCCCGAGAAACTCAGAGAGCGGCAGCACCCCGAGAAACTCAGAGAGCGGCAGCTCCCCGAGAAACTCAGAGAGCGGCAGCTCCCCGAAAAACTCAGAGAGGCACCCCGAGAAACTCAGAGAGCGGCAGCACCCCGAGAAACTCAGAGAGCGGCAGCACCCCGAGAAACTCAGAGAGGCAGCACCCCGAGAAACTCAGAGCGGCAGCACCCTGAGAAACTCAGAGAGGCACCCTGAGTAACTCAGAGCGGCAGCACCCTGAGAAACTGAGAGAGGCACCCCGAGAAACTCAGAGAGCGGCAGCACCCCGAGAAACTCAGAGAGCGGCAGCTCCCCGAGAAACTCAGAGAGGCACCCTGAGAAACTCGGAGAGCAACAGCACCCCGAGAAACTCAGAGAGGCACCCCGAGCAGCTCAGAGAGCGGCATCACCCCGAGAAACTAAGAGAGGCACCCCGAGAAACTCAGAGAGGCACCCCGAGAAACTCAGAGAGGCAGCACCCCGAGAAACTCAGAGCGGCAGCACCCCGAGAAACTCAGAGAGGCACCCCGAGAAACTCAGAGAGCGGCAGCACCCCGAGAAACTCAGAGAGCGGCAGCACCCCGAGAAACTCAGAGAGCGGCAGCTCCCCGAGAAACTCGGAGAGCAACAGCACCCTGAGAAACTCAGAGAGGCACCCCGATAAACTCAGAGAGCAGCAGAACCCCGAGAAACTCAGAGAGCGGCAGCACCCCGAGAAACTCAGAGCAGCAGCACCCCGAGGAACTCAGAACGGCAGCACCCCGAGAAACTCAGAGAGGCACCCTTAGAAACTCAGAGCGGCAGCACCCCGAAAAACTCAGAGCGGCAGCACCCCGAAAAACTCAGAGCGGCAGCACCCCGAGAAACTCAGAGAGGTACCCTGAGAAACTCAGAGAGGCACCCCGAGAAACTCAGAGCGGCAGCACCCTGAGAAACTGAGAGAGGCACCCCGAGAAACTCAGAGAGCGGCAGCACCCCGAGAAACGCAGAGAGCGGCAGCACCCCGAGAAACGCAGAGAGCGGCAGCACCCTGAGAAACTCAGAGAGCAGCAGCACCCCGAGAAACTCAGAGAGGCACCCCGAGAAACTCAGAGAGTGGCAGCACCCCGAGAAACTCAGAGAGGCACCCCGATAAACTCAGAGAGGCAGCACCCCGAGAAACTCAGAGCGGCAGCACCCTGAGAAACTGAGAGAGGCACCCCGAGAAACTCAGAGAGCGGCAGCTCCCCGAGAAACTCAGAGAGCGGCAGCACCCTGAGAACTCAGAGCGGCAGCACCCCGAGAAACTCAGAGAGCGGCAGCACCCTGAGAAACTCATAGCGACAGCGCCCCGAGAAACTCAGAGAGGCACCCTGAGTAACTCAGAGAGTGGCAGCACCCCGAGAAACTGAGAGAGGCACCCCGAGAAACTCAGAGAGGCAGCACCCCGAGAAACTCAGAGCGGCAGCACCCTGAGAAACTGAGAGAGGCACCCCGAGAAACTCACAGAGCGGCAGCACCCCGAGAAACTCAGAGAGCGGCAGCACCCCGAGAAACTCAGAGAGCGGCAGCTCCCCGAGAAACTCAGAGAGCAGCAGCTCCCCGAGAAACTCAGAGAGGCACCCCGAGAAACTCAGAGAGCAGCAGAACCCCGAGAAACTCAGAGAGCGGCAGCACCCCGAAAAACTCAGAGCGGCAGCACCCCGAAAAACTCAGAGCGGCAGCACCCCGAAAAACTCAGAGCGGCAGCACCCCGAGAAACTCAGAGAGGTACCCTGAGAAACTCAGAGAGGCACCCCGAGAAACTCAGAGCGGCAGCACCCTGAGAAACTGAGAGAGGCACCCCGAGAAACTCAGAGAGCGGCAGCACCCCGAGAAACGCAGAGAGCGGCAGCACCCCGAGAAACTCAGAGAGCGGCAGCTCCCCGAGAAACTCAGAGAGGCAGCTCCCCGAGAAACTCAGAGAGCGGCAGCACCCTGAGAAACTCATAGCGACAGCGCCCCGAGAAACTCAGAGAGGCACCCTGAGTAACTCAGAGAGTGGCAGCACCCCGAGAAACTGAGAGAGGCACCCCGAGAAACTCAGAGAGCAGCAGCTCCCCGAGAAACTCAGAGAGCGGCAGCACCCTGAGAACTCAGAGCGGCAGCACCCCGAGAAACTCAGAGAGCGGCAGCATCCTGAGAAACTCAGAGAGGCACCCTGAGAAACTCGGAGAGCGGCAGCTCCCCGAGAAACACAGAGAGGCACCCTGAGAAACTCGGAGAGCAACAGCACCCCGAGAAACTCAGAGAGGCACCCCGAGAAGCTCAGAGAGCGGCAGCACCCCGAAAAACTCAGAGAGGCAGCACCCCGAGAAACTCAGAGCGGCAGCACCCTGAGAAACTCAGAGAGGCACCCGGAGTAACTCAGAGCGGCAGCACCCTGAGAAACTGAGAGAGGCACCCTGAGTAACTCAGAGCGGCAGCACCCCGAGAAACTCAGAGAGCGGCAGCTCCCCGAGAAACTCAGAGAGGCACCCTGAGAAACTCGGAGAGCAACAGCACCCCGAGAAACTCAGAGAGGCACCCCGAGAAGCTCAGAGAGCGGCAGCACCCCGAGAAACTCAGAGAGGCACCCCGAGAAACTCAGAGAGGCACCCTGAGTAACTCAGAGCGGCAGCACCCTGAGAAACTGAGAGAGGCACCCCGAGAAACTCAGAGAGCGGCAGCACCCCGAGAAACTCAGAGAGCGGCAGCACCCCGAGAAACTCAGAGAGCGGCAGCACCCCGAGAAACTCAGAGAGCGGCAGCACCCTGAGAAACTCAGAGAGCGGCAGCTCCCCGAGAAACTCAGAGAGCGGCAGCTCCCCGAGAAACTCAGAGAGCGGCAGCACCCCGAGAAACTCAGAGCAGCAGCACCCCGAGGAACTCAGAACGGCAGCACCCCGAGAAACTCAGAGAGGCACCCCGAGAAACTCAGAGAGCAGCAGAACCCCGAGAAACTCAGAGAGCGGCAGAACCCCGAGAAACTCAGAGAGCGGCAGCACCCCGAGAAACTCAGAGCAGCAGCACCCCGAGGAACTCAGAACGGCAGCACCCCGAGAAACTCAGAGAGGCACCCTGAGAAACTCAGAGCGGCACCCTGAGAAACTCAGAGCGGCAGCACCCCGAAAAATTCAGAGCGGCAGCACCCCGAGAAACTCAGAGAGGTACCCTGAGAAACTCAGAGAGGCACCCCGAGAAACTCAGAGCGCGGCAGCTCCCCGAGAAACTCAGAGAGCGGCAGCACCCTGAGAAACTCAGAGCGGCAGCACCCCGAGAAATTCAGAGAGCGGCAGCACCCTGAGAAACTGAGAGAGGCAGCACCCTGAGAAACTGAGAGAGGCACCCCGAGAAACTCAGAGAGCGGCAGCTCCCCGAGAAACTCAGAGAGGCAGCACCCCGAGAAACTCAGAGCGGCAGCACCCCGAGAAACTCAGAGCGGCAGCACCCTGAGAAACTCAGAGAGGCACCCGGAGTAACTCAGAGCGGCAGCACTCTGAGAAACTGAGAGAGGCACCCCGAGAAACTCAGAGAGCGGCAGCTCCCCGAGAAACTCAGAGAGGCACCCTGAGAAACTCGGAGAGCAACAGCACCCCGAGAAACTCAGAGAGGCACCCCGAGAAGCTCAGAGAGCGGCAGCACCCCGAGAAACTCAAAGAGGCACCCCGAGAAACTCAGAGAGGCACCCTGAGTAACTCAGAGCGGCAGCACCCCGAGAAACTCAGAGAGCGGCAGCTCCCCGAGAAACTCAGAGAGGCACCCTGAGAAACTCGGAGAGCAACAGCACCCCGAGAAACTCAGAGAGGCACCCCGAGAAGCTCAGAGAGCGGCAGCACCCCGAGAAACTCAGAGAGGCACCCCGAGAAACTCAGAGAGGCACCCTGAGTAACTCAGAGCGGCAGCACCCTGAGAAACTGAGAGAGGCACCCCGAGAAACTCAGAGAGCGGCAGCACCCCGAGAAACGCAGAGAGCGGCAGCACCCCGAGAAACTCATAGCGACAGCGCCCCGAGAAACTCAGAGAGGCACCGCGAGAAACTCAGAGAGGCATCTCGAGAAACTCAGAGAGCAACAGCACCCCGAGAAACTCAGAGAGGCACCCCGAGAAACTCAGAGAGCGGCAGCACCCCGAGAAACTCAGAGAGCGGCAGCACCCCGAGAAACTCAGAGAGCGGCAGCTCCCCGAGAAACTCAGAGAGCAGCAGCTCCCCGAGAAACTCAGAGAGGCACCCCGAGAAACTCAGAGAGCAGCAGAACCCCGAGAAACTCAGAGAGCGGCAGCACCCCGAAAAACTCAGAGCGGCAGCACCCCGAAAAACTCAGAGCGGCAGCACCCCGAAAAACTCAGAGCGGCAGCACCCCGAGAAACTCAGAGAGGTACCCTGAGAAACTCAGAGAGGCACCCCGAGAAACTCAGAGCGGCAGCACCCTGAGAAACTGAGAGAGGCACCCCGAGAAACTCAGAGAGCGGCAGCACCCCGAGAAACGCAGAGAGCGGCAGCACCCCGAGAAACTCAGAGAGCGGCAGCTCCCCGAGAAACTCAGAGAGGCAGCTCCCCGAGAAACTCAGAGAGCGGCAGCACCCTGAGAAACTCATAGCGACAGCGCCCCGAGAAACTCAGAGAGGCAGCACCCCGAGAAACTCAGAGAGTGGCAGCACCCCGAGAAGCTCAGAGAGCGGCAGCTCCCCAAAAAACTCAGAGAGGCACCCTGAGTAACTCAGAGAGTGGCAGCACCCCGAGAAACTGAGAGAGGCACCCCGAGAAACTCAGAGAGCGGCAGCTCCCCGAGAAACTCAGAGAGCGGCAGCACCCTGAGAACTCAGAGCGGCAGCACCCCGAGAAACTCAGAGAGCGGCAGCACCCTGAGAAACTCAGAGAGGCACCCTGAGAAACTCGGAGAGCGGCAGCTCCCCGAGGAACACAGAGAGGCACCCTGAGAAACTCGGAGAGCAACAGCACCCCGAGAAGCTCAGAGAGCGGCAGCACCCCGAGAAGCTCAGAGAGCGGCAGCACCCCGAAAAACTCAGAGAGGCAGCACCCCGAGAAACTGAGAGAGGCACCCTGAGTAACTCAGAGCGGCAGCACCCCGAGAAACTCAGAGAGCGGCAGCTCCCCGAGAAACTCAGAGAGGCACCCTGAGAAACTCGGAGAGCAACAGCACCCCGAGAAACTCAGAGAGGCACCCCGAGAAGCTCAGAGAGCGGCAGCACCCCGAGAAACTCAGAGAGGCACCCCGAGAAACTCAGAGAGGCACCCTGAGTAACTCAGAGCGGCAGCACCCTGAGAAACTGAGAGAGGCACCCCGAGAAACTCAGAGAGCGGCAGCTCCCCGAGAAACTCAGAGAGCAGCAGCTCCCCGAGAAACTCAGAGAGGCACCCCGAGAAACTCAGAGAGCAGCAGAACCCCGAGAAACTCAGAGAGCGGCAGAACCCCGAGAAACTCAGAGAGCGGCAGCACCCCGAGAAACTCAGAGCAGCAGCACCCCGAGGAACTCAGAACGGCAGCACCCCGAGAAACTCAGAGAGGCACCCTGAGAAACTCAGAGCGGCACCCTGAGAAACTCAGAGCGGCAGCACCCCGAAAAATTCAGAGCGGCAGCACCCCGAGAAACTCAGAGAGGTACCCTGAGAAACTCAGAGAGGCACCCCGAGAAACTCAGAGCGCGGCAGCTCCCCGAGAAACTCAGAGAGCGGCAGCACCCTGAGAAACTCAGAGCGGCAGCACCCCGAGAAATTCAGAGAGCGGCAGCACCCTGAGAAACTGAGAGAGGCAGCACCCTGAGAAACTGAGAGAGGCACCCCGAGAAACTCAGAGAGCGGCAGCTCCCCGAGAAACTCAGAGAGGCAGCACCCCGAGAAACTCAGAGCGGCAGCACCCCGAGAAACTCAGAGCGGCAGCACCCTGAGAAACTCAGAGAGGCACCCGGAGTAACTCAGAGCGGCAGCACCCCGAAAAACTCAGAGCGGCAGCACCCCGAAAAACTCAGAGCGGCAGCACCCCGAGAAACTCAGAGAGGTACCCTGAGAAACTCAGAGAGGCACCCCGAGAAACTCAGAGCGGCAGCACCCTGAGAAACTGAGAGAGGCACCCCGAGAAACTCAGAGAGCGGCAGCACCCCGAGAAACGCAGAGAGCGGCAGCACCCCGAGAAACTCAGAGAGCGGCAGCTCCCCGAGAAACTCAGAGAGGCAGCTCCCCGAGAAACTCAGAGAGCGGCAGCACCCTGAGAAACTCATAGCGACAGCGCCCCGAGAAACTCAGAGAGGCAGCACCCCGAGAAACTCAGAGAGTGGCAGCACCCCGAGAAGCTCAGAGAGCGGCAGCTCCCCAAAAAACTCAGAGAGGCACCCTGAGTAACTCAGAGAGTGGCAGCACCCCGAGAAACTGAGAGAGGCACCCCGAGAAACTCAGAGAGCGGCAGCTCCCCGAGAAACTCAGAGAGCGGCAGCACCCTGAGAACTCAGAGCGGCAGCACCCCGAGAAACTCAGAGAGCGGCAGCACCCTGAGAAACTCAGAGAGGCACCCTGAGAAACTCGGAGAGCGGCAGCTCCCCGAGGAACACAGAGAGGCACCCTGAGAAACTCGGAGAGCAACAGCACCCCGAGAAGCTCAGAGAGCGGCAGCACCCCGAGAAGCTCAGAGAGCGGCAGCACCCCGAAAAACTCAGAGAGGCAGCACCCCGAGAAACTGAGAGAGGCACCCTGAGAAACTCGGAGAGCGGCAGCTCCCCGAGAAACACAGAGAGGCACCCTGAGAAACTCGGAGAGCAACAGCACCCCGAGAAGCTCAGAGAGCGGCAGCACCCCGAGAAGCTCAGAGAGCGGCAGCACCCCGAAAAACTCAGAGAGGCAGCACCCCGAGAAACTCAGAGCGGCAGCACCCTGAGAAACTCAGAGAGGCACCCGGAGTAACTCAGAGCGGCAGCACCCTGAGAAACTGAGAGAGGCACCCTGAGTAACTCAGAGCGGCAGCACCCCGAGAAACTCAGAGAGCGGCAGCTCCCCGAGAAACTCAGAGAGGCACCCTGAGAAACTCGGAGAGCAACAGCACCCCGAGAAACTCAGAGAGGCACCCCGAGAAGCTCAGAGAGCGGCAGCACCCCGAGAAACTCAGAGAGGCACCCCGAGAAACTCAGAGAGGCACCCTGAGTAACTCAGAGCGGCAGCACCCTGAGAAACTGAGAGAGGCACCCCGAGAAACTCAGAGAGCGGCAGCACCCCGAGAAACTCAGAGAGCGGCAGCACCCCGAGAAACTCAGAGAGCGGCAGCACCCCGAGAAACTCAGAGAGCGGCAGCACCCCGAGAAACTCAGAGAGCGGCAGCTCCCCGAGAAACTCAGAGAGCGGCAGCTCCCCGAGAAACTCAGAGAGCGGCAGCTCCCCGAGAAACTCAGAGAGGCACCCCGAGAAACTCAGAGAGCAGCAGAACCCCGAGAAACTCAGAGAGCGGCAGAACCCCGAGAAACTCAGAGAGCGGCAGCACTCCGAGAAACTCAGAGCAGCAGCACCCCGAGGAACTCAGAACGGCAGCACCCCGAGAAACTCAGAGAGGCACCCTGAGAAACTCAGAGCGGCACCCTGAGAAACTCAGAGCGGCAGCACCCCGAAAAATTCAGAGCGGCAGCACCCCGAGAAACTCAGAGAGGTACCCTGAGAAACTCAGAGAGGCACCCCGAGAAACTCAGAGCGCGGCAGCTCCCCGAGAAACTCAGAGAGCGGCAGCACCCTGAGAAACTCAGAGCGGCAGCACCCCGAGAAATTCAGAGAGCGGCAGCACCCTGAGAAACTGAGAGAGGCAGCACCCTGAGAAACTGAGAGAGGCACCCCGAGAAACTCAGAGAGCGGCAGCTCCCCGAGAAACTCAGAGAGGCAGCACCCCGAGAAACTCAGAGCGGCAGCACCCCGAGAAACTCAGAGCGGCAGCACCCTGAGAAACTCAGAGAGGCACCCGGAGTAACTCAGAGCGGCAGCACCCTGAGAAACTGAGAGAGGCACCCCGAGAAACTCAGAGAGCGGCAGCTCCCCGAGAAACTCAGAGAGGCACCCTGAGAAACTCGGAGAGCAACAGCACCCCGAGAAACTCAGAGAGGCACCCCGAGAAGCTCAGAGAGCGGCAGCACCCCGAGAAACTCAAAGAGGCACCCCGAGAAACTCAGAGAGGCACCCTGAGTAACTCAGAGCGGCAGCACCCCGAGAAACTCAGAGAGCGGCAGCTCCCCGAGAAACTCAGAGAGGCACCCTGAGAAACTCGGAGAGCAACAGCACCCCGAGAAACTCAGAGAGGCACCCCGAGAAGCTCAGAGAGCGGCAGCACCCCGAGAAACTCAGAGAGGCACCCCGAGAAACTCAGAGAGGCACCCTGAGTAACTCAGAGCGGCAGCACCCTGAGAAACTGAGAGAGGCACCCCGAGAAACTCAGAGAGCGGCAGCACCCCGAGAAACGCAGAGAGCGGCAGCACCCCGAGAAACTCATAGCGACAGCGCCCCGAGAAACTCAGAGAGGCACCGCGAGAAACTCAGAGAGGCACCTCGAGAAACTCAGAGAGGCACCCTGAGTAACTCAGAGCGGCAGCACCCTGAGAAACTGAGAGAGGCACCCCGAGAAACTCAGAGAGCGGCAGCACCCCGAGAAACTCAGAGAGCGGCAGCACCCTGAGAAACTCAGAGAGCGGCAGCTCCCCGAGAAACTCAGAGAGCGGCAGAACCCCGAGAAACTCAGAGAGGCACCCCGAGAAACTCAGAGAGCGGCAGAACCCCGAGAAACTCAGAGAGCGGCAGCACCCCGAGAAACTCAGAGCAGCAGCACCCCGAGGAACTCAGAACGGCAGCACCCCGAGAAACTCAGAGAGGCACCCTGAGAAACTCAGAGCGGCACCCTGAGAAACTCAGAGCGGCAGCACCCCGAAAAACTCAGAGCGGCAGCACCCCGAGAAACTCAGAGAGGTACCCTGAGAAACTCAGAGAGGCACCCCGAGAAACTCAGAACGGCAGCACCCTGAGAAACTGAGAGAGGCACCCCGAGAAACTCAGAGAGCGGCAGCACCCCAAGAAACGCAGAGAGCGGCAGCACCCCGAGAAACTCAGAGAGGCAGCACCCCGAGAAACTCAGAGAGGCAGCACCCCGAGAAACTCAGAGCAGCAGCACCCTGAGAAACTGAGAGAGGCACCCCGAGAAACTCAGAGAGCGGCAGTACCCCGAGAAACTCAGAGAGCGGCAGCTCCCCGAGAAACTCAGAGAGGCACCCTGAGAAACTCGGAGAGCAACAGCACCCCGAGAAACTCAGAGAGGCACCCCGAGAAGCTCAGAGAGCGGCAGCACCCCGAGAAACTGAGAGAGGCACCCCGAGAAACTGAGAGAGGCACCCCGAGAAACTCAGAGAGCGGCAGCACCCCGAGAAACTCAGAGAGGCAGCACCCCGAGAAACTCAGAGCGGCAGCACCCTGAGAAACTCAGAGAGGCACCCTGAGTAACTCAGAGCGGCAGCACCCTGAGAAACTGAGAGAGGCACCCCGAGAAACTCACAGAGCGGCAGCATCCCGAGAAACTCAGAGAGCGGCAGCTCCCCGAGAAACTCAGAGAGCAGCAGCTCCCCGAGAAACTCAGAGAGGCACCCCGAGAAACTCAGAGAGGCACCCCGAGAAACTCAGAGAGCAGCAGAACCCCGAGAAACTCAGAGAGCGGCAGCACCCCGAGAAACTCAGAGCAGCAGCACCCCGAGGAACTCAGAGAGGCAGCACCCCGAGAAACTCAGAGAGGCAGCACCCCGAGAAACTCAGAGAGCGGCAGCACCCCGAGAAACTCAGAGAGCGGCAGCACCCGGAGAAACTCAGAGAGCAACAGCACCCCGCGAAACTCAGAGAGGCACCCCGAGAAACTCAGAGAGGCACCCCGCGAAACTCAGAGAGGCACCCCGAGAAACTCAGGGAGCAGCAGCACCCAAAGAAACTCAGAGAGGCACCCCGAGAAACTCAGAGAGGCACCCCGAGAAACTCAGGGAGCGGCAGCACCCCGAGCAACTCAGAGAGCGGCAGCACCCCGAGAAACTCAGAGAGCGGCAGCACCCCGAGAAACTCAGAGAGCGGCAGCACCCCGAGAAACTCAGAGCGGCAGCACCCCGAGAAACTCAGAGAGGCAGCACCCCGAGAAACTCAGAGCGGCAGCACCCCGAGAAACTCAGAGAGCGGCAGCACCCCGAGAAACTCAGAGAGGCACCCTGAGAAACTCAGAGAGGCACCCTGAGAAACTCAGAGAGCGGCAGCACCCAGAGAAACTCAGAGAGGCACCCCGAGAAACTCAGAGAGCAGCAGAACCCCGAGAAACTCAGAGAGCGGCAGCACCCCGAGAAACTCAGAGCAGCAGCACCCCGAGGAACTCAGAACGGCAGCACCCCGAGAAACTCAGAGAGGCAGCACCCCGAGAAACTCAGAGAGCGGCAGCACCCCGAGAAACTCAGAGAGCGGCAGCACCCGGAGAAACTCAGAGAGCAACAGCACCCCGCGAAACTCAGAGAGGCACCCCGAGAAACTCAGAGAGGCACCCCGCGAAACTCAGAGAGGCACCCCGAGAAACTCAGGGAGCAGCAGCACCCAAAGAAACTCAGAGAGGCACCCCGAGAAACTCAGAGAGGCACCCCGAGAAACTCAGGGAGCGGCAGCACCCCGAGCAACTCAGAGAGCGGCAGCACCCCGAGAAACTCAGAGAGCGGCAGCACCCCGAGAAACTCAGAGAGCGGCAGCACCCCGAGAAACTCAGAGCGGCAGCACCCCGAGAAACTCAGAGAGGCAGCACCCCGAGAAACTCAGAGCGGCAGCACCCCGAGAAACTCAGAGAGCGGCAGCACCCCGAGAAACTCAGAGAGGCACCCTGAGAAACTCAGAGAGGCACCCTGAGAAACTCAGAGAGCGGCAGCACCCAGAGAAACTCAGAGAGGCACCCCGAGAAACTCAGAGAGCAGCAGCACCCCGAGAAACTCAGAGAGCGGCAGCACCCCGAGAAAGTCAGAGCAGCAGCACCCGGAGAAACTCAGAGCGGCAGCCTCAACCTCTCCCATTCCTTCCGTAGCAGTACCTTCACACCTTTCATCCAACTTTTGGTAAAATTGCACGCAGCAGGAGACGTGAGTGTTTACGGGAGGTTAGCACCCTTACGCGAGTAGTGAGTAGAGTTCACAGTGCGGTGACATGTTAATAACTTGGCTCCCTGGTGCTGTGGGACAGACAGGTGCAAATTACTTTTCTTGCCCTGTGCAATTTGTAGGCACCTTGTGGGTGGAAAGCAGAGCCCAGGAAGCATGGCTGGCTGGAGATAAAGGGAATGCAAAAAATGATGAACTTCCTCTCTACTAGAGCCTCTCTGTACAAAGCTGTCAATCAGTGGCAGCAGCACCTTCTCTTGCAGGGACTGAGGACAAAGCTAACGCCTGTAGCTGCTTTTGAGAATCCACGGCTGGTCTGAGGCAGAATCTCTGCTAGGGTCAGGTTTAATTCACTGGCTTATGTCGTGAAACTTGTACATTGCAATACATAATTTAAAAACTGTAAATGGCAAGTAATTCTTCAGGGTGTACTGAGTTCCGTCAGCATTTTGTGTCAGATTTGACATTCAGTTTGTTGGGAAAGGAAGCCACGTACCCTCACAATGTGAATGTGTCAGAAAGAAGCTTCTCGGATTCTCGGACCTAAAGGTCGACTGTTTATTCCTTTCCGTAGATGCTGCCTGATCTGCTGAGTTCCTCCAGCATTTTGTGTATGTTGCTCTGGATTTCCAGTATCTGCAGAACCTCTTGTTTGTGACTAAAGGCATAGATAGGGTAGTTTGTCAGAATCATTTTCCCCTGGTCGGGGTCCATACGAACCCTCACTATTCAGAACCTCTCATCACTGATGTCAAGGAGGAAGTACAGGAGCCTGAAGAGTCATACTCAGTGTTTTAGGGACAGCTTCTCCCCCTGAGCCAGCAGAACAGTCCATGAACAAAACCTCACCACTTATTTAATTTTGTAATTTCTGTCTTTGTGTTTCTGAATGTCAGTGTGTCCCAGTTGTTCACAGAGACGTTGACAACATCCAAACTGCGATAAACTTTTATACAAGTTTCAGTTCTGGGATTTTTCTGAGTCACGTGCTGTTTTATAGTTTTGCAACTAAATTATAAACAGATTAATCCTCCTCAGAATTTCCCTGTTCTTGACCATAACTGCTGAGGAATGTGGTGGTTTTCTAGAGGTGTTCCAGATTTGCCTTGTCCCTGTCCTCACTGCGTGGTGACTGATTCCCACACTCCAGCTTCATAGCAGCAACCTCGTCCTGACAAGGGCAGCTTCTCCATGGCTCCAGGTTCTTTCTGAAGGAGTTTAACCCACTTGGAGCCCGTGGCACCGTTTCTGCAGCGGTTACCACTGCCTCAGATTCTCGGGAAGCTCACCCTTCCTAACTGTGCGTTCCGTTTGCCTGTGACGAGGCTCCGTGATGGCCTAGCGGTTAGCACAACACAATTCCAGCATACTATATAAGCAAGCTTGTACTTTCCTTCCCCTGTGTGCGTAGATTTCCTCCGAGGGCTCCACTGATCATTGTAAATTGTCCAGTGATTAGGCTAGGGTTAAATCAGTGGGATGCTGGGCAGCATTGGGCCAGAATGGCCAGTTCTATGCTGAGTACAGGAATAGAACTTCTCAGTGTAAAAGCCCACTGAAACCACCTCGTCAAATATATCCCCTGCAGATTTCAAATGTAACTCTCTGCGGGAGGGGTGATGAAATGTGGCATTAACACGTCCCATCACTGCCCAGGGAGCAGGGGGTGTTGTACCTTTCTGAAGTCACCAGCTCTGTACTGGGGAGAGCGAACCGGCGGTGGGGGGAGTGGAATGGGAGCTGCTGGAAAAGACCCTGATAACAAATAGTTTCAGCCTGCGTGGAGTTCACTGGCATGGAAGTGGAGAGGTGGCATGAGAGGACAGAGAGGGGGATGGCAAGCGTTTCTGTGGCTCCTGCATAGTTGCTGGTCTCGTGTTCCAGCGGCTACGATGTTCAATGTATAGAGGCATGCAGACATGGTCAAGATCAAGTTGTAGTTCAGAGCAAACATCAGAATGCGGAAGAACTGTGATATAAGTGACTTTGACTGCGAATAATTGTTGGTGCCAGATGGGGTGGTGTAAGTATCTCAGAAACTGCTGATCTTCTGGGATTCTCACACACAACAATCTCCAGAGTTTTCAGAGAATGGTGCGAGAAACAAAAATAAACATCCAGTGAGTGCCAGTTCCATGAGAGGTTGGAGGAGAATGGTCAGAGCGGTTCACACTCCTAGCAAGGTGACGGTAAATTCGCGGTAGCCTAGCAGCTAGCGAACGCTGTGACAGTTTTCTAAGTTGATCTCCAGAGCCCAGAGCTGTCTGTACACCCTCTCTGCCAACTGCGTGGGTTTCCTCCGAGTGCTCTGTTTTCCTCTCACGTTCCAGACATACGGGTTAGTAGTGTAATTGTTCACTGTGAATTGTCCTGTGACTAGGCTACTGTTAAATAGGTGTGTTTCTGGACAGTGCCGCTGGCTGGGCCGGAAGGGCCTTTTGTACACTGTATGTCTAAATCAGTAAAAGGCTGGAGGGAGGAGAGTGATGGGCCAGAGATGGAAGATAGAGCAATACAGCACAGAAACCGGCTTCCGGCCCAAAATATCTGTGCCAAATTGAACTCAACCCATCTGTGTTCTGTACCCCTGCATTCCCTGCCTGCTCGTGTGCCTGTCCAAATGTCCTTTAAACTCCAAAATCACAAGTCCCTCTGCAGTGTGTTCTGATCACTCACTGAGTAAGAATAAAACCTGCCAGAACAAAAACTAATCGAGAATATAGCCAAGATTCCCTTCGCTTATTTGAAACACCATGCTGCTGAATTGGGACAGGAGACTGTTGAACAGTTTCTAACTAAAGCCAGTGGTGCCCACTTGTGTGGCCATTAGACACTCACTGTGTTGAGAGCAAACAGGTTTTAAATAGCATCAGTTGTGTCTGTGTTCAAAAGCAGTGATTGGTGAGTAATAAACTGTACAATTCAGAACGGCTTTCTCTGCAGTTTCAAGCATTCAGGCTTCAAGGTGCCAGAAACGGCTGGGAGTGAAAATGAAACAATTTCACTACTTCAGCAAGATAGAAACTGTAAAGAATTTGAAGGTATCAACAATCATCGTGAATGTTACAATGAAAATGAAGATTTGGAAGATGTGGTCTTCCAAAGTACTGTCTGAAGGCTGTCCCTTATCTGCACTGATTTTGTTCATTTACAATCAAAAGAACACAGCAGCATACATTGAATGAACCCCCCTCCCCCCCGATAATAACTATCAGGAACCAGTACACAGTTTTTCAGTATTGTAGTATTATGGTTATGTTCTAATTTGTTCTGTATTTTATTTAAGTACATAATTTATTACTCAGTTAAATAGTAGTTTGTCTTTTTAGACCTTTCTAACTATTTCCATAAAACCGGCTAATTGTAGCAGCGCTTAATTGGACCAAAATGTATGGGTCCTGACCCACTGTATTCTATGATTTATTGAGGTACAGTGCAAAATAAGCCCTTCCGGCCTTTCGAGCCATGCCACCCAGAATTTCCCTAATTTATCCTAACCTAATTGCGGGACAATTTCCAATGACCAATTAAACCTACGAACCAGTATGTCTTTGGCCTGTGGGAGGAAACCCACAGGGACAGGGAGAACGTACAAACTCCTCACGGGGGTAGTGGGAATTGAACCCGGGCGCCTGCACTGTAAAGCATTGTGCTAACCACTACGCTGCCAGGCCACTCCATTCTGCAGCTTGTTCTGATTGAACTTTTGGGTTGTGTCTGTACAAACTAACCTTTTTGTTTCCAGAGGTTGCTTGCTGACCTGGGTTGGTAGCCATAAACTTTATTCATGTTGAAGTGTCTGGCCAGAGATATTCAGTGTGCAACTGACAACCTTGATGGAAGTTGAGGATCTTCATGCAATTTAAAGGCTGAGGGAGATGTATGTTAAATTATGAGAAGCATAAGTGGGGTAGCTGGTCAGTCTTTGTCCCTGGGTCATCATTATGACGTGGGCAATCATGGTCTTCCGTTGTCTGTGAGAAAGATGCCCTTCACTCTGTTGTTCTTACTCTTCTCTCTTTCCATGACCATGAGTGTTTTCGGCAATTTTTTTCTACAGAAATGGTTTGGCAGTGTCTTAACAAGATGGGTGACCCCAGCTTTTATCAATACTCTTCAGAGATTGTCTGCTCCCATGACCCTGACTGGCCTACAGGCTAGCAGAGGGAAGGAGCACCTAACATGTCCTTTGGGTAAAAATATCAAATACAACAGGGCTGAAGTTTAATGTGGGGGGGGGGGGGCGGGTAGGGCTTAAAGTTTAAATGACGGAGCATACCCAGTGACAGAGGCAGAGAGGGGTGTAAGGTCCTGCTGGCAAAGTTTAGGAAACTCGGAAAAGAGTTGATCCATTACCGTCAGGAAGGAGGTACAGGAGCGTCAGGACTAGGACTGTCAGACTGGGTAACAGCTTCTTCCCTCAGGCTGTGAGATTAACGAATACCCTGCCACCACCGAGGTCTTGTCACTAGGACAGCGAGCTGTTTACTTGTGCTGTACTTTACAAAATGCATTTGGAATTATATTTTATTAACTTAGTTATTGTATAATGTTTTCCGTTTATGTTGTGTGGGTGCACCGTGGTCCGGAGGAAGGTTGTTTTGTTTGATGATATATATGTACAGTCAGATGACAATAAATTTAAACTTGAATCCTCGGATTACAAGACTATGACGTGTACAGATTGGGTAAATGCAAGCAGGCTTTTTCTGCTGAGGTTGGGTGAGACTAGAATTGGAGATCATAGTTTAAGAGTGAAGGGTGAGATACTTAAGGGGAACCTGAGGGGGAACAACTTCACTCAGAGGGTTGTGTGAATGAGCTGCCAGCAGAAGTGGTGATTAAAGTTTGGAAAACTACGTGGATGGGAGGGATATGGAGGGCTATGGTCTGGGAGTAGGTCAAAGGGACAAGGGAGAAGTTTGGATAACTACCTGGATGGGAGGGGTGTGGAGATCTATGGTCTGGGAGTAGGTCAAAGGGACGAGATAGAAGTTTGGATAACTGCAAACGTTTGTACGTGGATGGGAGGAGTATGGAGGGCTATGGCCCAGGAACACGTCAAAGGGACCAAGCAGAACATGGACTTGATGGGCTGAAGGGCCTATTTCTCTTCTGTACTGCTCTGTGACTCACACTGTCACGAACAAGCTAGAACAGAAATAGGAAGAGAGATGACTGAATTCATGGGTACAGGAGGAAGGGTTTTAGATTTCATGGCACATTGGGACAGTTTTTATGGTCATGGGACCTATACAAATCAGACAGATTCCTCTTTAGTGGAACTGGATTAGCTGGTGTCGCAGAGGGATTGCAGGTGTTCTTTGGGAGGCTGTAAATTAGTTTGGTGGTGGGACAGAAACAGGAAGCAGGACTGAAGTTGGGAATGTTGTCAGAAAAGTAGAGAGACAGCTGAAAGTGAACAGCAAATCACTTTATTCACTGTATACGTTCACGTGTATTAGGAATCTGCTGTGTGTGCTGGTTTGATGTGCAACAATAAAAACAACTCAACAAAATATATAAAATATAAAGATATCTTAAAACATTTTGATATTTTGTTGGAAGCTGTTTTTATTGTCGCATGTCAAACCAACACATTGTATCAAAAAACAAATTTATCAGTTAAAGTACTGATATAGAATAAAATATGCATAAATATATAAATACTAGCATGGATTTACAATGTAGACAGCATTATGTAAAGTAGTTTAAGCGGTTCACAGTGTAGTGACAGGGGTCATAGAAAGACGTGGGGTGGGTGGGCGGTTAGCTAGAATGGTTGATCAGATTAACTGTCCGGAGGGAAAAATGTTTAAGGTTGTATGAAGTTTTTATTTTTGAAAAAAACACATAGAAAATAGGTGCAGGAGTAGGCCATTCGGCCCTTCGAGCCTGCACCGCCATTCAATATGATCATAGCTGATCATCCAACTCAGAACCCCGTACCTGCCTTCTCTCCATACCACAGAAACCATAGAAAAACTACAGCACAGAAACAGGCCTTTTGGCCCTTCTTGGCTGTGCCGAACTATTTTCTGCTCAGTCCCACTGACCTGTACATGGACCATATCCCTCCATACACCTCCCATCCATGTATCTGTCCAAATTATTCTTAAATGTTAAAAAAGAACCCGCATTTACCACCTCGTCTGGCAGCTCATTCCATACTCCCACCACTCTCTGTGTGAAGAACCCTCCCCTAATGTTCCCTTTAAACTTTTCCCCCCTCACCCTTAACCCATGTCCTCTGGTTTTTTTTCTCTCCTTGCCTAGTGGAAAAAGCCTGCTTGCATTCACTCTATCTATACCCATCATAATTTTATATACCTCTATCAAATCTCCCCTCATTCTTCTACACTCCAGGAAATAAAGTCCTAACCTATTCAACCTTTCTCTGTAGCTGAGTTTCTCAAGTCCCGGCAACATCCTTGTAAACCTTCTCTGCACTCTTTCAACCTTATTAATACCCTTCCTCTAATTTGGTGACCAAAACTGCACACAATACTCCAGATTCGGCCTCACCAATGCCTTATACAACCTCATCATAACATTCCAGCTCTTATACTCAATACTTTGATTAATAAAGGCCAATGTACCAAAAGCTCTCTTTACGACCCCATCTACCTGTGACGCCACTTTTAGGGAATTTTGTATCTGTATTCTCAGATCCCTCTGTTCTACTGCACTCCTCAGTGCCTTACCATTAACCCTGTATGTTCTACCTTGGTTTGTCCTTCCAAAGTGCAATATCTCACACTTGTCTGTATTAAGCTCCATCTGCCATTTTTCAGCCCATTTTTCCAGCTGGTCCAAGTCCGTCTGCAGGCTCTGAAAACCTTCCTCACTGTCCACTACACCTCCAATCTTCGTATCATCAGCAAATTTGCTGATCCAATTTACCACATTATCATCCAGATCATTGATATAGATGACAAATAACAATGGACCCAGCACTGATCCCTGTGGCACACCACTAGTCACAGGCCTCCACTCAGAGAAGCAATTCTCTACTACCACTCTTTGGCTTCTTCCATTGAGCCAATATCTAATCCAATTTACCACCTCTGCATGTATACCTAGCGACTAAATTTTCCTAACTAACCTCCCATGCGGGACCTTGTCAAAGGCCCTACTGAAGTCCATGTAGACAATATCCACTGCCTTCCCTTCATCCACTTTCCTGGTAACCTCCTCGAAAAATTCCAATAGATTGGTCAAACATGACCTACCATGCACAAAGCCATGTTGACTCTCCCTAATAAGTCCCTGTCTATCCAAATGCTTGTAGATTCTGTCTCTTAGTACTCCCTCCAATAACTTACCCACTACCGAAGTCAAACTTACTGGCCTATAATTTCCTGGATTACTTTTCGATCCTTTTTTAAACAACGGAACAACATGAGCCACTCTCCAATCCTCCGGCACCTCACTTGTAGACACCAGTATTTTAAATATATCTGCCAGGGCCCCTGCAATTTCAACACTAGTCTCCTTCAAGGTCCGAGGGAATACCCTGTCAGGTCTTGGGGATTTATCCACTTTAATTTGCCTCAAGATAGCAAGCACCTCCTCCTTTTCAATCTGTACAGTTTCCATGATCTCACTACTTGTTTCCCTCAATTCCATAGATTTCATGCCAGCTTCCTTAGAAAATACAGACGCAAAAAACCCATTTAAGATCTCCCCCATTTCTTTTGGTTCCGCACATAGCCCACCACTATGATCTTCAAGAGGACCAATTTTATCCCTTACAATCCTTTTGCTCTTAGTATACCTGTAAAAGCTCTTTGGATTATCATTCACTTTGACTGCCAAGGCAACTTCATGTCTTCTTTTAGCCCTCCTGATTTCTTTCTTAAGTATTTTCTTGTACTTTTTATACTCCTCAAGCACCTTATTTACTCCCTGTTTCCTATACATGTCATACAACTCCCTCTTCTTCTTTATCAGAGTTGCAATATCCCTTGAGAACCAAGGTTCCTTATTCCTATTCACTTTGCCTTTAATCCTGACAGGAACATACAAGCTCTGCACTCTCAAAATTTCTCCTTTGAAGGCTTCCCACTTACCGATCACATCCTTGCCAGAGAACGACCTGTCCCAGTCCACGCTTTTTAGATCCCTTTAGCCACAAGGGCCATATCTAATTCCCTCCTAAATATAGCCAATGAACTGGCCTCAACTGTTTCCTGTGGCAGAGAATTCCACAGATTCACCACTCTCTGTGTGAAGAAGTTTTTCCTCATCTCGGTCCTAAAAGGCTTCCCCTTTATCCTCAAACTGTGACCCCTCGTTCTGGACTTCCCCAACATCGGGAAGAATCTTCCTGCATCTAGCCTGTCCAATCCCTTTAGAATTTTATACATTTCAATAAGATCCCCCCTCAATCTTCTAAATTCCAGAGAATATAAGCCTAGTCGATCCAGTCTTTCATCATATGAAAGTCCTGCCATCCCAGGAATCAATCTGGTGAACCTTCTTTGTACTCCCTCTATGGCAAGGATGTCTTTCCTCAGATTAGGGGACCAAAACTGCGCACAATACTCCAGGTGTGGTCTCACCACGGCCTTGTACAATTGCAGTAGTACCTCCCTGCTCCTGTACTCGAATCCTCTTGCTATGAATGCCAGCATACCATTCGCCTTTTTCACCGCCTGCTGTACCTGCATGCCCACTTTCAATGACTGGTGTATAATGACACCCAGGTCTCGTTGCACCTCCCCTTTTCCTAATCGGCCACCATTCAGATAATAATCTGTTTTCCTGTTTTTGCCACCAAAGTGGATAACCTGACATTTATCCACATTAAATTGCATCTGCCATGAATTTGCCCACTCACCAGACTCACCAAAATTTTGATAGCTCGATAGCACTTTCCAGAAGGGAGCTTCTGGGAAAAACCTTGCAGGGTGGGTAGTGTCCACAATGACTTTTCCTGTTTCTTCGTTGTCCTGGACAACATACAAATACAAAGTGCAAAGTAACTTCATTGTCAAAATACACAACCCTGAGACTCATTTTCTTGCAGGCATATTCAATAAATCCAATAATCGTAATACACATTGGAAGTCCACACCAAATGGGGTCTTCAACCAGTGTGAGAGAAGCAGCAAACTAGCAAATAATAACAAATAAATAAGCAATAAATATCAACAACATGAGATGAAGAGTTGAGTCCTTGAAAATGAGTCCATAGTTTGGGGAAACATTTCAGTGATGCAGTCAGTGAAGTTCACTGAAGTTATTCCCTCTGTTTCAAGAGCCTGATGGTTGTGGGGCAATAACTGTACTGAACCTGGTGCTGTGGGTCCTGAGGTTCCTGTACCTCCTTCCCAATGGCAGCAGAAAGAAGAGACCATGTCCTAGGTGGCAGTGACTTTAAGGAGTAATGTTAAAATAGGAAAATTAATGTTGTTATCTGTAAATGCTGAAAGCATTCACAATAATAAGGGCATAAATAAAGCAGCTCAGTTAGTTGTGATGGCAGAAAGTTGATAAAGCTGAGGCTGAATGCCCAAAGATATTCAATATTTAGAAAATACAGAGGAAAGTAAAACGCAGTGGGTGGTGATGATTGTCTCTGAGAAGGTGGGTGGTGAGGATTGTCTCGGAGGAGGTGGGTGGTGATGATTGTCTCTGAGAAGGTGGGTGGTGAGGATTGTCTCGGAGGAGGTGGGTGGTGAGAATTGTCTCGGAGGAGGTGAGTGGTGATGATTCTCGCGGGGGAGGTGAGTGGTGACGATGATTGTCTTGGAGGAGGTGTGTGGTGAGGACTGTCTTGGAGGAGGTGTGTGGTGAGGATGATTGTCTCGGAGGAGGTGGGTGGTGATGATTCTCTCGGGGGAGGTGAGTGGTGAGGATGATTGTCTCGGAGGAGGTGGGTGATGAGGATTGTCTCGGAGGAGGTGGGTGGTGAGGATTGTCTTGGAGGAGGTGGGTGGTGATGATTCTCTCGGGGGAGGTGAGTGGTGAGGATTGTCTCGGAGGAGGTGGGTGGTGAGGACGATTGTCTCGGAGGAGGTGAGTGGTGAGGATTGTCTCGGAGGAGGTGTGTGACGATGATTGTCTTGGAGGAGGTGGGTGGTGATGATTCTCTCGAGGGAGGTGAGTGGTGAGGATGATTGTCTTGATGGAGGTGGGTGGTGAGGATGATTGTCTCGGAGGAGGTGGGTGGTGAGTATTGTCTCGGAGGAGGTGAGTGGTGAGGATTGTCTCGGAGGAGGTGAGTGGTGATGATTGTCTCGGAGGAGGTGGGTGGTGAGTATTGTCTCGGAGGAGGTGAGTGGTGATGATTGTCTCGGAGGAGGTGGGTGGTTATGATTGTCTCGGAGGACGTGGGTGGTGAGGGTGATTGTCTCGAAGGAGGTGAGTGGTGAGAACTGTCTCGGAGGAGGTGGGTGGTGAGGATTGTCTCTGAGGAGGTGGGTGGTGATGATTGTCTTGGAGGAGGTGGGTGGTGATGATTGTCTCGGAGTAGGTGGGTGACGATGATTGTCTCGGAGGAGGTGAGTGGTGAGGATTGTCTCGGAGGAGGTGGGTGGTGGTGATTGTCTCGGAGGAGGTGGGTGGTGATGATTGTCTCGGAGGAGGTGGGTGGTGACGATGATTGTCTCGGAGGAGGTGAGTGGTGAGGATTGTCTCGGAGGAGGTGAGTGGTGATGATTGTCTCGGAGGACGTGGGTGATGAGGGTGATTGTCTCGGAGGAGGTGAGTGGTGAGAACTGTCTCGGAGGAGGTGGATGGTGAGGATTGTCTCGGAGGAGGTGGGTGGTGAGGATTTACTCGGAGGAGGTGGGTGGTGAGGATTTTCTCGGAGGAGGTCGGTGGTGAGGATTGTCTCGGAGGAGGTGGGTGGTGAGGATTGTCTCTGAGGAGGTGGGTGGTGATGATTGTCTCGGAGGAGGTGGGTGGTGATGATTGTCTCGGAGTAGGTGGGTGATGATGATTGTCTCGGAGGAGGTGAGTGGTGGTGAGGATTGTCTCGGAGGAGGTGGGTGGTGGTGATTGTCTCGGAGGAGGTGGGTGGTGAGGGTGATTGTCTCGGAGGAGGTGGGTTGTGATGATTGTCTCGGAGGAGGTGGGTGGTGACGATGATTGTCTCGGAGGAGGTGGGTGGTGAGTATTGTCTCGGAGGAGGTGAGTGGTGAGGATTGTCTCGGAGGAGGTGAGTGGTGATGATTGTCTCGGAGGAGGTGGGTGGTGAGTATTGTCTCGGAGGAGGTGAGTGGTAATGATTGTCTCGGAGGAGGTGGGTGGTGATGATTGTCTCGGAGGACGTGGGTGGTGAGGGTGATTGTCTCGGAGGAGGTGAGTGGTGAGAACTGTCTCGGAGGAGGTGGATGGTGAGGATTGTCTCGGAGGAGGTGGGTGGTGAGGATTGTCTCTGAGGAGGTGGGTGGTGATGATTGTCTCGGAGGAGGTGGGTGGTGATGATTGTCTCGGAGTAGGTGGGTGATGATGATTGTCTCGGAGGAGGTGAGTGGTGGTGAGGATTGTCTCGGAGGAGGTGGGTGGTGGTGATTGTCTCGGAGGAGGTGGGTGGTGAGGGTGATTGTCTCGGAGGAGGTGGGTTGTGATGATTGTCTCGGAGGAGGTGGGTGGTGAGTATTGTCTCGGAGGAGGTGAGTGGTAATGATTGTCTCGGAGGAGGTGGGTGGTGATGATTGTCTCGGAGGACGTGGGTGGTGAGGGTGATTGTCTCGGAGGAGGTGAGTGGTGAGAACTGTCTCGGAGGAGGTGGATGGTGAGGATTGTCTCGGAGGAGGTGGGTGGTGAGGATTTACTCGGAGGAGGTGGGTGGTGAGAATTTTCTCGGAGGAGGTGGGTGGTGAGGATTGTCTCGGAGGAGGTGGGTGGTGATTGTCTCGGAGGAGGTGGGCGGTGAGGATTGTCTCGGAGGAGGTGGGTGGTGGTGATTGTCTCGGAGGAGGTGGGTGGTGAGGATTGTCTCGGAGGAGGTGGGTGGTGGTGATTGTCTCGGAGGAGGTGGGTGGTGATTGTCTCGGAGGAGGTGGGCGGTGAGGATTGTCTCTGAGGAGGTGGGCGGTGAGGATTGTCTCGGGGGAGGTGAAGTGAGAACAAGTCAAGGCTCATGGGTTAATGGAACTGGACACGAAGCCCAGAAATGACAGTGGGTAATCCATACCAGAGTCTGAAATGGGGTTCGGAAGGTATGCGGTGGAGCTGGAAGTTGCCTCTGGTTAACGGGGGGAAGACATTGAAGGACTTGACGGTGGACAGACAGTGCCCAGCAGTTGAAGATCTATTCCACAAAAATGCATAAACTGAGTACTGACGAGACTGACAGGAGAGATAATAAGTAGAATGAAGTTCACAGAAGTTGCCAGGAATAGCACTAGGTCAGATCTCAGCAAAAGCCCAAGAAGTTGATAGGGGGCAGAGTTAAAGATAAGGATGAACTTTATTTGTCACATGCACATTGAAACATAAATGCCCCTCGTCGTGTTATTTGTACTAGGGCGGCATTTTAGACGGAGATGAGGAAAATTTCTCAGGTGCGAATCGTAAAACCATTCTCCTGATCTATGGTGACTGGTTCAGGGTTGAGATGGTGAATCCAGGACTGGATAGACAAATAATGAAACAATTCTGTAACAGAAACTGCCAGAAGCAGGTACTGAACAACAGGATCAAATTGTACTGTATTTATTGTACAGATCGATATTTGGTTTAAAAAAATTGGAATTGGTTTATAATTGCCACATGTACCGAGATACCGTGAGAAGCTTGTCTTGCAAACTGTTCATAGAGATCAGATCATTACAGATGGATTGAGATCAAACAGGGTAAATCAATAGCAGAATGCAGAATAAAGTGCAGTGCAGGTAAACATAACGGGCAAGATCATCACAAGGTAGGTTATGAAGTCAGGTCAATGTACCAGGCAACCATTCATCCGTCTTGTAACGGGATAGACGCTGTCCTTGACCCTGGTGGTATGTGCCATCAGGCGTTTGTATCTACTGTCCAACGGGAGGGAGAAGAGGAAGTGACTAGTTCACCGAGGCAGCAGGAGGAGTAGACAGAGTCCATGGAGGGAAGGCTGGCTTCTGTGATGTGTTGTGCTGTGTCCACAACTCTCTGCAGTTGCTTGTGGTCGCGACCAGGGCAGTTACCTTACCAAAGGGTGAGGCATCGAGATGGGGTGCTTTCTCTGGTGCTTCAGTAAAAGTTGGTGAGGGTCAAAAGGGCGGTTTCTTTAGCCTCCTGAGGAAGTAGAGGGAAAAAGATGAGGGTGTGAGGAGGCAGAGAGGGCAGTTGACTGATGGAGTGTGTGTGTGTGTGTGTTGGTGACAGGTGCCTTTGCCAAGGTGAAAGACAGCCAGAGGATGAGTGATGAAGGCAAGATGGACCAGGAGCAGGTGGACGGCATCAAGCGCCGATGTCGAGTGGTGGGATTTGCTCTCCAGGCTGAGATGAACCATTTCCACAAGCGCAGGATCGTTGACTTCAAACGCATGATGCAGAACTACCTCCAGCAACAAATCCGATTCTACCAGAGGATCAGCCAACACCTGGAGCAGACACTACACTTGTACGACACACTGTAATCAAGGACTTCCTCCACCCCTGGCTTGGGAAGAAAAGGCACAAGATACTTTTCCAGTTCCTGGGAGCCTTTCTTCAAATCCTCTTGTCTCTCACCCCACAATCCCCTCTGAACTTGCATTACCTTGACCGTCCTAAATCTGTAGACTCTTCCCACAATCCCCCCAACCATTCCCCAAATCCCTCGACCATTCCCACAACCCCCCAACCATTCCCAAAGTTGCCTGACCATTCCGCAAATCGCTTGATCATTCCACAACACCCCCCAACCATTCCCAAAATCCCTTGTCTATTCCAAATCTTTAGACTATTCCAATATTCCCATACTATTTCCAAATCCCTAGACCATTATTCCTATGACCCTCCCCTGACTATTCCCCAAATCCTTAGACCATTCCACTATCCCTCCAACCATTCCCCAAATCCATTTCCCATTCCCACAGCCCGGAGCTCCTGGTGCCGGGTTCGGTTTGTTGATGGAGGATTCAGGGACGAGCTGCGTGGCAGTGTTGGTGAAGAACTCTTCCCCCACTGCCTCCTTCCATGAATACTGCGGAGCAGTTTACAATTGTGCTTTGAGAGCCAACGAGGGAGCATTGTTCACCCAATTTTTGCTGTTAATTGTGATTGCCATGGATCAGATTACCAGCCAGACCAGACAGCTGGAGGCTTCAATGTCCTGCTTCAGGAAACGCCCATGCTAAGGACATACATAGTACACAGATTCTATTTCTTAACATAACAGGGGTGTGATGTTCTTCCAGCTTCAAGGTTTACATTAGTTCTATGACATAGGCAACGTGCCTTCTTCCTCGTTTCCACCCCTAGCCTCTGATAATGTAGTAAAGGTATGTTTTTGTACGGTGTTTAATCTTTTCTCTGTACAGGGAGACTTGTAATGATACAGGAGCGTATAGTTTTCCAGGTTGTGTGTAAACTGTGGGAAGAGTTGGTGCTGACAATCACAGATGAGTAATCACGGGGTCTGGGGTTGGCAATCGTACATTCCACAAGGTTGAGAACACTTACTGGGACACATCACAGGGTTCCACTGTGGAGATGGTGAGGCCAGTGAGGTCGTGCAGGATGTGACAGAGTGGTTAGCCAGCAGTGACAGCAGGTAACAAGGCAGACTGCATTTCAGATCTGTGAGAGGGTTATGGCCCCCAGGTGTGTGGTGTGACTGCTGCCCCACTGCGCACTGCACTTTAGATTATTCCCTTTAAAATGTTCCCACTACAAAGCTGCTGACTTTCTTTGACGGGACACTCACAGTCTGCATTGTCGGTGATGGTTGAGACTCTGGCGAGGCAACTGACATAGCGGGACATGTTCCGTGGTGTGGAGCAGCACTTACAGGTGGAGTGGGCGGCTGCCTGCATTCACACCAGCTCGTGGGGTAAAACACAGGAGGGGCCAATGCTATCGATGTGTCCACACTGCTGAGTCTACAGTCACGAGTCCAGACCTCACGGTGTCACCGATTATGGGGTGTTGGTGGTGTAGAGAGGCTTCCCCAGTGTGGGGGGGGGGGGGGAGAGTGCTCCCCAGTGTGGGGGAGTGTGGGAGGGGTGAGGAAGAGTGGTCTCTCTGGGGTGGGGGAGAGAGGTCTCCCTGGTGAGGGGGATGGGGGAGGGAGGTCTCTCCAGGGTGGGGGAGAGTGGTCTCCCCAGTGTGGGGGAGGATGGACTTCCCGGTGTGAGAGGGGTGGGGGAGGGTGGTCTCCCCAGGGTGGGGGAGAGAGGTCTACCCAGTGGGGGAGGGTGGTCTCCCCGGTGTGGGGGGTGGGGGAGAGTGGTCTCCCCAGTATGGGGGAGGATAGACTTCCTGGTGTGGGAGGGGTGGGGGAGAGAGGTCTCCCCGGTATGGGGGCGTGGGGGAGGGTGGTCTCCCCAGTGTGGGAGAGAGAGGTCTCCCCGGTGGGGGAGGGTAGTCTCCCTGGTGTGGGGGGTGGGGGAGAGTGGTCTCCCCAGTGTGGGGGAGGATGGACTTCCCGGTGTGGGAGGGGTGGGGGAGAGAGGTCTCCCCGGTATGGGGGGTGGGGGAGGGTGGTCTCCCCAGTGTGGGGGATGGGGGAGAGTGGTCTCCCTGGGGTGGGGGAGAGAGGTCTCCCCGGTGTGGGGGGTGGGGGAGAGTGGTCTCCCTGGGGTGGGGGAGAGAGGTCTCCCCGGTGTGGGGGGTGGGGGAGGGTGGTCTCCCTGGGGTGGGGGAGAGAGGTCTCCCCGGTGTGGGGGGTGGGGGAGAGTGGTCTCCCTGGGGTGGGGGAGGGTGGTCTCCCTGGGGTGGGGGAGAGAGGTCTCCCCGGTGTGGTGGGGGAGAGTGGTCTCCTTTTGCACCTGGGTTTGGGACTGTCCATGGTCGAGTTCAGCCAAGACCTCTTTCCCCTGACCCTACCCAGAGAGCGAGGCTTAGCTCTGTCTCCATGGAGGAATCTCGGATACCTCCCCGGGCTCCGACCACCGGCACACGTTAGGCCCCTCTCATGGCAGGACCTGAATCCCCCTCTACTGGCCTTGGAACCATTCGTGCCGGAGCTCGTCAGGGAACTGGGACTCGCTAATTCCCTACTCTGTGACTCCAATCCTTTCCCTCTCCACACAGGCTGAGGGAGATTTTCCCAGGGAACAGCCCCCCCCCGCCCCGCCCCTTTGAGACGGAGACTCATTTGGTGCTGAACCGCTGCTCTTGACGGAGCCGAGGGCAGCCACACCAACGCCAGCACGTGCGGGAGCTTGGTGTTGAGGGGCGAGGGGCGAGGGGCAGGGCACTGGAAGAGGAAGGAACCCTGGCCTTCCCTCTGCGGGACAGCTGAGCTGGTTCATAGACAGCAGGTGAACACATCGACACACACTCACCCCCTGGGGTCGGGTTACAGGTGAAACAACACGGTGGATTGGATCAGTCTCCTTACAGCGAGTTCGCACCGCAAGGTGTTTTTATCACGTGACCCCATGAAATAATAAAATAAACTGGTAAAACACAGAAATTGGGGTTGTTCTGCTCACTGACCTACCCAATGTCAAACTAATGGGACATTTTTAATGCTGGCTTTCCCCTCTGCACCCACCTCCTCTCCTCCCTCCCTCACCCTCTCTCCTGCCCTCTTCTCACTTGCTGCTTGGTCTGTAATCGTCTGCAGGTTTTGGTCGGATAGTCGCTGATGGATGTAATGGAGGTTGTCTGCCTGGCCCCTTGGAAACCCACCCAGCGGTTACAGACACACAGGAGAGGCGGGGAGCCACATGTGTTTCATGGTCCCTGGTTTAAAACAGGCCATCGAAGGAATCCATTCTGATTCCATGATGTCTCACCCTTTACAGCAGCAATAACCCCAGACAATGACCCCTCTATTCCTGCCCAGCATAGTGGCCTGGGTTTCCCATTCCTGTTCCGACATGTCAATCCTTGGTCTCCTCATGTGCCACGATGAGGCCACCCCAAGGGTGGAGGAGCACCTCGTTGCGTCTGGGTACCCTCACCTGATGCCATGAACATTGATCTCTCCTTCCAGTAAAAAATCCCTCCCCCTCCCCCTCCCCTCTTCTATTCCCCACTCGGACCTCTTCCTACTTCTCGTCTGCCGATCACCTCCCGCTGGGGCACTTCCTCCTTCCCATTCTCCGATGACCCACTCTCCTCTCCTATCAGATTCCTTCATCTCCAGCCTTTAACTTTCCTCGCCACCTGACTTCACCTACCAACTTCTAGCTCTCCTCCTCCCGGAATCCGAAGTGTCTTGGCCCAACTGTTTGTTCATTTCCACAGATGCTGCCTGGCCTGCTGACTTCCTCCAGCGTTTTGTGTGTGTTGTTTTGGATTTTCCAGAATCTTCAGAGTTTCTTATGTTTACAGTGTCTTTCCTACAGCAGGATAGCCAAAGCTGTTCTCAGTATTCCAGGTGTGGCCTCGCCAACGCTCAAGACAACTTAGTGCACTGCGTTGAACATCCTTGGCCCACTTACTCAATTAACTCGATTGTTTAATGTCATTTTGTTTGAAAAGTGTAAAGGAGAATGAAATATTTGTTACTCTGGATCCGATGCAGCATAAAAGCACAAGTAAAGAACACAACAATAATAAAAACAATAAATATAAATACATAAGTTAGCTTATATAGAGCACTGTGCAAAAGTCTTTTATGTCTGTATTCCACACACACACACTTGAGACATTCCCAATGTTCTTTGCTCCTTCGCTGTATATATAAAACTTGGGTGCCAGAGTACTGTATTTGTCAACGTGGAGCAGAGAGCGAGGTTGTAAATCTGGCGGGAGCAAAGGCTGTTGGGAATGGTGGGGGGGGGGTTGACAGACAAGGAGTAATTGGAGTTGGGTGGGGGTTGGTGTTGGTGTGGGTACAGGCACACCCAACCCTGAGACACCAGGCAAGGTCATTTGGTTCCAAACAATCAGTTTATTGAGCATTACAGAATGTCTCTGGGGCTTCCCTCTTCCCAACCATGACTCCCCTCTCCCTGACCCCTTCCCACTCTCAGTCCACAATAAAGACCCATATCAGAATCAGGTTTATCATCACTCACATATGTCATAATTTTATTTGTACCAACAGTATGGTACAGTGCTTAAAATTACTACAGTATTGTGCACCCAAGCTATATATGTATAGCTGTAGAAGACTTGACAGCACTGTACATAGATTGTCCATAAAGTGACTCTGTGCCCTGGAGCCTCTGAACATCAGGTGTTTGACAAGAAGTGGTTAGTGATGCTGCTATACTGGAGAACTTTCTTCACTCTCCATGACATCATATACATTACTCTCATCTGCAGAATTACATTTACATCCAAATCATTTCCATAAATGGTGAAAACAAGGGGACCATCACCAACTCCTACGGCACATCACTAGTCACAGGCGTCCAGTTCAAAACAACTTCCACTAGTACCCCCTGCTTCGGCCCATTGAGTCTGCTCTGCAATGCCATCATTATTAACCCTCTCAACCCCATTCTCCTGTCCATCGCTATTAACCCTCTCAGCCCCGTTCTCCTGTCCATCGCTGTTAACCCTCTCAACCCCATTCTCCTGTCCATCGCTATTAACCCTCTCAACCCCATTCTCTGGTCCATCGCTATTAACCCTCTCAACCCCATTCTCCTGTCCATCACTGTTAACCCTCTCAACCCCATTCTCCTGTCCATCGCTATTAACCCTCTCAACCCCATTCTCTGGTCCATCGCTATTAACCCTCTCAACCCCATTCTCCTGTCCATCACTGTTAACCCTCTCAACCCCATTCTCCTGTCCATCGCTATTAACCCTCTCAACCCCATTCTCCTGTCCATCATTATTAACCCACTCAACCCCATTCTCCTGTCCATCATTATTAACCCTCTCCACCCCATTCTCCTGTCCATCGCTATTAACCCTCTCAACCCCATTCTCCTGTCCATTATTAACCCTCTCAACCCCATTCTCCTGTCCATCATTATTAACCCTCTCGACCCCATTCTCCTGTCCATCATTACTAACCCTCTCGACCCCATTCTCCTGTCCATCGTTATTAACCCTCTCGACCCCATTCTCCTGTCCATCATTAACCCTCTCAACCCCATTCTCCTGTCCATCATTATTAACCCTCTCAACCCTATTCTCCTGTCCATCATTAACTCTTTCAACTCCAGTCTCCTGCCTTCTCCACGTTATCTTTGAGTCCCTGACTAATCAAGAACCTATAAACCTCTGTTTTAAATATGCTCAATGATTTGACCTCACAGCCATCCGTGGCAATGAATTCCACAAATTCACTACCCACTAGCTAACGAAATTCCTTATCCCTATTCTGAGGCTATGCCCTCTGGTTTAGACTCCCTCACTATAGGGAACATCCATGTACACTCTTTCTAGGCCTTCCAATATTCAAAAGATTGCAATGAGATTCCCCCCCCCCCCATTCTTCTAAACTCCAGGAAGTACAGGCTCAGAGCCATCAAACGTTCCCTCATATGTTAACCCTGTCATTTTCAGGATTACTTTCATGAACCTCCTCTGCATCCTAGTTAGCTCTCCTGGATCCCGTACAATCTAATCTCACCTTCTAGACTGTATTGCCATGCAGGACCTTGTGGAAGGTCATGCTAAATGCCATGTGAAGTGCAGAAATGTCAAACAACAGTTGTCTAGTGCACACTTCATTTCAGCAGTGTAGAGGAGGCTACAACTTGGCCATGGATGGTCCCTAGGCCAGATGTTAAAGGAGGAAGGTTGGATGTGAGGCCAGCAATCCCATCCCCATAAAAACCCAGAGCAACAGAAATGCAAAGACCTCATCCGTGCAAACGGAGGGAAACAGGAAGAAGGTGGACTGCACCTGGAGACAACATGAAAGAGTGGCTCAGGGCAGAGGACAGTGGCCAATACCCCAGTACGGGCGACTGGGGCTTAAAGAAGGAAAAGGAGCCTCATCTGGGGTGCATGCTTAGGTCTCTTGAGGAGGTATAGGGGCAGGAGTTGCAGGGGAAAGTGCTGGGAGAGTCTACGGGAATAGGCTCGGAACAAGAGCTGTTCAACACAGCTCAACAAAAAGACAGTTGTTACTGGGGTCTGTACAAGTGCTCACGGCTGCATCTTTGGTCTGAAAAAGTGGGAAGAGTTGAGAGGGAAGGTGTGAGGATAAAAAGAAATTCTGCCAAGGGAGAAGAGTTGGACTTTACAGTAGCAATCATGCCCTCCCCATCTATCTTTCTAACCACTGCCCCTGCTGAACTCCCAACCCGTCCCTGTAGACCACTTTATGCTGGTGATCTGTCCAACACCTCCCTGTCTGGTTCCACCTATCACCAACCAACCCTTGTCCCTGCCCAACTCCGAATCCCTCCCCATCTCTCCACCTATCACTTGGATCTTGGCGATTGTAGGGATGAGTTGCAGTGGACTGGAAAGCTTGAGAATATCGATATTAAGGAAGAGGATCTGCTGGAGCACAGGATGTACCCCAGGCTACTGTGGGAAGCGATGGGGGAGATTGCTGAGCCTGTGGCAATGATCTTTGCATCATCATTGGGGACGGGAGAGGTTCTGGAGGATTGGAGGGTTGCGGATGTTGTTCCCTTATTCAAGAAAGGGAGTAGAGATAGCTCAGGAAATTATAGGCCAGTGAGTCTTCAGTGGTTGGTAAGCTGATGGAGAAGATCCTGAGGGGCAGGATTTATGAACATTTGGAGAGACATAATATGATTAGGAATAGTCAGCATGGCTTTGTGAAAGGCAGGTTGTGCCTTACGAGCCTGATTGAATTTTTTGAGGATGTGACTCAACACATTGATGAAGGTAGAGCAGTAGATGTAGTGTATATGGATTTCAGCAAGACATTTGATAAGGTACCCCATGCAAGGCTTATTGAGAAAGTAAGGAGGCATGGGATCCAAGGGGACATTGCTTTGTGGATCCAGAACTGGCTTGCCCACAGAAGGCAAAGAGTGGTTGTAGACAGGTCATATTCTGCATGGAGGCCGGTGACCAGTGGTGTGCCTCAGGGATCTGTTCTGGGACCCCTATTCTTTGTGATTTTTATAAATGACCTGGATGGGGAAGTGGAGGGATGGGTTAGTAAATTTGTTGATGACACAAAGGTTGGGGTGTTGTGGATAGTGTGGAGGGTTGTCAGAGGTTACAACAGGACATCGATAGGATGCAAAACTGGGCTGAGAAGTGACAGATGGAGTTCAATCCAGATAAGTGTAAGGTGGTTCATTTTGGTAGGTCAAATATGATGGCAGAATATAGCATTAATGGTAAGATTCTTGGCAGCGTGGAGGATCAGAGGGATCTTGGGGTCTGAGTCCATAGGGCACTCAAAACTGCTGTACAGGTTGACTGTGTGGTTAAGAAAGCATACTGTGCATTGGCCTTTGTCATTCATGGGATTGAGTTTAAGAGCCGAGAGGTAATGTTGCAGCTGTATAGGACCCTGGTCAGACCCCACTTGGAGTACTGTGCTCAGTTCTGGTCACCTCACTGCGGGAAGGATGTGGAAAGCATAGAAAGGGTGCAGAGAAGATTCACAAGGATGTTGCCTGGATTGGGGAGCATGCCTTATGAGAATAGGGTGAGTGAACTCGGCCTTTTCTCCTTGGAGCGATGGAGGATGAGAGGTGACCTGATAGAGGTATATAAGATAATGAGAGGCATTGATCGTGTGGATAGTCAGATGCTTTTTCCCAGGGCTGAAATGGCTAGCATGAGATGGCATAGTTTTAAGGTGCTTGGAAGTAGGTACAGAGGAGATGTCAGGGGTAAGTTTTTTTTACGCAGAGAGTGGTGAGTGCGTGGAATGGGCTGCCGGCGACGGTGGTGGAGGCGGATACGATAGGGTCTTCTAAGAGACTCCTGGATGGGTACATGGAGCTTAGAAAAATAGTGGGCTATTAGGTAGTTCTAAGGTAGGGACATGTTCAGCACAGCTTTGAGGGCCAAAGGGCCTGTATTGTGCTGTATGTTTTCTATGTTTCTATCACCTTCCAAGCCCTGTCTCTCCCCAACTCCCAATCCCTCCCTGTAGACCGCTGTGTACTGGCGATCTGTCCAACACCTCCCCGTATGGTTCCACCTATCACCTTTCAACCCCTATCCCTGCCCAACTCCCAATCCCTCCCTGCGAGTTCCACCTATCACCTTCCAACCCCAATCCCTCCCTATGAGGGTTCCACCTATCACCTTCCAACCCCAATCCCTCCCTGTGAGTTCCAGCTATCACCTTCCAACCCCAATCCCTCCCTGGCGATCGTTCTCTTCCTTTCAGATTAATGTAGTATTGCAAACACAAACGTCGACTCCCCCTTTTCCTCCACGGATGTTGCCTGAACCATTGAGATCTTTCGTCCTGTTTTTGTTTAGCTTCTCCAAATAGGGCCACTTTCTAACTCATCCCGGGAGGCAGCCTTGTGAATCTCCTTTGGACTGGCTCCAATGTTCCTGTATCCCCTGTGGGTAAACACAAAGTGAGCTGTACTGCAGGTGCGGTTTCACTCACACCCTATACAACGGTAACAAGATGCCCGCATTATTAAATTCCTTAATGAATTATTAAGCTCGGTGACAGCAGGGACAGAATAAGTCTCCGATTCTTCTGCCAAAGTGATGGAGTTGTTATGTTGATTTGAATGCTGGTGGACGCGGGGGAGTTGGCCTGTTCTACGCAGTAGACGGAGCCGGGAGCTGGGGTTGGTCACTGAACCGCCGGGTTACGTTACACTGTAGACAAGGACATTTAAACTCAGCGCTTATGTAACAGCCCTGCAAAAAAAAACATCCTTTCCAATACGCCAAATAACCTCCTCTAATCAGATGTATAATATTCCAGGGAAATTCCAGAAAGATGCTCTACCCTACGCGCAGCCGCGGGAAAGACCCAGGCACGAAAAAGTCTGCAGATGCTGGAAATCCAAAGCAACGCTGACAAAACGCTGGCGGAAATCGGCAGGTCAGGCAGCATCTGTGGAAAAGAACAAACAGTCGACGTTTCAGGCCAAGACCTTTCATCAGGTCCTGTTGTGTAACTTGCTTAAGGCGGCAGAAAACGCCCCACCGCCGCACTCACCCCCCCCCCCGGTCTGGCCCGCAACTTGGGCGGAGACGGCCTGAGGCCTCCATAGGACGGGCAGGGGGCGTTTCTGTTCGCTCCTGGCGAGCACCTGTCCGTGTGCTTGGTGTGCAGTCGGGGTTTCAGAAGGGAGGAGGGTTCCTGGTTTCCCCGGAGGTCCGGCTTCATCCGCCCTGACCCTCCCACAGTACCACCAGATCCCTCAGTACTTGTCATTCTGCTATTGAGAAAACATGATTAAACTGTAAAAAAATGTTTAGAGGATGCTGCCAGTGCTCGAGGGTCTGACTCACGGGGCGGGGTTGGCCAGGGTGGGTTTATTCGTTGGAGCGCAGGAGAAAGAGGGGGCCTATAGAAATGTTTAAAACTATGAGAGGCATCGATAAGGTGGGCGATAACAATCGTGTCCCCAGGGTAGGGGGCATAGGTTTAGACCAGAAGGGAAAGGACTAGAAAGAATCCGGAGGGTGGTGAGTATATGGAACAAGCTGCCAGAGGGAGAGTTTGACGGAGGCCTGACGGTCCAGAGTACAGAGTGCACGGTGAATTTATCATCAAATATATATATATATATATATATATGTCAGCACATATAACCCCGGCATTCCTTGCCTTGCCAGTAAGTACAAAGAAACAATATTGATGAAACCCGTACCCAGCAGGACGGATAAACAATCAATGTGAACAGACAGCAAACTGTGCAGATACAAAATAAAAGAAAAATAACAGCTGGCTAGGTAATCCGCTATAAATATCGAGAACATGAGATGAAGAGCTGGTGAAAGCGAGTGCAAAGGTTGTGGGAGCAGTTCAGTGATGGACCGAGTGACGTTCTCCCCTCTGGCTGAGGGGTAATAACCGTTCCTGAACCTGGTGGCGTGGCTCCTGTGCCTCTTTCCTGATGGCAGCAGCGAGATGTGTTGGGGTCCTTGATGATGGACGCTGCTTTCCTGCAACAGCAGTCCATGTAGATGTGCTCAATGGCATCATTTTAAGTATAATTTTTTTTATTAAATACTTCACTCAACTTCACTTGCCCCATCACTGAACTGTTCCCAAAACTTATGGGCTCACTTTCAAGGACTCTATTTACTGCTTATTTATTTCAAAGTTCAAAGTAATTTTATTACCAAAGTACATATACGCCATCATATACAGCTCTGAGATTTATTTTCTTGTGGGCATTCACAATAAATCATAATAGAATCAGTGAATGACTGCGCCAATTTGGGCATTCAACCACTGTGCAAAAGACAAGAAACTGCAAATACAAAAAGAAATTAATAATAATAATAGGTTGAGGGGTAATAACTGTTCCTGAACCTGGTGGTGTGAGCCCTGAGGCTCCTGTACTTTCTTCCTGTTAGCAGCAGCAAGAAGAGAGCGTGTCCTGGACGGTGGGGGTCCCTAACGATAGACACTGCTTTGCCGTGCCAATGCTTCGTGTAGATGTGCTCAATGATTGGGAGGGCTTTACCCGTGATTGACTGGGCCATATCCACTACTTCTTGTAGGATTTTCCATTCAGGGGCATTGGTGTGTCCATACTAGGCTGTGAAGCAGCACCAGTTGATATATTCTCCATCACACAAGGCTTTAGATGTCATGCCAAATCTTCACAAACTCCTAAGGAAGAGGAGGTGCTGCATAATTTCTTCATGATTGCACTTGCGTGCTGGGCCCAGCTCAGGTCCATCGAAATAATAACGCAGAGGAATTTGACGTTGCTCTTCCTCTCCACCTCTGATCCTGCGATGAGGACTGGCTCAAAGACCCCTGGTTTCCTCCTCCTGAAGTCAATCATCAACTCTTTGGTCAGTCTTGCTGGCATTAAGTCAGAGGATGTTGTTATGGCACCACTCGGCTGTGCTTAGCCACACCGTCATAAGTGTAAAGCGAGTAGAGCAGGGGGTTAAGATTGTGGGGAGATGTTGTTGTCAATCCACCCTGACCAAATGGCCGGAGTCTGCAGGTGAGGAGATCGCAGATCCAGTTGCACAAGGAGCTTTTGAGGATTTGGCCTTGAAGCTTATTGATTAGTTTTGAGGGGATGATAGTATTGAATGCCGAGCTGTGATCGATAAGGAGCATCCTTTTGCTGTCCAGAAGTTCCAGGGTTGAGTGAAGAGCTGATGAAATGGCATCTGTTTTCGACCTGTTGCTCCTGTAGGCAAATTAGAGTGGATCCAAGTCGCTTCTCAGGCAGGAGCAGATATGTTTCATCAACCTCTCAAAACATTTCATCACAGTGGATGTAAGTGCGACTGGATGATAAGTATTGAGGCAAGGATATCACGTTCTTCTGAGGCACTGGTATGAGTGAGGCCCGTTTGAAGCAGGTGGGTACCTCAGACTACCGAAGCGAGAGGTTAAAGATCTGAGTGAACACTCCAGCCAGTTGATCAGCGCAGGGGTTTTACAACTTGGCTTGGCCTTAGAGACTGTCATCACAGGATCATTGGGGATGGCCGTCCATCGAGGCATTGAACTGATGCGCATGAAGCCCTGTCGCTTGATTTCACTTTATAAGAGGTGATAGCATTCAAGCCGTGTCGAGCATCCTTCGTTGATTCAGGTTTAGTCCAGAGATGTCACTTTGCCCGTGAGGTGACTTTCCGGAGATCGTACCTGGACCTTCTTGGTAATCAGTCTCGGATCTGGCCCTCGGCAGACTGACAACCTCATGGTTCATCCAGGGCTGCTGACTAGGGAGAACGCTGAATGATTTTTGGGGGCACACTCATCTACAACTGTTTTAATAAAGTCCCTCACAACTCTGGTACATTCATTCAGATCCACAGGTGAGTCCCTGAACACAACCCTGCCACTGACTCGAAACAATCCCGAAACCGCTCCTCTGCCTCCCGCCACCGCCTCTTTGGTGTCCGAATCTCCGAAGTCTTGCCCTGTAGCCTCTGCCCGTTTGCAGGTGGGAGAACAATCAGGGGATCTGATTTCCCGAAATGCGGTCTGGGCATGGGTTTGTTTGTACTGTACTTACTGTGAATGCCCGCGAGAAACCTCAGGATTGTATATGGTGACACGTATACACTTTGATAATAAATTTATTTTGAACTTTTTAAGTTTGCTGGGGCAGTGACAGCGAGGAACAGCCCAACCCCTGGGATCGTGCTAACGCATCCGGGTTCGTTTCACATTCCAGGAATGCACAGACTCCGCCTGTAGTGAGAGGCATAGACGTGCTTCCGACCGAGGTCACGTCCCCGGAGCCCGCCGGCTGCAGGAATCTGCCGCTGGGCTGCCGGCCAGCGCCCCGAGTTCCAATGAATCCAGGGTGATCCGGCAGGCCTGGAAGGGCGGGAGTGGGAGTAGCGAGGCTAGAAAAAATATTCAGAAAATTCAAACAAAAATGCCTCTGCTTGTCCCCGGACAATAAATCCCGCTGCATCCGTCTGTGGCCGAAATATCGGGGGTTCGAGTCCCGCTCCAGGGAGATGATCGGGAACTTGTATGGTCCCCATCTCCGGGAAGTAAAGGACAGGACGTGACAAGGTCAACATCAAGGGAGTGCCAGACTGCTGGAGCAAGCAGCGGATCGAAGCAATGCTTACTGACCATTGGTTCCGTGCCAGCTTCCATCAATTCCACTGCCCCTCTCCTCACCCCCTGAACCATCTCCCTTTCACTTACACTTTTATTCTCTCGAGACACACAACAGGTTGAGATGCTTGAATCAAATGTAGGGTCTCTGCCCGAAACGTCAGCAATTACTTTCTGTCCACAGACGGCCGTGCGGCCTTGGTCATTGAGTACATTTAGAGCGGAGGTTGATTAATCAGGTTAAAGGTTATAGGTTAACAGGGCTAAGGGGGATAATAAATCAGCCGCGATGGAATGACGGGGAAGACCCGACGGGCCGAAAGCTCTATCTCTGTCCTATGGTCCTGACCCGAAACGTTGACAATTACTTTCGGCCCACAGACGCTGCTCGACCCGCTGAGTTCCTCCAGCACGCGATTTGTTGCCCGTCAGTTAGCTGCAGTGAGAGGCAATTAGTCCCACACCGTATCTTCGGGGTGTGCGAGGGAGCCGGACCACCAGGTTCAGCAATAGTTATCAAATCACTCTTACAGTTACCAACTCTGCAGATGCTGGAGAGCCGAGCAACGCACACAAAACGCTGGAGGAACTCAGTAGACCAACCAGCTTCCATGGAAAAAAGTACAGTCGACATTTCGGGCCGAAACCCTTCGGCAGGACTGGAGAAAAAACAATGTCGAGGAATAGATTTAAAAGGTGGGGGAGGTGAGAGAGAAACGGCAGGTGATAGGTGAAATATTTGCTTATTTTATCATTATGATTATTATCATTTGTTTTTTTTATTTGTATTTGTACAGTTTGTATTTTTCCACATTTATTGTTTTCCTGTTGGATGCGGTCTTTCATTAATTATATTGCGTTTTTTACATTTATTATGAATATCCGCAAGAAAATGAATCTCAGGGTATCTGGTGCCCTATAGTAAATTTACTCTGAACTTTGAACATTCGAGGTCAGGATCAAACCTCTGTCCGTTGAGACAGACATAGATTCTCGCATCACGCCATCAAATCAGATCAAAGAGAGAACCAGACTTGAATGGGTCATACTGAGAGAAGCATCAGTTTAGCAGCCGGCGCCGTGGCTTAGTTGGTTAAAGCGCCTGTCTAGTAAACAGGAGATCCTGAGTTCGAATCTCAGCGGTGCCTACTGTGCGAAAATCATTTTGAATGGAAGTGTAATCTTTACAGTCCAAGGAGTTGTTTACAGCCCTCCCTCCCCCACCGGTCGCCGCGTGGGTTTCCTCCTTGTGACCCGCCTTCCTCCCAAAGACCTACTTGAAATGTAGAGTAACACACATGCTATGTTGGTGCCGGAAGCAGTTGTGGGCTGCCCCTGGCTCATCCTCAGACCGTGATGGTTGTTGAAGCAAAACAGCACATTTTACTCTCGTAGTAGTGGGGGCGGGCAGTGGGGATAAGCTCCCACTACCTATTAAGCGGCCTGTGGCAAAAAATTCCACAAATTCAATACTTTGGCTAAAGAAATTCTACCTCATCTCATTCTAAAAGGCTGTGTCCTCTGGTCTTAGGCTCTCCCATCATAGGAAAGATCATCTCCACATCCACTCTATCAAGGCCTTTCACCATATGATAGGTTTCAATGAGGTCACCCCTCATTCTTCTAAATTCTATTGAAATCAGGCTCAGAACCATCAAATGTTCTTCATGTGACAAGCCACTCAATCCTGGAATCATAGTTGTGAACCTCCTTTGAACCCACCTCCAGTTTCAGCACATCCTTTCCAAGATAAGGGGCCCAAAACTGCTCACAATGTTCTAAGTGAGGCCTCTCCGGTGCTTCATAAAGTCTCTACGTTACAGCCTTGCTTTTCTTTCTAGTCCTCTCGAACTGAATACTAACATCACACTCACCACAGACTCAACCTGTCATAAGGAGGTGGCTGGGAATGAACCCAAGTGCAAGACACAGACACTGAAGTACTAGGGACAGGACTAGGATACAGGGCGATGGCAAGGACATGGACACGAAAACCGGGAACCCGGAACAGGACTGGACAAGAGAGCTAGGAGCCCGGGCTTGGACTCCGAGCCAGAGACTGGACAAGGACCCAGTACCTGGGTCTTGCCTCTGGCTCGGACCCCAGAACTAGGCAAGGATGAGGCTTGGCAGGCAGGCAGGACGAGGCTGGAGTCTTCAGGCTTGAGGCTAGAGACCAGAGACTTGGCTTGGCAGGAGGCAGGAGGCTGGAGTCTTCAGGCCGGAGGCTAGAGGCTAGAGGCTTGGCTTGGCTAGAGGCCAGAGGCTAGAGACTTGGCTTGGCTAGAGGCTAGAGGCTAGAGGCTGGAGTCTTCAGGCTTGAGGCTAGAGGCGAGGCTTGGCAGGAGGCAGGATGGACTCTGAGCCAGAGACTGGACAAGGACCCAGTACCTGGGTCTTGCCTCTGGCTTGGACCCCTGAACTAAGCAAGAATGAGGCTTGGCAGGCAGGCAGGACGAGGCTGGAGTCTTCAGGCTTGAGGTTAGGCAAGAGACGAAGCGAGTGTTGGCAGGAGGCTGGAGGCTGGAGGCTGGAGGCAGGAGACTTGAGGCGAGGCTGGAGACAGGAGACTTGAGGCGAGGTGAGGCTGGAGGCTGGAGGCAGGAGACTTGAGGTGAGGCTGGAGGCTGGAGGCAGGAGACGAGGCGAGGTGAGGTGAGGCTGGAGGCTGGAGGCAGGAGACTTGAGGTGAGGCTTGGCAGGCTTCTCCTGGGCAGGGCGCGGATCGCCACCTGACATTGGCAAGGGACAGGAAGGGACAGAACCAACCCCAGGTAACGGCAAGACGGCCTGGCTTACCTGGGCGAAGGCAAGGGACAGGAAGGGAGCTGGTACAGGGTGGCTCCAGGACAAGACTGCAGGCGAGACGGGGCAAGAGTTACCGGCAAGACAAGACAAGGCTTCTGGCAAAGCAAGGCGAGACGAGAACTTCAGACGAGGCGAGAGTTACCGGCAAGACAAGGCAAGGCTTCTGGCAAAGCAAGGCGAGACGAGACGAGAGCTACCAGCAAGACAAGGCAGGGCTTCAGGCGAGGAAACAGAAGGCAGGGGAAGGGATACAAGGAGTAAGGACAAGAACAATCCAGCCGCCACGCCTGGGTCTCTGGAGGTATTTATGCAGCCAGCCCCAACGAGCATCAGCTGCCTCAATTAGCTCAACAAGAACAGAAACAGGGTAGACAGGAAAACCTGGAGCAAGAGTCAATGGACCAGACCGTGAACCGGAATACGGACTACACGAATGGACCATGACACAACCTGCAAATTAACCTTTAGGGAATCCTGCACAACGACTCCCAAGTCCCCTTACACCTCAGTTTTTTTTGTATTTTCTTTCCATTTAGAAAATAGTTAACCCTTTCACTTTTTCAACAAAATGCATAACCATACACTTCCTGACACTGTAATCCATCAGCTATTTCTTTGCCCATCCTCCTAATCTGTTTAAGTCCTTCTGTCAACTTTCTACTTCTTCAAAACTACCTTCCTCTCCACTTATCTTCACATCCTCTGCAAACTTTGCAACAAAGCCATCAATTCCATCAACCAAATCATTGGCATATAATATAAAAAGAATCGGTCCCATCATAGAAACCCCAGTGGAACACCACTGGTCACCGGCAACCAACCAAAAAAGATTACCCTTATTCCCACCCTCTTCCTCCTGCCAATCAGGCACTGCTTTATCCATGCAAGGACCTTTCCTGTAATGCCATGGGATCATAGCTTGTTGAGCAACTTCATGTGCAGCAACTCATCAAAGGCCTTCTGAAAATCCAAATACACATCAACCGATTCTCCATTGTCTATCCTGTTTGTTGTTTCTTCAAAGAATTCCAACAAATTTGTCAGACAAGAATTTCCCTTGAGGAAACCATGCTGACTATGGCCTATTTTATCATGTGCCTCCAAGTACCCTGAGAACTCATCCTTAATAATCAACTCCAATATCTTCCCAACCACTGAGGTCAGACTAACAGGCCTATTGTTTCCTTTCTTCTGCCTCTCTCTCTTCTTGAAGAGTGGAGTGACATTTGCAATTTTCCAGTCTTCCAGAACCATTCCAGAATCTAGTGATCTTTGAAAGATCATTACTAATCCTCCATAATGTCTTTAGACATCTTTCAGGTCCAGGTGAACTTTTAGTTCCCCAAGAGCATTCTCTCTAGTTATGGTAACTTCACACACTTTGTGCTTCCTGACACCTGGAACATTCAGCATACTGCTCGCGTCTTCCACAGTGAAGACTGATGCAAAATACATATTCAATACTTCTGCCATTTCCTTGTCCCGCATTACTATCTCCCCAGATGCTGGAAATCCAAACAGCACAAACAAAATGCTGGAGGAACTCAGCAAGCCAGGCAGCATCTATTGAAAAGATTACAGTCAATGAATTGGGCTGAGACCCTTCAGCAGGACTGGAGAAAAAAGGTGAGAGGCCAGAGTTAGAAGGTGAGTGGGAGGGGAAGGAGAAACACAAGGTGACGGCAGGAGTGCTCTCCAGCATTGACTTCACGTGGGCCGATAGCCACTCTTGCCTTTCTTTTACAATTTCTGAAGAAACTATTGGTATCAGACTAGCTTACATCTAGCTATTGGTGTCAGGCTAGCTTCCATCTTTACCGTCTTAACAATTTTTTTAGTTGCATTCTGTTGGTTTTAAAAAGCTTCTCAAACTTCTAACCCCACTAATTTTTGCACTTTTATAAGACCATAAGACATAGGAGCAGAATTAGGCCATTCAGCTGATCGAATCTGCTCCACCATTCCATCATGGCTGATCCCGGATCCCAATGAATCCCATACACCTGCCTTCGCGCCACATCCTTTGATGCCTTGACCGATCAGGAAACGATCAACTTCCATCTTAAATATACCCATAGACTTGGCCTCCACCGCTGTCTGTGGTAGAACATTCCACAGATTCACCACTCTCTGGCTAAAAAAATTCCTCCTTACCTCTGTTCTAAAATGTCACCCCTCAATTTTGAGTCTGTGTCCTCTAGTTCTGGATACCCACACCATAGGAAGCATCCTCTCCACATCCACCCTATCTAGTCCTCAATGAGATCTCCTGCATTCTTCTAGATTCCAGTGAGTACAGGCCCAAAGCTGCCAAATGCTCCTCATATGTTAACCCCTTCATTCCCAGAATCATTCTCATGAGCCTTCTCTAGGGTTTCTCCAATGACAACACATCTTTTCTGAGACATGAGGCCCAAAACTGTTGACAATACTCCGTGTGGCCTGGCTAGTGTCTTATAAAGCATCAGCATTATCTCCTTGCTTTTATATTCTAATCCCCTTGAAATAAATGCTAACATTGAATTTGCCTTCTTTACCGCAGGTTCAACCTGTAAATTACCCTTCTGGGAGTCTTGCACGAGACCCTCTGCACCTCTGATGTTTGAACCCTTGCCCGTTTAGATAATAGTCCACACTATTGTTCCTTAGACCAAAATGCATTATCTTACATTTTCCAACACTTTATTCCATCAGCCACATTTTTGCCCATTCTTCCAATTTGTCTAAGTCCTGCTGCAATCACATTGCTTTCTCAGCATTACCTACCCCTCCAGCTATCTTCATATCATCCGCAAATTTTTCCACAAAGTCATCAATTCCATTATTCAAATCACTGACAAACAATGGGAAAAGTAATGGTCCCAATACTGACCCCTGAGGAACAGCACTAGTCACTGGCAGCCTACTAGAAAAGGCCCCTTTCAATCCCACTTGCTGCTTCCTACCTGTCAGCTATTCCTCTATCCATGCCAGTAACTTTCTTGTAACGCCATGGGATTTTATCTTGTTAAGCAGCCTCGTGTGTGGCACCTTATCAAATGTCTTCTGAAAATCCAAGTTAATGACATCCACTGCCTCTCCTTTATTACTTCCTTGAAGAACTCAAACAGATTTCTCAGGCAAGATTTCCCCTTACAGAAACCATACTGACTCCAAGTACCCCAAAGCTTCATCCTTAATAATGGACTCCAACACTTTTCCAACCACTGAGGTTAGGCTAACTTATCTGGTCCAGGAGACTTATTCACCTTAAGACATTTCAGTTTGCCTAGCACTTTTCTCTTTGCAGTAGCAATGGCATTTACTCTTGCTCCCTGACACTCATGGACCTCTGGCACACTGCTAGTGTCTTCCACAGTGAAGAGTGATGCAAAGTACCCATTAAGTACATCTGCCATTTCTTTGTCCCCCATTACTACATCAACAGCATCATTTCCCAGTGGTCCAGTATCAACTCTCACTTCCCTTTTACTCTTTGTATAACTGAAGAAACTTTTAGTATCCTGCTTTATATTATTGGCCAGTTTGCCCTCATATTTCATCTTTTCCCTTCTTACAGCTTTTTCTGGTTGCCTTTTGTTGAATTTTAAAAGCTTCCTGATCATCCAACTTCCCACTCATTTTTGCTACCCTTTCCTTGGCTTTTATGCAGTCCCTAACTTCCTTTGCCAGGGACAGTTGCCTACCCCTGCCATCTGAGAACAATTTCTTCTGTGGGACATATCTATCCTGAGTCTTGTGAACTATTCCCAGAAACGTCAGCCATCTCTGCTCTGCCATCATCCCTGCCAGCATCCCCCTCCAATCCATCTGGGCAAGCTCCTCTCTCATGTCTCTATAATTCCCTGTATTCCATTGTGATACTGATACATGTGACTTGTGCATCTCCCTCTCGAATTGCAATATGGATTCAGTCCTATTATGATCACAGTCTCCTAAGGGTTCCTTTACATTAAGCTCTCTAATAAGATCCGGGTTATTACACAACACTCAATCTAAGATAGCCTTTCCCTGAGTAGGCTCAAGCACAAGCTGCTCTAAAAAGCCATCTCATATTCATTCAAGTTTCCTCTCTTGCAATCTGACACCAGCCTGATTTTCCCAATTCCCTTGCATATTGAAGACCCCTATTACAATTGTGTCATTACCCTTATTACATGCATTTTCCAGCTCCCTTTGCACCCTCAACCCCACCTCTTGGCTACTATTTGGAGGCCGAGATATGATTCCCATCATGGATTTCTTTTACCCTTGCAGTTTCTTCACTCCACCCACAAAGATTCAACATTCTCTGACCCTATGTCACCTCTGTACAAAGATGTAATTCCATCTCTTACCAACAGAGCCACACCACCACCTCTGCCTTCCTGCCTGTACTTTTGATACAAACTATATCCTTTGATATTAAGCTCCCAACTATGGACTTATTTCAGCCATGACTTAGTGATGCCCACAACCTCATACCGACCAATCTCTAATTGTGCCACCAGTATGTCCACCTTATTCCGAATGCTACGTGCATTTAAATACAGCACCTTCAGTACCGCATTCTTCGCCTTTTTGAATTTTGCCTTTGTTGCACAATTTAACTCTTTGCTCTGTCTGTATTTGTACCCAATCATTGGCTTGTCCTTCCTTATATTCATGTTACACCCATCATCTACTTGTAAAGCTGCTGGCTCATCCTCAGCTCTACCATATGGTTCCCATTCCCCTGCCATATTCGATTAAACCACTCCCAACATCTTGAGTAAACCTGCCCACAAGAATATTGGTCCCCCTTGGATTCAAGTGCAACCTGTCCCTTTTGTACAGGTCCTGCCTGCCCCAGAAGAGGTCCCAATTATCAAGAAATCTCTTTCCTTTAAAATACTTATTCCCCTTTGGATGTATATATCCTGTGTCTTCTCAATTGCTTCCAGAAATTCCAGCCCTTTCTGCTCTGCCATCATCTCTGTCAGTGTTCTTTTCCAATAAATTCTGGCTAGCTCCTCTCTCGTGTCTCTGAAATTCCATTTACTCCACTGTAATACTGATCCATCTGACTTTAGCTTCTCCTTCTCAAATTTCAGAGTGAATTTGATCATAATATGATCACTTGCTTCAAGGGGTTCTTTTACCTTAAGCCCTCTAATCAATTCCAGTTCACTGCATAATTCTCAGTCTTGAATAACTGACCCTGAGTGGGTTCAACCATGAGCTGCTCTAAAAATCTTGTAGCATTCTAGAAATTCCCTCTCATGCGATGCAGCACCGACCTGATTTTCTATTCTGCTTGCATATTGAAAGCTCCCATGACTATTGTAACATCGCCCTTTTGGCATACATTTGCTATCTCCCGTTGTAATTTGCGGATCAAATCCTTACTACTCCTTGGGGCCTGTATACAACTCCCATCAGGGTCTTTTTACCCTTGCAGTTCCTCAGCTCTCTCTACAATGATTCAACATCTTCCGACCCCATGTCACCTCTTTCTAACGATTTGATTTCATTTTTTACCAACAGAGCAATGCTGCCCCCTCTGCCATCCTGCCTATCCTTGCAATACAATGTGTGTCCTTAGACATGAATCTCCCAGCTATAATCTTCTTTCAGCCTTGATTCAGTGATGCCCATAACATCATACCTGCCAATCTGTAACTGTGCTGCAAGTTCATCTACCTTATTCTGTATACTGTGTGCATTCAAATACAACACCTTCAGTTATGTATTCACCATTTTCGATTTTGTCCACCTTTTACGTTGTGACTCATCCTGTTGACTGCAATTTTGCCCTATCAACAACCTCCCCTCACTACACCTTGCCTCTGTAAACCAGCAACCTCATCTTCAGTACTATTATCTGCCTTTCCTAGGATGCTTCTTGCATTGAAATATATAAATCTATGCAGCTCAGGGCACTAGTCGCACCAGGCTCAACCTTTTGATTCCTAACTTTGTCTGAGGTCTTGCCAACATCTGCCTCCACAATCTCTGCATTAACTGTTCTGGCACTCTGGTTCCCATCCCTCCGCAACTCTAGTTTAAATCTCACCATGCAGCACTAACAAACCTTCCCACTAGGATATTAGTCCCCCTCCAGTTCATGTGCAAACTGGCCCATCTGTAGAGATTCCACCTTCCCTGGAAGACAGCCCAATGCCCATCCTCCTACACCTACTCGTTAGCCACGTATTAAACTGTACAATCTGCCAAGGGCTGACCTCACTAGCACGTGGTACAAGTAGCAATCCTGAGATCACAACCCTAGGGGTCCTGCCCTTTAACATCGCAGCGAACTCCCTGAACCCACTTTGCAGAACCCCGTCACTCATTGGTACCTTCATGGAGCACGACTGGGTGAGGAAGGAGCAGATTCCAGGGGAAACTCGGAAATGACTCATGCAGAGTGTGTCGGTGTTACAGTGAGGGGTGTGTCGGTGTTACAGTGAGGGCTGTGGGGTGTGTCAGTGTTACAGTGAGGGTTGTGATGGAAACGGACGGTACGAATTGGGATAATTCATTTCTGTGCTGTGCGGTGAGATTACACGCGTGGAGAGGGATAACCAGCGGTAATGATAGTGTGTGAATCGATCCTGGTAACCGTGACACATTCGGCCGGGTTTCAACGATTTCTCTTTCTGCTGGCGCGTTCCTTTAAATGCCAAGTTCCCAAAAGGGTTAAAACAGATCTTTGCTGAAGCTTTTCTCATTTCTGATATGAGATGAATGTAAAAAAACTCTTGGGTGCAGCCGGGGGATTTCCCCCTTCTCTGTTAACGTTTCTTTTTGCCAAGATAATTGGAGACGGTGCACCAATACTTCTCTGGTTCACGAGGCCAGTGCGTGCGGTCGGCTCCCAGTGATATCATGCTGCGTGATTCCTGCGCGGAGCTGTTTATTGACGATTCTTCCTCACACTCACGACATTGTACGGGATAAGAAAAACATCTTCATACCAAGCATACAGATGACGAGCTGTGGTCAAAGCTGTGAGTCTGCTCAGTTCTGCCCCCTACTGGCCAGACAGAGCGTCGCAGGGCCCTTCCTCAACCAGCTGTTGCTGTGGGTGGCGGTGAAGCCGCCCAAAGACCAGAAAACATAGAATGAGACTTTCGACCCCACCATTCTATCATGGCTGCTTTAACATCCCAACAACACACACAAAATGCTGGTGAACGCAGCTATAGGAAGAAGTACAGTCGACCCTTCGTCAAGACTAACTGAAAGAAGAGCTAGTAAGAGATTTGAAAGTGGGAGGGGAGGGGGAGATCCCAAATGATAGGAGAAGACGGGAGGGGGAGGAATAAAGCTCCCACTTTCAAATCTCTTACTATCTCTTTTTCAATTACTCCTGACGAAGGGTCTCAACCCAAAATGTCAACTGTACTTCTTCCTATAGATGCTGCCTGGCCTGCTGCATTCACCAGCATTTTGTGTGTGTTGCTTGAATTTCCAGCATCTGAAGATTTTCTTGTGTTTGCTTTAATATCCCTCCCAATCTCATTCTCCTGCCTTCTTCCTGTAACCACTGACACCCTTACAATCAACTTCCTCTTTAAATATTATATCCAAATGACTTGGCCTTCACAGCCATCTGTGGCAATTAAATTCTACAGATCCACCTCCCTCTGGCTGTATAAATTCCTCATCATCTCTGTGCTAAATCCACATCCATCTATCCAGTGCCCTCTGGCCCTAGACTACAGGAAACATCCTGTCCACATCCACGTTATCTTGGCCTGTCAATATTCAAAGGCTTTCACTGAGATCCCACCTCATTCTTCTGAACTCCAGCAAGTACATGCTTGTTTTAACGTCCCAGTCCTCTCGAAATGAATGTGAACATTGCATTTACAATACAATCTGAAAGTAGCTTCTCCAATTGCTCTCTACTCCATTGCTCATGAGGCACAGCATTGCTGATAAAGTCATGCTTACTGCCTGCACGAGGTTGCAGCGACACCAGCTTGAACTGGCCCAGAATCTGGTGGACGTGTTCTCATAACTTGTGGAAGGGTTCCTAGGATTCAGATTCTGCATTGATGAAGGCTGGTTTGCTGTTGACAAGGGTAGTGAAAGTTTACCAGATCAATTTCTAGAAGGGTGAATTGTTTTTACCAGAAGTGATTATGCACTTTGGACAAAACCAGTTGGGGTGGCTATGCAAGGCTTACTTTCTCAATAAGCCTTTCATGGGATACTTTATCAAATGCATTGCTGAAATCCATATACACTACATCTACTGCTCTACCTTCATCAATGTGTTTAGTCACATCCTCAAAAAATTTAATCAGGCTCGTAAGGCACAACCTGCCTTTGACAAAGCCATGCTGACTATTCCTAATCATATCATGCCTCTCCAAATGTTCATAAATCCTGCCTTTCAGAATCTTCTCCATCAATTTACCAACCACTGAAGTAAGACTCACTGGCTTATAATTTCCTGGGTTATCTCTACTCCCTTTCTTGAATAAGAGAACAACATCTGCAACCTTCCAATCCTCTGGAACCTCTCCCATCCTCATTGATGATGCAAAAATCATCGCCAGAGGCTCAGCAATCTCCTCCCTCGCTCCCACAGTAGCCTGGAGTATATCTCGTCTAGTCCCGGTGACTTATCCAACCTGATGCTTTCCAAAAGCTCCAGCACATCCTCTTTCTTAATATTTACATGGTCAAGCTTTTCAGCCAGCTGTAAGTCATCCCTACAATGACAAAGATCCTTTTCCACAGTGAATACAGAAGCAAAGTATTCATTAAGTACCTCTGCTATCTCCTCCGGTTCCATACACACTTTTCCACTGTCACAATTAATTGGTCCTATTCTCTTATGTCTTATCCCCTTGCTCTTCACATACTTGTAGAATGCCTTGGGGGTTTCCTTTATCTTGCCCACCAAGGCCTTCTCATGGCCCCTTCTGGTTCTCCTAATTTCATTCTTAAGCTCCTTTCTGCTGGCCTTATAATCTTCAAAATCTCTATCGTTACCTAGTTTTTTGAACCTTTCGTAAGCTTTTCTTTTCTTCTTGACTAGATTTTCTACATCCTTTGTACACCACAGTTCCTGTACCCTACCATCTTTTCCCTGTCTCATTGGAACGTACCTGTGCAGAATGTCACGCAAATATCCCCCGAACATTTGCCACATTTCTTCCGTACATTTCCCTAAGAATATCTGTTTCCAATTTATGTTTCCAAGTTCCTGCCTGATAGCTTCATATTTCTCCTTACTCTAATTAAACACTTTCCTAACTTGCCTGTTTCTATTTCTCTCCAATGCTGTGGTAAAGGAAATAGAATTGTGATCACTATCTCCAATATGCTCTCCCACTGAGAGACCTGACACTTGACCAGGTTCATTTCCGAATACCAGATCAAGTACAGCCTCTCCTCTTGTAGGCTTATCTACATATTGTGTCAGGAAACCTTCCTGAAAACACCTAACAAACTCTACCCCATCCAAACCCCTTGCTCTAGTTTAGTTGCTGAATACTTTGATGTCTGTCTGCTTCCTGGAGATCAATGGTGGAATTCAAGGCCTTGTCATCAGCTAGCCTGGCGGTTGTTACCAAAGGTTGGATCCCAATGGCTGATCTGAAATCTGGAAGTTTAAACCTTGTGGCTGAGGCCTGGATACTGGAGACTGGGGCCTGGATACCAGAGACTGAGGCCTGGATACCGGAGACTGAGGCCTGAATACTGGAGACTGCCTATCCTGAAGTTGGAGGACTGCTGGAATTTGAAGCCCAATGGCTGAGGCCTGGATACTGGAGACTGGGGCCTGGATACTGGAGACTGAGGCCTATAGGTGTGCATGGGTGGGTGGGTGGACAGCAGCTTGATTTGCTCCTGTTGCTTTGTTGCTTGTTGCTGCTTGTATTGTTCTGTGGACGTGCTGTGTTGGTGCTGGAATGTGCGGTGACACTTGTGGGCTGTCCCCAGCACATCCCTGAGTGTTAGTTGTTAACACAAACAACAGGTCACTGTATGCTTTGACGTACACGTGATAAGTAACTGGATCTGAATCCAAGTCTTGTGGATATGAAAGCAATCTGGAGTTTAAGGATTGGCTGCGAATTGAGTAAATGATAGAGCAGGCACGAGGGCTGTAGGGATTGTTCCTGTTTCCATTTCTGATTTCCTCCACCAGCAATGAGGAGGAGGAACAGAGTGTTGTGGTTTGTAACTCCATGAACTAATCACAAGAAAACCCCAGGAGCCAGGGGTACGGGCCTACGTAATCATAGGCTGAATCAAGGGTGGTGACAAATCGGAATATAAGAGGGAGATTCAAAATTTGGCTGAGTGATGCCCTAGGAACATTAAATGTCAACAAGACCAAGGAGCTGATGATTGACTTCAGGAGGAGGAAACCAGAGGTCCATGAGCCAGTCCTCATCGCAGGATCAGGGGTGGAAAGGGTCAGCAGCTTAAATTCCTTGGTGTTAATATTTCAGATGACCTGTCCTGGGCCCACCATGCAAGTGCAATTATGAAGAAAGCACAGCAGCACCTCCATTTCCTTAGGAGCTTGCGAAGAATCAGCACGGCATCTAAAACTTTGACAGACTATAGATGTGTGGTGGAGAGTATATTGACTGGCTGCACCACAGCCTGGTGTGGAAACACCCCTGAATGGAAGATCCTAGAAAAGGTAGTGGATACGGCCCAGTCCATCACAGGTAAAGCCCTGCCCACCATTGAGCACAGCTACACGGAGTACTGTCGCAGGAAAGCAGCCTCCATCATCAGGGACACCCACTAGCCAGGTCATGCTCTCTTCTCGCTGATGCCCTCAAGAAGGAGATACAGAAGCCTCGGGACTCACACCATCAGGTTCAGGAACGGTTACTACCCCTCAACCATCAGGCTCCTGAACTTGTGAGGATAACTTCACTTAATTTGTTCCATCACTGAAATATTCCCACAAGCAATGGATTCACTTTCAGGACTCTTCATCTCATGTTCTTGATATTTACTGCTTGCTTGCTTGCTTGTTTGTTTGTTTGTTTATTTATTTATTATTAATTTCTTTCTTTTCGTATTTGCAGTGTGTTCTCTTTTGCACGCTGATCGTCTACCCAAGTTGGTGCAGTCTTTCATTATGGTTATTTTTCTATTATGGAATGAGTGAGTATGCCCATAAGAAAATAAATCTCATGGTTGTATATACTGACTTGTATATACTTTGATAATAAATTTACTTTGAACTTTGCTCATGGTGCGTTCTTTAGACTCTGGACGAAGCTTTCTGCCAAGCCATTGTAGCTGGGTGGTACGCTGCAGATGGAATGTGTCTTATTCCATTCATTTTCAGGAATGACGGAGACTGTTTGGCAACAAACTGTGGTCCATTGCCATTGATGAAGTGTTCTGGAACACCAGTCCTTGAGAAGAGGCTTCTCAACACATCGTGTGAGGTTGTCATGGAGACTGTTGGGAACACTTCAGGCCGCTTTGTAGCTGCATCCACTACTACCAAGAAATTTGTGCCCATGAATAGTTCAGCAAAATCCACATGAATCCTCTGCCAGGGCAATACAGGCCATTCCCAGGGCTGGAGGGACACTACTCTTGGCATCTTCTGGACGTGGTGCTAATCTGCTGATTCATCCCAGGACACCAGCCAAAGCTTCAAGCCAATGTTTTCATTTTGACCATGCCTTGATGACTGGCATGTAGCTCCTCCAACACTTTAGCTCCTGCGGCGTCACTGGTGCTAAAATGTATCGGTATCTACTGTTCCTTCGGATTCATCAGACGCACGGCGAGGGGGAGCCTGCTGCAGGGGTGACAGCTTGCTCTCCGTATCGTCCTTCCCTGGCTTGCGTATGATGTGGACAACTAGGACTCAACACCCACAACTGACTCCGTCCAACTGAGGGGATCACACAGAAACAGGCCCTTTGGCCCAACTGGTCTCTGCTGACCACATTGTCCACCTGAACTGGTACCATTCGCCTGTATTTGGCTCACATCCCTGTAAATCCCCATCCCAGATGGTTGCATCACTGGGGCCTGCTGCACAGGATGGAGGGAAGCTGCAGAAACTTTAAACTCAGTCAGCTCCATCATGGGCACTAGCTCCACAGTATCCAGGACACCTTCAAGCAGCAGTGCCTCAAAAAGGCAGCGTTCATCACTAAGGACCCCCGTCACCCAGGTCTTTTCTCACTGTTACCATCAGGGAGAAGGTACAGGAGCCTGAAGACACTCACTCAGTCATTCAGTCATTTAGGAACAGCTTCTTCCCCTCTGCCATCCGATTTGTGAATGGACATTGAGGCCTCACTACTTATTTTCTAAATTTTGCACGACCTATTTGATTTAACTATTTAATAATTATACTTACTGTAATTCATGTTTTTTCTGTTATAATGGATTACATAGTACTGCTGCCACAAAGATAACAAATTCCATGACATAGTTTGGTGATATTAAATGAGATCCTAATTCTGATCTTTCCCTACCTGCATACCTGTCCAAATGTTTTTTTAAACATTACAATTGTAGCTGCCTGAGCCACCTCCTCTGGTAGCCCATTCATATACCCACCACCTTCTGTGTGAAAACTTGTCCCCCAAGCCCTTTTGAAATTTATAATATCTAGGGAAAGAAATCAAGATTCTCGCAATTCCAGCTCTCCAGCCCCAGTAGTTAGGCAAACAGAACTGTACATAGTGCACTCCCCCACCACCCCACCCCCAACCTTCTTGAACAGGACTATGCAGAGTATGCAGAGAAAAAAATCTGCAGTTCCTGGAAATACGTTATGTTTGTTGGAGTGTGTCTGGTTTTGTTTGCAAACGTCGGGGTTTCTGTGAATACTTCTTTTGCTCTTCCTGCCTAGCAGATGACTTCATTTGTGGAACCGTGGGTTACTGCATCAACAGGTTAGGCCTGGAAGACACTTCAATTCATCTCTACATTCCCTATCAGAAATCATTGCTCCTGCGTAAATCCAGGTCTGTGTGGACAAAAATTGCGCTGTCATCCGCAACAAGTTGTCTTCCAAACTTGACTAACTCCTGATGTCCTCTGACAGGTTTTACCTTACAGTAACTCCCTGATCGCACCACTCCCTGATGGAGATGCTTGTCCCACTCCCATGAGGGAGGAGGCCACATAGCATTCATGCCAGGACCACCCAACTTGAAAACAGTAACTTTTCCCAAGCAGCAAGGCTGATCAACACCTCCACCCACTAACTCCACCACTACTTTATTATTTCCTGTCAGTCTCCTTATGTAGAGCCTAGTGTCACTTTATGGACACACAATCACAGAGTCGTAGAAAAATACAGCACAGAAATAGGCCCTTTGGCTCACCTAGTCTGTGCAAAACCATTTAAACTACCTAGTCCCATCAATCAATCTATGTATATCCTCCCGGTAAGGGGGAGAAGATGGTGGCGCGATGGCAGCACGCACGACCACTTCGGTGATGATATCTGTTATCTGTCAAGGAGGGGATTGTGCACAATCCTGATTTGATGGAGACAGAGCACGGGGGAACATCTGGAAAACTTCTGAAATGCCCGCTTCGCTGCTGCTGCTACTGTGTGGTAACCGGAATCTCCGGAGCAGAAGGCCCCGAAATCCTCGGCTTTGCGTGTTTCAGTGGCCGGGGCGAAGTCGAAGGTGCTCGGGAGGCTGTATTGGAGAGGTTGGTCGGAAGCTTGAGGTTTTCGGACGGATGGACTCAGTGTCGGCTGTGGTCGGATGCTTCCAAGGTATCGGCAAGTTGATGGTGCCTGGGGGTTTATGGCAGGGAGTTTCTCCCTTTTGCCGCCTGCTATCGGGGACTTGGGAGTCGATCGACTCAGGATTTTGAGACTTTCTTTTACCGTGCCCATGGTCTGCTCTTTATCAAATTATGGTATTGCTTTGCACTGCTGTAACTATATGTTATAATTATGTGGTTCTGTCAGTGTTAGTCTTTGGTTTGTCCCGTTTTCTGTGATATCACTCCGGAGAAACATTGTATCATTTCTTAATGCATGTATGCATTTCTAAATGACAATAAAAGAGGACTGAGTGTTCTCATAATCTAAATAAGCAATCTTATGTATTTATATTTATTGTGTATTCCTTTCATTATTATTGTGTTCTTTATGTTTTGTGGGTTTTTTTGTGCTGTGTCAGATCTGGAGTAACAATTATTTTGTTCTTCTTTACACTTGTATACTGGGAATGGCATTAGACAATCCTGAAGTAAGACATTGTATTGCCCCAAGTCATATTTCAAACCTGCTGGGAAGAGATTCAACCTCTTATAGACCTGTAGGCAGTTCTAATGTTAATGGGTTATTGCTTTTAATCTCCTTGAGTGGATTCTGGAGTGAAAAGGTGCTGAGGTTTCCTGCTTATCACTTTCCAGACCATCAGACTGGAGCTGATGTTTGCAGAGTTACCCCAGCTTGGCAAACACCCGTGGGCAGTAACACAGTGGATTCAGTTAAACGAGCTGTCATTTCCTGTCTCATTCCTTCCACACTAAACTCAAAAAGCCTGGCAGGAACTTCGATAAGAGCTTACATTCTTCCGGAGACAGTGACCTGCAAATGGAATCTGGTTCCAATCCTGTTTCCAACGATCTCGAGGGTGTGGTGAGGAGAAAGAGGGATAGTGATTGTCAGTGTGGAGCACCCATTGATTGCTGGTGGCAGACCAACACTGATACTGATTTTACTCTTGTTTAGTGATACAGCCCAGAGTAGGGCCGTCCAGACTTCTGAGCCACATCACCCCAGCTACCCCAACAAACTCGATAAACCCTAACATAATCATGGGAAAATTTACAATCACCAATTAACCTACCCAATATGTCTTTGGACTCTGGGACGAAACCAGAGCTCACACACTTTCCACGGGGAGGACATGTAGCACACAGAGCCACCAGATCGATACGTCACACAGAGTCGATCGGTATGTCATACTGAGCCGATCAATACGTCACACTGATCCGATCGATGCATCACACTGGGCCGATCGATATGTCACACTGAGCCGATCGATACGATCCGTCACACTGAGCCGATCGATACGGTACACTGAGCCGATCGATACGTCACACTGTGCCGATCGATACGTCACACTGACCCGATCGATACGTCACACTGACTCGATCGATATGGTACACTGACCCGATCGATACGTCACACTGAGCCGATCGATACGGTACACTGAGCCGATCAATACGTCACACTGAGCCGATCGATCCGTCACACTGAGCCGATCGATATGATACGTCACACTGATCCGATCGATACGTCACACTGATCCAATCGATACGTCACACTGAGCCGATCAATACGTCACACTGAGCCGATCAATATGATACGTCACACTGATCCAATCGATACGTCACGCTGAGCCGATCGATACGTCACACTGATCTGATCGATACGTCACACTGAGCCGATCGATACGGTACACTGATCTGATCGATACGTCACACTGATCCGATTAATACGTCACACTGAGCCGATCGATATGATACGTCACACTGAGCCAATCGATACGGTACACTGATCCAATCGATACGTCACACTGAGCCGATCAATACGTCACACTGATCCAATCGATACGTCACACTGAGCCGATCGATACGTCACACTGATCCGATCGATACGTCACACTGAGCCGATCGATACGGTACACTGATCTGATCGATACGTCACACTGATCCGATCGATATGGTACACTGAGCCGATCGATACATCACACTGATCCGATCGATATGTCACACTGAGCTGATCGATACGGTACACTGAGCCAATCGATATGATACGTCACACTGAGCCGATCGATACGTCACACTGATGCATTACTCAGCTTTTCTTCCTTCTGTTCTGTTCTGAGAATGCTCAGGTTAATTCCGCAGAGTCCCTGCTGCCCTCCCATTCTTCGTCCAGTGGCCATGCCAAATGTATGAGCCTGGTTGACAATCAGTCAGATGCTGTTTGACTGCGAAGGTGTCTTCTGTAGTTTCCACCTCCACACACTGTTGTGATGATGACAGCACTGCACTCAAATCCTGGAATCTGCCAGGACCTCCAGCTCAAGCCTGGGGCTCACCCAGGACTTCCAGCTCAAACACAGAAATCTACCAGGAATTCCAGCTCAAACCCGGGACTCACCCAGGACTTCCAGCTCAAACACAGAAATCTGCCAGGAATTCCAGCTCAAACCCGGAACTCACCCAGAACTTCCAGCTCAAACCCAGGACCCACCCAGCTCAAACCCAGAAATCTGCCAGGAATTCCAGCTCAAACCCGGGACTCACCCAGGACTTCCAACTCAAACCCGGGACTCACCCAGAACTTCCAGCTCAAACCCGGGACCCACCCAGCTCAAACCCAGAAATCTGCCAGGAATTCCAGCTCAAACCCGGGACTCACCCAGGACTTCTGGCTCAAACCCGGGAATCACCCAGGACTTCCAGCTCAAACCCAGGACTCACCCAGGACTTCCAGCTCAAACCCGGGACTCACCCAGGACTTCCAGCTCAAACCTGGAAATCTGCCAGGACTTCCAGCTCAAACCCGGGACTCACCCACGACTTCCAGCTCAAACACAGAAATCTGCCAGGAATTCCAGCTCAAACCCGGGACTCACCCAGAACTTCCAGCTCAAACCCGGGAATCACCCACGACTTCCAGCTCAAACCCGGGACTCACCCAGGACCTCCAGCTCAAATCCGGGGCTCACCCAGGACTTCCAACTCAAACCCGGGACTCACCCAAGACTTCCAACTCAAACCCGGGACTCACCCAGGACTTCCAGCTCAAACCCAGGACTCACCCAGGACTTCCAGCTCAAATCCGGGGCTCACCCAGGACTTCCAGCTCAAACCCGGGACCCACCAGGCCCAAACCCAGAAATCTGCCAGGACTTCCAGCTCAAACCCGGAACTCACCCAGGACTTCCAGCTCAAATCCGTGGCTCACCCAGGACTTCCAACTCAAACCCGGGACTCACCCAAGACTTCCAACTCAAACCCGGGACTCACCCAGGACTTCCAGCTCAAACCCAGGACTCACCCAGGACTTCCAGCTCAAATCCGGGGCTCACCCAGGACTTCCAGCTCAAACACAGAAATCTGCCAGGAATTCCAGCTCAAACCCGGGACTCACCCAGGACTTCCAGCTCAAACCCGGGACTCACCCAGAACTTCCAGCTCAAAACCGGGACCCACCCAGCTCAAACCCAGAAATCTGCCAGGAATTCCAGCTCAAACACGGGACTCACTCAGGGCTTCCAACTCAAACCCGGGACTCACCCAGAACTTCCAGCTCAAACCCGGGACTCACCCAGGACCTCCAGCTCAAACCCAGGACTCACCCAGGACTTCCAGCTCAAACCCAGGACTCACCCAGGACTTCCAGCTCAAACCTGGAAATCTGCCACGACTTCCAGCTCAAACCCGGGACTCACCCACGACTTCCAGCTCAAACACAGAAATCTGCCAGGAATTCCAGCTCAAACCCGGGACTCACCCAGAACTTCCAGCTCAAACCCGGGAATCACCCACGACTTCCAGCTCAAACCCGGGACTCACCCAGGACTTCCAGCTCAAATCCGGGGCTCACCCAGGACTTCCAACTCAAACCCGGGACTCACCCAAGACTTCCAACTCAAACCCGGGACTCACCCAGGACTTCCAGCTCAAACCCAGGACTCACCCAGGACTTCCAGCTCAAATCCGGGGCTCACCCAGGACTTCCAGCTCAAACCCGGGACCCACCCAGCCCAAACCCAGAAATCTGCCAGGAATTCCAGCTCAAACCCGGGACTCAACCAGGACTTCCAGCTCAAACCCGGGACTCACCCAGGACTTCCAGCTCAAATCCGGGGCTCACCCAGGATTTCCAACTCAAACCCGGGACTCACCCAGGACTTCCAGCTCAAATCCGGGGCTCACCCAGGACTTCCAGCTGAAACCCGGGACCCACCCAGCCCAAACCCAGAAATCTGCCAGGAATTCCAGCTCAAACCCGGGACTCAACCAGGACTTCCAGCTCAAACCCGGGACTCACCCAGGACTTCCAGCTCAAATCAGGGGCTCACCCAGGACTTCCAACTCAAACCCGGGACTCACCCAGGACTTCCAGCTCAAACCCGGGACTCGCCGAGAACTTCCAGCTCAAACCCGGGACTCACCCAGGACTTCCAACTCAAACCCGGGGCTCACCCAGGACTTCCAACTCACACCCGGGACTCACCCAGGACTTCTAGCTCAAACCTGGGACCCACCCAGCTCAAACTCAGAAACCTGCCAGGAATTCCAGCTCAAACCCAGGGCTCACCCAGGACTTCCAGCTCAAACACAGAAATCTGCCAGGAATTCCAGCTGAAACCCGGAACTCACCCAGAACTTCCAGCTCAAACCCAGGACCCACCCAGCTCAAACCCAGAAATCTGCCAGGAATTCCAGCTCAAACCCGGGACTCACCCAGGACTTCCAACTCAAACCAGGGACTCACCCAGAACTTCCAGCTCAAACCCGGGACCCACCCAGCTCAAACCCAGAAATCTGCCAGGAATTCCAGCTCAAACCCGGGACTCACCCAGGACTTCTGGCTCAAACCCGGGAATCACCCAGGACTTCCAGCTCAAACCCAGGACTCACCCAGGACTTCCAGCTCAAACCCGGGACTCACCCAGGACTTCCAGCTCAAACCTGGAAATCTGCCAGGACTTCCAGCTCAAACCCGGGACTCACCCACGACTTCCAGCTCAAACACAGAAATCTGCCAGGAATTCCAGCTCAAACCCGGGACTCACCCAGAACTTCCAGCTCAAACCCGGGAATCACCCACGACTTCCAGCTCAAACCCGGGACTCACCCAGGACTTCCAGCTCAAATCCGGGGCTCACCCAGGACTTCCAACTCAAACCCGGGACTCACCCAAGACTTCCAACTCAAACCCGGGACTCACCCAGGACTTCCAGCTCAAACCCAGGACTCACCCAGGACTTCCAGCTCAAATCCGGGGCTCACCCAGGACTTCCAGCTCAAACCGGGGACCCACCAGGCCCAAACCCAGAAATCTGCCAGGACTTCCAGCTCAAACCCGGGACTCACCCAGGACTTCCAGCTCAAATCCGTGGCTCACCCAGGACTTCCAACTCAAACCCAGGACTCACCCAAGACTTCCAACTCAAACCCGGGACTCACCCAGGACTTCCAGCTCAAACCCAGGACTCACCCAGGACTTCCAGCTCAAATCCGGGGCTCACCCAGGACTTCCAGCTCAAACACAGAAATCTGCCAGAAATTCCAGCTCAAACCCGGGACTCACCCAGGACTTCCAGCTCAAACCCGGGACTCACCCACGACTTCCAGCTCAAACACAGAAATCTGCCAGGAATTCCAGCTCAAACCCGGGACTCACCCAGAACTTCCAGCTCAAACACGGCAATCACCCACGACTTCCAGCTCAAACCCGGGACTCACCCAGGACTTCCAACTCAAACCCGGGACTCACCCAGGACTTCCAGCTCAAACCCAGGACTCACCCAGGACTTCCAGCTCAAATCCGGGGCTCACCCAGGACTTCCAGCTCAAACCCGGGACCCACCCAGCCCAAACCCAGAAATCTGCCAGGAATTCCAGCTCAAACCCGGGACTCAACCAGGACTTCCAGCTCAAACCCGGGACTCACCCAGGACTTCCAGCTCAAATCCGGGGCTCACCCAGGACTTCCAACTCAAACCCGGGACTCACCCAGGACTTCCAGCTCAAATCCGGGGCTCACCCAGGACTTCCAGCTGAAACCCGGGACCCACCCAGCCCAAACCCAGAAATCTGCCAGGAATTCCAGCTCAAACCCGGGACTCAACCAGGACTTCCAGCTCAAACCCGGGACTCACCCAGGACTTCCAGCTCAAATCAGGGGCTCACCCAGGACTTCCAACTCAAACCCGGGACTCACCCAGGACTTCCAGCTCAAACCCGGGACTCGCCGAGAACTTCCAGCTCAAACCCGGGACTCACCCAGGACTTCCAACTCAAACCCGGGGCTCACCCAGGACTTCCAACTCACACCCGGGACTCACCCAGGACTTCTAGCTCAAACCTGGGACCCACCCAGCTCAAACCCAGAAACCTGCCAGGAATTCCAGCTCAAACCCAGGGCTCACCCAGGACTTCCAGCTCAAACACAGAAATCTGCCAGGAATTCCAGCTCAAACCCGGAACTCACCCAGAACTTCCAGCTCAAACCCAGGACCCACCCAGCTCAAACCCAGAAATCTGCCAGGAATTCCAGCTCAAACCCGGGACTCACCCAGGACTTCCAACTCAAACCCGGGACTCACCCAGAACTTCCAGCTCAAACCCGGGACCCACCCAGCTCAAACCCAGAAATCTGCCAGGAATTCCAGCTCAAACCCGGGACTCACCCAGGACTTCTGGCTCAAACCCGGGAATCACCCAGGACTTCCAGCTCAAACCCAGGACTCACCCAGGACTTCCAGCTCAAACCCGGGACTCACCCAGGACTTCCAGCTCAAACCTGGAAATCTGCCAGGACTTCCAGCTCAAACCCGGGACTCACCCACGACTTCCAGCTCAAACACAGAAATCTGCCAGGAATTCCAGCTCAAACCCGGGACTCACCCAGAACTTCCAGCTCAAACCCGGGAATCACCCACGACTTCCAGCTCAAACCCGGGACTCACCCAGGACTTCCAGCTCAAATCCGGGGCTCACCCAGGACTTCCAACTCAAACCCGGGACTCACCCAAGACTTCCAACTCAAACCCGGGACTCACCCAGGACTTCCAGCTCAAACCCAGGACTCACCCAGGACTTCCAGCTCAAATCCGGGGCTCACCCAGGACTTCCAGCTCAAACCCGGGACCCACCAGGCCCAAACCCAGAAATCTGCCAGGACTTCCAGCTCAAACCCGGGACTCACCCAGGACTTCCAGCTCAAATCCGTGGCTCACCCAGGACTTCCAACTCAAACCCAGGACTCACCCAAGACTTCCAACTCAAACCCGGGACTCACCCAGGACTTCCAGCTCAAACCCAGGACTCACCCAGGACTTCCAGCTCAAATCCGGGGCTCACCCAGGACTTCCAGCTCAAACACAGAAATCTGCCAGAAATTCCAGCTCAAACCCGGGACTCACCCAGGACTTCCAGCTCAAACCCGGGACTCACCCAGAACTTCCAGCTCAAAACCGGGACCCACCCAGCTCAAACCCAGAAATCTGCCAGGAATTCCAGCTCAAACCCGGGACTCACTCAGGGCTTCCAACTCAAACCCGGGACTCACCCAGAACTTCCAGCTCAAACCCGGGACTCACCCAGGACTTCCAGCTCAAACCCAGGACTCACCCAGGACTTCCAGCTCAAACCCAGGACTCACCCAGGACTTCCAGCTCAAACCTGGAAATCTGCCACGACTTCCAGCTCAAACCCGGGACTCACCCACGACTTCCAGCTCAAACACAGAAATCTGCCAGGAATTCCAGCTCAAACCCGGGACTCACCCAGAACTTCCAGCTCAAACCCGGGAATCACCCACGACTTCCAGCTCAAACCCGGGACTCACCCAGGACTTCCAGCTCAAATCCGGGGCTCACCCAGGACTTCCAACTCAAACCCGGGACTCACCCAAGACTTCCAACTCAAACCCGGGACTCACCCAGGACTTCCAGCTCAAACCCAGGACTCACCCAGGACTTCCAGCTCAAATCCGGGGCTCACCCAGGACTTCCAGCTCAAACCCGGGACCCACCCAGCCCAAACCCAGAAATCTGCCAGGAATTCCAGCTCAAACCCGGGACTCAACCAGGACTTCCAGCTCAAACCCGGGACTCACCCAGGACTTCCAGCTCAAATCCGGGGCTCACCCAGGACTTCCAACTCAAACCCGGGACTCACCCAGGACTTCCAGCTCAAATCCGGGGCTCACCCAGGACTTCCAGCTGAAACCCGGGACCCACCCAGCCCAAACCCAGAAATCTGCCAGGAATTCCAGCTCAAACCCGGGACTCAACCAGGACTTCCAGCTCAAACCCGGGACTCACCCAGGACTTCCAGCTCAAATCAGGGGCTCACCCAGGACTTCCAACTCAAACCCGGGACTCACCCAGGACTTCCAGCTCAAACCCGGGACTCGCCGAGAACTTCCAGCTCAAACCCGGGACTCACCCAGGACTTCCAACTCAAACCCGGGGCTCACCCAGGACTTCCAACTCACACCCGGGACTCACCCAGGACTTCTAGCTCAAACCTGGGACCCACCCAGCTCAAACCCAGAAACCTGCCAGGAATTCCAGCTCAAACCCAGGGCTCACCCAGGACTTCCAGCTCAAACACAGAAATCTGCCAGGAATTCCAGCTGAAACCCGGAACTCACCCAGAACTTCCAGCTCAAACCCAGGACCCACCCAGCTCAAACCCAGAAATCTGCCAGGAATTCCAGCTCAAACCCGGGACTCACCCAGGACTTCCAACTCAAACCCGGGACTCACCCAGAACTTCCAGCTCAAACCCGGGACCCACCCAGCTCAAACCCAGAAATCTGCCAGGAATTCCAGCTCAAACCCGGGACTCACCCAGGACTTCTGGCTCAAACCCGGGAATCACCCAGGACTTCCAGCTCAAACCCAGGACTCACCCAGGACTTCCAGCTCAAACCCGGGACTCACCCAGGACTTCCAGCTCAAACCTGGAAATCTGCCAGGACTTCCAGCTCAAACCCGGGACTCACCCACGACTTCCAGCTCAAACACAGAAATCTGCCAGGAATTCCAGCTCAAACCCGGGACTCACCCAGAACTTCCAGCTCAAACCCGGGAATCACCCACGACTTCCAGCTCAAACCCGGGACTCACCCAGGACTTCCAGCTCAAATCCGGGGCTCACCCAGGACTTCCAACTCAAACCCGGGACTCACCCAAGACTTCCAACTCAAACCCGGGACTCACCCAGGACTTCCAGCTCAAACCCAGGACTCACCCAGGACTTCCAGCTCAAATCCGGGGCTCACCCAGGACTTCCAGCTCAAACCCGGGACCCACCAGGCCCAAACCCAGAAATCTGCCAGGACTTCCAGCTCAAACCCGGGACTCACCCAGGACTTCCAGCTCAAATCCGTGGCTCACCCAGGACTTCCAACTCAAACCCAGGACTCACCCAAGACTTCCAACTCAAACCCGGGACTCACCCAGGACTTCCAGCTCAAACCCAGGACTCACCCAGGACTTCCAGCTCAAATCCGGGGCTCACCCAGGACTTCCAGCTCAAACACAGAAATCTGCCAGAAATTCCAGCTCAAACCCGGGACTCACCCAGGACTTCCAGCTCAAACCCGGGACTCACCCACGACTTCCAGCTCAAACACAGAAATCTGCCAGGAATTCCAGCTCAAACCCGGGACTCACCCAGAACTTCCAGCTCAAACCCGGCAATCACCCACGACTTCCAGCTCAAACCCGGGACTCACCCAGGACTTCCAGCTCAAATCCGGGGCTCACCCAGGACTTCCAACTCAAACCCGGGACTCACCCAAGACTTCCAACTCAAACCCGGGACTCACCCAGGACTTCCAGCTCAAACCCAGGACTCACCCAGGACTTCCAGCTCAAATCCGGGGCTCACCCAGGACTTCCAGCTCAAACCCGGGACCCACCCAGCCCAAACCCAGAAATCTGCCAGGAATTCCAGCTCAAACCCGGGACTCAACCAGGACTTCCAGCTCAAACCCGGGACTCACCCAGGACTTCCAGCTCAAATCCGGGGCTCACCCAGGACTTCCAACTCAAACCCGGGACTCACCCAGGACTTCCAGCTCAAATCCGGGGCTCACCCAGGACTTCCAGCTGAAACCCGGGACCCACCCAGCCCAAACCCAGAAATCTGCCAGGAATTCCAGCTCAAACCCGGGACTCAACCAGGACTTCCAGCTCAAACCCGGGACTCACCCAGGACTTCCAGCTCAAATCAGGGGCTCACCCAGGACTTCCAACTCAAACCCGGGACTCACCCAGGACTTCCAGCTCAAACCCGGGACTCGCCGAGAACTTCCAGCTCAAACCCGGGACTCACCCAGGACTTCCAACTCAAACCCGGGGCTCACCCAGGACTTCCAACTCACACCCGGGACTCACCCAGGACTTCTAGCTCAAACCTGGGACCCACCCAGCTCAAACCCAGAAACCTGCCAGGAATTCCAGCTCAAACCCAGGGCTCACCCAGGACTTCCAGCTCAAACACAGAAATCTGCCAGGAATTCCAGCTCAAACCCGGAACTCACCCAGAACTTCCAGCTCAAACCCAGGACCCACCCAGCTCAAACCCAGAAATCTGCCAGGAATTCCAGCTCAAACCCGGGACTCACCCAGGACTTCCAACTCAAACCCGGGACTCACCCAGAACTTCCAGCTCAAACCCGGGACCCACCCAGCTCAAACCCAGAAATCTGCCAGGAATTCCAGCTCAAACCCGGGACTCACCCAGGACTTCTGGCTCAAACCCGGGAATCACCCAGGACTTCCAGCTCAAACCCAGGACTCACCCAGGACTTCCAGCTCAAACCCGGGACTCACCCAGGACTTCCAGCTCAAACCTGGAAATCTGCCAGGACTTCCAGCTCAAACCCGGGACTCACCCACGACTTCCAGCTCAAACACAGAAATCTGCCAGGAATTCCAGCTCAAACCCGGGACTCACCCAGAACTTCCAGCTCAAACCCGGGAATCACCCACGACTTCCAGCTCAAACCCGGGACTCACCCAGGACTTCCAGCTCAAATCCGGGGCTCACCCAGGACTTCCAACTCAAACCCGGGACTCACCCAAGACTTCCAACTCAAACCCGGGACTCACCCAGGACTTCCAGCTCAAACCCAGGACTCACCCAGGACTTCCAGCTCAAATCCGGGGCTCACCCAGGACTTCCAGCTCAAACCCGGGACCCACCAGGCCCAAACCCAGAAATCTGCCAGGACTTCCAGCTCAAACCCGGGACTCACCCAGGACTTCCAGCTCAAATCCGTGGCTCACCCAGGACTTCCAACTCAAACCCAGGACTCACCCAAGACTTCCAACTCAAACCCGGGACTCACCCAGGACTTCCAGCTCAAACCCAGGACTCACCCAGGACTTCCAGCTCAAATCCGGGGCTCACCCAGGACTTCCAGCTCAAACACAGAAATCTGCCAGAAATTCCAGCTCAAACCCGGGACTCACCCAGGACTTCCAGCTCAAACCCGGGACTCACCCAGAACTTCCAGCTCAAAACCGGGACCCACCCAGCTCAAACCCAGAAATCTGCCAGGAATTCCAGCTCAAACCCGGGACTCACTCAGGGCTTCCAACTCAAACCCGGGACTCACCCAGAACTTCCAGCTCAAACCCGGGACTCACCCAGGACTTCCAGCTCAAACCCAGGACTCACCCAGGACTTCCAGCTCAAACCCAGGACTCACCCACGACTTCCAGCTCAAACACAGAAATCTGCCAGGAATTCCAGCTCAAACCCGGGACTCACCCAGAACTTCCAGCTCAAACCCGGGACTCACCCACGACTTCCAGCTCAAACACAGAAATCTGCCAGGAATTCCAGCTCAAACCCGGGACCCACCCAGAACTTCCAGCTCAAACCCGGGAATCACCCACGACTTCCAGCTCAAACCCGGGACTCACCCAGGACTTCCAGCTCAAATTCGGGGCTCACCCAGGACTTCCAACTCAAACCCGGGACTCACCCAAGACTTCCAACTCAAACCCGGGACTCACCCAGGACTTCCAGCTCAAACCCAGGACTCACCCAGGAGTTCCAGCTCAAATCCGGGGCTCACCCAGGACTTCCAGCTCAAACCCGGGACCCACCCAGCCCAAACCCAGAAATCTGCCAGGAATTCCAGCTCAAACCCGGGACTCAACCAGGACTTCCAGCTCAAACCCGGGACTCACCCAGGACTTCCAGCTCAAATCCGGGGCTCACCCAGGACTTCCAACTCAAACCCGGGACTCACCCAAGACTTCCAACTCAAACCCGGGACTCACCCAGGACTTCCAGCTCAAACCCAGGACTCACCCAGGACTTCCAGCTCAAATCCGGGGCTCACCCAGGACTTCCAGCTGAAACCCGGGACCCACCCAGCCCAAACCCAGAAATCTGCCAGGAATTCCAGCTCAAACCCGGGACTCAACAAGGACTTCCAGCTCAAACCCGGGACTCACCCAGGATTTCCAGCTCAAATCCGGGGCTCACCCAGGACTTCCAACTCAAACCCGGGACTCACCCAGGACTTCCAGCTCAAACCCGGGACTCGCCGAGAACTTCCAGCTCAAACCCGGGACTCACCCAGGACTTCCAACTCAAACCCGGGGCTCACCCAGGACTTCCAACTCACACCCGGGACTCACCCAGGACTTCTAGCTCAAACCTGGGACCCACCCAGCTCAAACCCAGAAAACTGCCAGGAATTCCAGCTCAAACCCAGGGCTCACCCAGGACTTCCAGCTCAAACCCGGGACTCACCCAGGGCTTCCAGCTCAAATCCGGGGCTCACCCAGGACTTCCAACTCAAACCCGGGATTCACCCAGGACATCCAGCTCAAACCCGGGACTCACCGAGAACTTCCAGCTCAAACCCGGGACTCACCCAGGACTTCCAACTCAAACCCGGGGCTCACCCAGGACTTCCAACTCAAACCTGGGACTCACCCAGGACTTCCAGCTCAAGCCTGGGACCCACCCAGCTCAAACCCAGAAATCTGCCAGGAATTCCAGCTCAAACCCAGAAATCTGCCAGGAATTCCAGCTCAAACCCGGGACTCACCCAGAACTTCCATCTCAAACCCGGGACTCACCCAGGACTTCCAGCTCAAACCCAAGACCCACCCAGCTCAAACCCAGAAATCTGCCAGGAATTCCAGCTCAAACCCGGGACTCACCCAGGACTTCCAGCTCAAACCCGGGACTCACCCAGGACTTCCAGCTCAAATCCGGGGCTCACCCAGCACTTCCAACTCAAACCTGGGACTCACCCAGGACTTCCAGCTCAAACCCGGGACTCACCGAGAACTTCCAGCTCAAACCCGGGGCTCACCCAGGACTTCCAACTCAAACCCGGGACTCACCCAGGACTTCCAGCTCAAACCTGGGACCCACCCAGCTCAAACCCAGAAATCTGCCAGGAATTCCAGCTCAAACCCCGGACTCACCCAGGACTTCCAGCTCAAACCTGGGACCCACCCAGCTCAAACCCAGAAATCTGCCAGGAATTCCAGCTCAAACCCGGGACTCACCCAGGACTTCCAGCTCAAATCCGGGGCTCACCCAGGACTTCCAGCTCAAACCCGGGACTCACTGAGAACTTCCAGCTCAAACCCGGGACTCACCCAGGACTTCCAGCTCAAACCCGGAACTCACCCAGGACTTCCAGCTCAAACCTGGAAATCTGCCAGGACTTCCAGCTCAAACCCGGGACTCACCCACGACTTCCAGCTCAAACACAGAAATCTGCCAGGAATTCCAGCTCAAACCCGGGACTCACCCACGACTTCCATCTCAAACACAGAAATCTGCCAGGAATTCCAGCTCAAACCCGGGACTCACCCACGACTTCCAACTTAAACACAGAAATTTGCCAGGGATTCCAGCTCAAACCCAGGGCTCACCCACGATTTCCAGCTCAAACACAGAAATCACCCAGGGCTTCCAGCTCAAACCCGGGACTCACCCAGGACTTCCAGCTGAAACCCAGGGCTCACCCAGGACTTCCAGCTCAAACCCGGGGCTCACCGAGAACTTCCAGCTCAAACCCGGGACTCACCCAGGACTTCCAACTCAAACCCAGGGCTCACCCAGGACTTCCAACTCAGACCCGGGACTCACCCAGCTCAAACCCAGAAATCTGCCAGGGATTCCAGCTCAAACCCGGGACTCACCCAGAACTTCCAGCTCAAACCCGGGACTCACCCAGGACTTCCAGCTCAAACCCGGGAATCACCCACGACTTCCAGTTCAAACCCGGGACTCACCCAGGACTTCCAACTCAAACCCGGGACTCACTCAGGACTTCGAACTCAAACCCGGGACTCACCCAGGACTTCCAGCTCAAATCCGGGGCTCACCCAGGACTTCCAACCCAAACCCGGGACTCACCCAGGACTTCCAGCTCAAACCTGCAACCCACCCAGCTCAAACCCAGAAATCTGCCAGGAGTTCCAGCTCAAACCCGGGACTCACCCAGGACTTCCAGCTCAAACCTGGGACCCACCTAGCTCAAACCCAGAAATCTGCCAGGAATTCCAGCTCAAACCCGGGACTCACCCAGGACTTCCAGCTCAAATCCGGGGCTCACCCAGGACTTCCAGCTCAAACCTGGGACTCACTGAGAACTTCCAGCTCAAACCCGGGACTCACCCAGGACTTCCAGCTCAAACCCGGAACTCACCCAGGACTTCCAGCTCAAACCTGGAAATCTGCCAGGACTTCCAGCTCAAACCCGGGACTCACCCACGACTTCCAGCTCAAACACAGAAATCTGCCAGGAATTCCAGCTCAAACCCGGGACTCACCCACGACTTCCATCTCAAACACAGAAATCTGCCAGGAATTCCAGCTCAAACCCGGGACTCACCCACGACTTCCAGCTCAAACACAGAAATCTGCCAGGAATTCCAGCTCAAACCCGGGACTCACCCACGACTTCCAACTTAAACACAGAAATTTGCCAGGGATTCCAGCTCAAACCCAGGGCTCACCCACGATTTCCAGCTCAAACACAGAAATCACCCAGGGCTTCCAGCTCAAACCCGGGACTCACCCAGGACTTCCAGCTGAAACCCAGGGCTCACCCAGGACTTCCAGCTCAAACCCGGGGCTCACCGAGAACTTCCAGCTCAAGCCCGGGACTCACCCAGGACTTCCAACTCAAACCCAGGGCTCACCCAGGACTTCCAACTCAGACCCGGGACTCACCCAGCTCAAACCCAGAAATTTGCCAGGGATTCCAGCTCAAACCCGGGACTCACCCAGAACTTCCAGCTCAAACCCGGGACTCACCCAGGACTTCCAGCTCAAACCCGGGAATCACCCACGACTTCCAGTTCAAACCCGGGACTCACCCAGGACTTCCAACTCAAACCCGGGACTCACTCAGGACTTCGAACTCAAACCCGGGACTCACCCAGGACTTCCAGCTCAAATCCGGGGCTCACCCAGGACTTCCAACCCAAACCCGGGACTCACCCAGGACTTCCAGCTCAAACCTGCAACCCACCCAGCTCAAACCCAGAAATCTGCCAGGAGTTCCAGCTCAAACCCGGGACTCACCCAGGACTTCCAGCTCAAACCCGGGACCCACCCAGCTCAAACCCAGAAATCTGCCAGGAGTTCCAGCTCAAACCCGACACTCACCCAGGACTTCCAACTCAAACCTGGGACTCACCCAGGACTTCCAGCTCAAACCCGGGATTCACCGAGAACTTCCAGCTCAAACCCGGGACTCACCCAGGACTTCCAGCTCAAACCCGGGACTCACCCATGACTTCCAGCTCAAACCCAGAAATCTGCCAGGAGTTCCAGCTCAAACACGACACTCACCCAGGACATCCAGCTCAAATCCGGGGCTCGCCCAGGACTTCCAACTCAAACCTGGGACTCACCCAGGACTTCCAGCTCAAACCCGGGACTCACCCACGACTTCCAGCTCAAACACAGAAATCTGCCAGGGCTTCCAGCTCAAACCCAGGACTTACCCAGAACTTCCAGCTCAAACCCGGGACCCACCCAGCTCAAACCCAGAAATCTGCCAGGAATTCCAGCTCAAACCCGGGACTCACCCAGGACTTCCAGCTCAAATCCGGGGCTCACCCAGGACTTCAAACTCAAACCTCGGACTCACCCAGGACTTCCAGCTCAAACCCGAGACTCACCCACGACTTCCAGATCAAAGACAGAAATCTGCCAGGGCTTCCAGCTCAAACCCAGGACTCACCCAGAACTTCCAGCTCAAACCCGGGACCCACCCAGCTCAAACCCAGAAATCTGCCAGGAATTCCAGCTCAAACCCGGGACTCACCCAGGACTTCCAGCTCAAACCCGGGACTCACCCGGGACTTCCAGCTCAAACCCGGGGCTCACCGAGAACTTCCAGCTCAAACCCGGGACTCACCCAGGACTTCCAGCTCAAACCCGGAACTCACCCAGGACTTCCAGCTCAAACCTGGAAATCTGCCAGGACTTCCAGCTCAAACCCGGGACTCACCCACGACTTCCAACTCAAACCCAGGGCTCACCCAGGACTTCCAACTCAGACCCGGGACTCACCCAGCTCAAACCCAGAAATTTGCCAGGGATTCCAGCTCAAACCCGGGACTCACCCAGAACTTCCAGCTCAAACCCGGGACTCACCCAGGACTTCCAGCTCAAACCCGGGAATCACCCACGACTTCCAGTTCAAACCCGGGACTCACCCAGGACTTCCAACTCAAACCCGGGACTCACTCAGGACTTCGAACTCAAACCCGGGACTCACCCAGGACTTCCAGCTCAAATCCGGGGCTCACCCAGGACTTCCAACCCAAACCCTGGACTCACCCAGGACTTCCAGCTCAAACCTGCAACCCACCCAGCTCAAACCCAGAAATCTGCCAGGAGTTCCAGCTCAAACCCGGGACTCACCCAGGACTTCCAGCTCAAACCCGGGACCCACCCAGCTCAAACCCAGAAATCTGCCAGGAGTTCCAGCTCAAACCCGACACTCACCCAGGACTTCCAACTCAAACCTGGGACTCACCCAGGACTTCCAGCTCAAACCCGGGATTCACCGAGAACTTCCAGCTCAAACCCGGGACTCACCCAGGACTTCCAGCTCAAACCCGGGACTCACCCATGACTTCCAGCTCAAACCCAGAAATCTGCCAGGAGTTCCAGCTCAAACACGACACTCACCCAGGACATCCAGCTCAAATCCGGGGCTCGCCCAGGACTTCCAACTCAAACCTGGGACTCACCCAGGACTTCCAGCTCAAACCCGGGACTCACCCACGACTTCCAGCTCAAACACAGAAATCTGCCAGGGCTTCCAGCTCAAACCCAGGACTTACCCAGAACTTCCAGCTCAAACCCGGGACCCACCCAGCTCAAACCCAGAAATCTGCCAGGAATTCCAGCTCAAACCCGGGACTCACCCAGGACTTCCAGCTCAAATCCGGGGCTCACCCAGGACTTCAAACTCAAACCTGGGACTCACCCAGGACTTCCAGCTCAAACCCGAAACTCACCCACGACTTCCAGATCAAAGACAGAAATCTGCCAGGGCTTCCAGCTCAAACCCAGGACTCACCCAGAACTTCCAGCTCAAACCCGGGACCCACCCAGCTCAAACCCAGAAATCTGCCAGGAATTCCAGCTCAAACCCGGGACTCACCCAGGACTTCCAGCTCAAACCCGGGACTCACCCGGGACTTCCAGCTCAAACCCGGGGCTCACCGAGAACTTCCAGCTCAAACCCGGGACTCACCCAGGACTTCCAGCTCAAACCCGGAACTCACCCAGGACTTCCAGCTCAAACCTGGAAATCTGCCAGGACTTCCAGCTCAAACCCGGGACTCACCCACGACTTCCAGCTCAAACACAGAAATCTGCCAGGAATTCCAGCTCAAACCCGGGACTCACCCACGACTTCCATCTCAAACACAGAAATCTGCCAGGAATTCCAGCTCAAACCCGGGACTCACCCACGACTTCCAACTTAAACACAGAAATTTGCCAGGGATTCCAGCTCAAACCCAGGGCTCACCCACGATTTCCAGCTCAAACACAGAAATCACCCAGGGCTTCCAGCTCAAACCCGGGACTCACCCAGGACTTCCAGCTGAAACCCAGGGCTCACCCAGGACTTCCAGCTCAAACCCGGGGCTCACCGAGAACTTCCAGCTCAAACCCGGGACTCACCCAGGACTTCCAACTCAAACCCAGGGCTCACCCAGGACTTCCAACTCAGACCCGGGACTCACCCAGCTCAAACCCAGAAATCTGCCAGGGATTCCAGCTCAAACCCGGGACTCACCCAGAACTTCCAGCTCAAACCCGGGACTCACCCAGGACTTCCAGCTCAAACCCGGGAATCACCCACGACTTCCAGTTCAAACCCGGGACTCACCCAGGACTTCCAACTCAAACCCGGGACTCACTCAGGACTTCGAACTCAAACCCGGGACTCACCCAGGACTTCCAGCTCAAATCCGGGGCTCACCCAGGACTTCCAACCCAAACCCGGGACTCACCCAGGACTTCCAGCTCAAACCTGCAACCCACCCAGCTCAAACCCAGAAATCTGCCAGGAGTTCCAGCTCAAACCCGGGACTCACCCAGGACTTCCAGCTCAAACCTGGGACCCACCTAGCTCAAACCCAGAAATCTGCCAGGAATTCCAGCTCAAACCCGGGACTCACCCAGGACTTCCAGCTCAAATCCGGGGCTCACCCAGGACTTCCAGCTCAAACCTGGGACTCACTGAGAACTTCCAGCTCAAACCCGGGACTCACCCAGGACTTCCAGCTCAAACCCGGAACTCACCCAGGACTTCCAGCTCAAACCTGGAAATCTGCCAGGACTTCCAGCTCAAACCCGGGACTCACCCACGACTTCCAGCTCAAACACAGAAATCTGCCAGGAATTCCAGCTCAAACCCGGGACTCACCCACGACTTCCATCTCAAACACAGAAATCTGCCAGGAATTCCAGCTCAAACCCGGGACTCACCCACGACTTCCAGCTCAAACACAGAAATCTGCCAGGAATTCCAGCTCAAACCCGGGACTCACCCACGACTTCCAACTTAAACACAGAAATTTGCCAGGGATTCCAGCTCAAACCCAGGGCTCACCCACGATTTCCAGCTCAAACACAGAAATCACCCAGGGCTTCCAGCTCAAACCCGGGACTCACCCAGGACTTCCAGCTGAAACCCAGGGCTCTCCCAGGACTTCCAGCTCAAACCCGGGGCTCACCGAGAACTTCCAGCTCAAACCCGGGACTCACCCAGGACTTCCAACTCAAACCCAGGGCTCACCCAGGACTTCCAACTCAGACCCTGGACTCACCCAGCTCAAACCCAGAAATTTGCCAGGGATTCCAGCTCAAACCCGGGACTCACCCAGAACTTCCAGCTCAAACCCGGGACTCACCCAGGACTTCCAGCTCAAACCCGGGAATCACCCACGACTTCCAGTTCAAACCCGGGACTCACCCAGGACTTCCAACTCAAACCCGGGACTCACTCAGGACTTCGAACTCAAACCTGGGACTCACCCAGGACTTCCAGCTCAAATCCGGGGCTCACCCAGGACTTCCAACCCAAACCCGGGACTCACCCAGGACTTCCAGCTCAAACCTGCAACCCACCCAGCTCAAACCCAGAAATCTGCCAGGAGTTCCAGCTCAAACCCGGGACTCACCCAGGACTTCCAGCTCAAACCCGGGACCCACCCAGCTCAAACCCAGAAATCTGCCAGGAGTTCCAGCTCAAACCCGACACTCACCCAGGACTTCCAACTCAAACCTGGGACTCACCCAGGACTTCCAGCTCAAACCCGGGATTCACCGAGAACTTCCAGCTCAAACCCAGGACTCACCCAGGACTTCCAGCTCAAACCCGGGACTCACCCATGACTTCCAGCTCAAACCCAGAAATCTGCCAGGAGTTCCAGCTCAAACACGACACTCACCCAGGACATCCAGCTCAAATCCGGGGCTCGCCCAGGACTTCCAACTCAAACCTGGGACTCACCCAGGACTTCCAGCTCAAACCCGGGACTCACCCACGACTTCCAGCTCAAACACAGAAATCTGCCAGGGCTTCCAGCTCAAACCCAGGACTTACCCAGAACTTCCAGCTCAAACCCGGGACCCACCCAGCTCAAACCCAGAAATCTGCCAGGAATTCCAGCTCAAACCCGGGACTCACCCAGGACTTCCAGCTCAAATCCGGGGCTCACCCAGGACTTCAAACTCAAACCTGGGACTCACCCAGGACTTCCAGCTCAAACCCGAGACTCACCCACGACTTCCAGATCAAAGACAGAAATCTGCCAGGGCTTCCAGCTCAAACCCAGGACTCACCCAGAACTTCCAGCTCAAACCCGGGACCCACCCAGCTCAAACCCAGAAATCTGCCAGGAATTCCAGCTCAAACCCGGGACTCACCCAGGACTTCCAGCTCAAACCCGGGACTCACCCGGGACTTCCAGCTCAAACCCGGGGCTCACCGAGAACTTCCAGCTCAAACCCGGGACTCACCCAGGACTTCCAGCTCAAACCCGGGACCCACCCAGCTCAAACCCAGAAATCTGCCAGGAATTCCAGCTCAAACCCGGGACTCACCCAGGACTTCCAGCTCAAACCCAGGACTCACCCAGGACTTCCAGCTCAAACCCGGAACCCACCCAGCTCAAACCCAGAAATCTGCCAGGAATTCCAGCTCAAACCCGGGACTCACCCAGAACTTCCAGCTCAAATCCGGGGCTCACCCAGGACTTCCAACTCAAACCCGGGACTCACCCAGGACTTCCAGCTCAAACCCAGGACTCACCGAGAACTTCCAGCTCAAACCCGGGACTCACCCAGGACTTCCAACTCAAACCCGGGGCTCACCCAGGACTTCCAGCTCAAACCCAGGACCCACCCAGCTCAAACCCAGAAATCTGCCAGGAATTCCAGCTGAAACCCAGGACTCACCCAGAACTTCCAGCTCAAACCCGGGAATCACCCACGACTTCCAGCTCAAACCCGGGACTCACCCAGGACTTCCAGCTCAAATCCGGGGCTCACCCAGGACTTCCAACTCAAACCTGGGACTCACCCAGGACTTCCAGCTCAAACCTGGGACTCACCGAGAACTTTCAGCTCAAACCCGGGACTCACCCAGGACTTCCAACTCAAACCCGGGACTCACCCAGGACTTCCAGCTCAAACCCGGGACTCACCCAGGACTTCCAGCTCAAATCCGGGGCTCACCCAGGACTTCCAACTCAAACCCGGGACTCACCCAGGACTTCCAGCTCAAACCTGGGACTCACCGAGAACTTTCAGCTCAAACCCGGGACTCACCCAGGACTTCCAACTCAAACCCGGGACTCACCCAGGACTTCCAGCTCAAACCCGGGACTCACCCAGGACTTCCAGCTCAAACCCGGGTCTCACCCAGGACTTCCAGCTCAAACCCGGGACTCACCCAGGACTTCCAGCTCAAACCTGGGACCCACCCAGCTCAAACCCAGAAATCTGCCAGGAATTCCAGCTCAAACCCGGGACTCACCCAGGACTTCCAGCTCAAACCCGGGAATCACCCACGACTTCCACCTCAAACCCGGGACTCACCCAGGACTTCCAACTCAAACCCGGGACTCACCCAGGACTTCCAGCTCAAACCCGGGACTCACCGAGAACTTCCAGCTCAAACCCGGGACTCACCCAGGACTTCCAGCTCAAACCCGGGTCTCACCCAGGACTTCCAACTGAAACCCAGGACTCACCCACGACTTCCAACTCAAACCCGGGACTCACCCACGACTTCCAACTCAAACCCGGGACTCACCCAGGACTTCCAACTCAAACCCGGGACTCACCCAGGACTTCCAGCTCAAACCTGCGACCCACCCAGCTCAAACACAGAAATTTTGCCAGGAGTTCCAGCTCAAACCCGGGACTCACCCAGGACTTCCAGCTCAAACCCGGGACCCACCCAGCTCGAACCCAGAAATCTGCCAGGAGTTCCAGCTCAAACCCGACACTCACCTAGGACTTCCAGCTCAAATCCGGGGCTCACCCAGGACTTCCAACTCAAACCTGGGACTCACCCAGGACTTCCAGCTCAAACCCGGGACTCACCGAGAATTTCCAGCTCAAACCCGGGACTCACCCAGGACTTCCAGCTCAAACCCGGGACTCACCGAGAACTACCAGCTCAAACCCAGAAATCTGCCAGGAGTTCCAGCTCAAACCCGACACTCACCCAGGACTTCCAGCTCAAATCCGGGGCTCACCCAGGACTTCCAACTCAAACCTGGGACTCACCCAGGACTTCCAGCTCAAACCCGGGACTCACCCACGACTTCCAGCTCAAACACAGAAATCTGCCAGGGCTTCCAGCTCAAAGCCCGGACTCACCCAGAACTTCCAGCTCAAACCCGGGACCCACCCAGCTCAAACCCAGAAATCTGCCAGGAATTCCAGCTCAAACCCGACACTCACCCAGGACTTCCAGCTCAAACCCGGGACTCACCCGGGACTTCCAGCTCAAATCCGGGGCTCACCCAGGACTTCCAAATCAAACCTGGGACTCACCCAGAACTTCCAGCTCAAACCCGGGACCCACCCAGCTCAAACCCAGAAATCTGCCAGGAATTCCAGCTCAAACCCGGGACTCACCCAGGACTTCCAGCTCAAACCCGGGACTCACCCGGGACTTCCAGCTCAAACCCGGGGCTCACCGAGAACTTCCAGCTCAAACCCGGGACTCACCCAGGACTTCCAGCTCAAACCCGGGACCCACCCAGCTCAAACCCAGAAATCTGCCAGGAATTCCAGCTCAAACCCGGGCCTCACCCAGGACTTCCAGCTCAAACCCAGGACTCACCCAGGACTTCCAACTCAGACCCGGGACTCACCCAGCTCAAACCCAGAAATCTGCCAGGGATTCCAGCTCAAACCCGGGACTCACCCAGAACTTCCAGCTCAAACCCGGGACTCACCCAGGACTTCCAGCTCAAACCCGGGACCCACCCAGCACAAACCCAGAAATCTGCCAGGAATTCCAGCTCAAACCCGGGACTCACCCAGGACTTCCAGCTCAAACCCGGGAATCACCCACGACTTCCAGTTCAAACCCGGGACTCACCCAGGACTTCCAACTCAAACCCGGGACTCACTCAGGACTTCGAACTCAAACCCGGGACTCACCCAGGACTTCCAGCTCAAATCCGGGGCTCACCCAGGACTTCCAACTCAAACCCGGGACTCACCCAGGACTTCCAGCTCAAACCTGCGACCCACCCAGCTCAAACCCAGAAATCTGCCAGGAGTTCCAGCTCAAACCCGGGACTCAACCAGGACTTCCAGCTCAAACCCGGGACCCACCCAGCTCAAACCCAGAAATCTGCCAGGAGTTCCAGCTCAAACCCGACACTCACCCAGGACTTCCAGCTCAAATCCGGGGCTCACCCAGGACTTCCAACTCAAACCTGGGACTCACCCAGGACTTCCAGCTCAAACCCGGGACTCACCGAGAACTTCCAGCTCAAACCCGGGACTCACCCAGGACTTCCAGCTCAAACCCGGGACTCACCCATGACTTCCAGCTCAAACCCAGAAATCTGCCAGGAGTTCCAGCTCAAACCCGACACTCACCCAGGACTTCCAGCTCAAATCCGGGGCTCACCCAGGACTTCCAACTCAAACCTGGGACTCACCCAGGACTTCCAGCTCAAACCCGGGACTCACCCACGACTTCCAGCTCAAAAACAGAAATCTGCCAGGGCTTCCAGCTCAAACCCAGGACTCACCCAGAACTTCCAGCTCAAACCCGGGACCCACCCAGCTCAAACCCAGAAATCTGCCAGGAATTCCAGCTCAAACCCGGGACTTACCCAGGACTTCCAGCTCAAATCCGGGGCTCACCCAGGACTTCCAACTCAAACCTGGGACTCACCCAGGACTTCCAGTTCAAACCCGGGACTCACCCACGACTTCCAGCTCAAACACAGAAATCTGCCAGGGCTTCCAGCTCAAACCCAGGACTCACCCAGAACTTCCAGCTCAAACCCGGGACCCACCCAGCTCAAACCCAGAAATCTGCCAGGAATTCCAGCTCAAACCCGGGACTCACCCAGGACTTCCAGCTCAAACCCGGGACTCACCCGGGACTTCCAGCTCAAACCCGGGGCTCACCGAGAACTTCCAGCTCAAACCTGGGACTCACCCAGGACTTCCAGCTCAAACCCGGGACCCACCCAGCTCAAACCCAGAAATCTGCCAGGAATTCCAGCTCAAACCCGGGACTCACCCAGGACCTCCAGCTCAAACCCAGGACTCACCCAGGACTTCCATCTCAAACCCGGGACCCACCCAGCTCAAACCCAGAAATCTGCCAGGAATTCCAGCTCAAACCCGGGACTCACCCAGAACTTCCAGCTCAAATCCGGGGCTCACCCAGGACTTCCAACTCAAACCCGGGACTCACCCAGGACTTCCAGCTCAAACCCAGGACTCACCGAGAACTTCCAGCTCAAACCCGGGACTCACCCAGGACTTCCAACTCAAACCCGGGCTCACCCAGGACTTCCAGCTCAAACCCAGGACCCACCCAGCTCAAACCCAGAAATCTGCCAGGAATTCCAGCTGAAACCCAGGACTCACCCAGAACTTCCAGCTCAAACCCGGGAATCACCCACGACTTCCAGCTCAAACCTGGGACTCACCCAGGACTTCCAGCTCAAATCCGGGGCTCACCCAGGACTTCCAACTCAAACCCAGGACTCACCCAGGACTCCCAGCTCAAACCTGGGACTCACCGAGAACTTTCAGCTTAAACCCGGGACTGACCCAGGACTTCCAGCTCAAATCCGGGGCTCACCCTGGACTTCCAACTCAAACCCGGGACTCACCCAGGACTTCCAGCTCAAACCTGGGACTCACCGAGAACTTTCAGCTCAAACCCGGGACTCACCCAGGACTTCCAACTCAAACCCGGGACTCACCCACGACTTCCAGCTCAAACCTGGGACTCACCCAGGACTTCCAGCTCAAACCCGGGTCTCACCCAGGACTTCCAGCTCAAACCCGGGACTCACCCAGGACTTCCAACTCAAACCCGGGACTCACCCAGGACTTCCAGCTCAAACCTGGGACCCACCCAGCTCAAACCCAGAAATCTGCCAGGAATTCAAGCTCAAACCCGGGACTCACCCAGGACTTCCAGCTCAAACCCGGGAATCACCCACGACTTCCACCTCAAACCCGGGACTCACCCAGGACTTCCACCTCAAACCCGGGACTCACCCAGGACTTCCAGCTCAAAGCCGGGACTCACCGAGAACTTCCAGCTCAAACCCGGGACTCACCCAGGACTTCCAGCTCAAACCCGGGTCTCACCCAGGACTTCCAACTGAAACCCAGGACTCACCCACGACTTCCAACTCAAACCCGGGACTCACCCACGACTTCCAACTCAAACCCGGGACTCACCCACGACTTCCAACTCAAACCCCGGACTCACCCAGGACTTCCAACTCAAACCCAGGACTCACCCAGGACTTCCAGCTCAAACCTGCAACCCACCCAGTTCAAACCCAGAAATCTGCCAGGAGTTCCAGCTCAAACCCAGGACTCACCCAGGACTTCCAGCTCAAACCCGGGACCCACCCAGCTCAAACCCAGAAATCTGCCAGGAGTTCCAGCTCAAACCCGACACTCACCCAGGACTTGCAGCTCAAATCCGGGGCTCACCCAGGACTTCCAACTCAAACCTGGGACTCACCCAGGACTTCCAGCTCAAACCCGGGACTCACCGAGAACTTCCAGCTCAAACCCGGGACTCACCCAGGACTTCCAGCTCAAACCCAGAAATCTGCCAGGAGTTCCAGCTCAAACCCGACACTCACCCAGGACTTCGAGCTCAAATCCGGGGCTCACCCAGGACTTCCAACTCAAACCTGGGACTCACCCAGGTCTTCCAGCTCAAACCCGGGACTCACCCACGTCTTCCAGCTCAAACACAGAAATCTGCCAGGGCTTCTAGCTCAAACCCAGTACTCACCCAGAACTTCCAGCTCAAACCCGGGACCCACCCAGCTCAAACCCAGAAATCTGCCAGGAATTCCAGCTCAAACCCGACACTCACCCAGGACTTCCAGCTCAAACCCGGGACTCACCCGGGACTTCCAGCTCAAATCCGGGGCTCACCCAGGACTTCCAACTCAAACCTGGGACTCACCCAGAACTTCCAGCTCAAACCCGGGACCCACCCAGCTCAAACCCAGAAATCTGCCAGGAATTCCAGCTCAAACCCGAGACTCACCCAGGACTTCCAGCTCAAACCCGGGACTCACCCGGGACTTCCAGCTCAAACCCGGGGCTCACCGAGAACTTCCAGCTCAAACCCGGGACTCACCCAGGACTTCCAGCTCAAACCCGGGACCCACCCAGCTCAAACCCAGAAATCTGCCAGGAATTCCAGCTCAAACCCCGGACTCACCCAGGACTTCCAGCTCAAACCCAGGACTCACCCAGGACTTCCAGCTCAAACCCGGGACCCACCCAGCTCAAACCCAGAAATCTGCCAGGAATTCCAGCTCAAACCTGGGACTCACCCAGAACTTCCAGCTCAAATCCGGGGTTCACCCAGGACTTCCAACTCAAACCCGGGACTCACCCAGGACTTCCAGCTCAAACCCGGGACTCACCCAGGACTTCCAACTCAAACCCGGGACTCACCCAGGACTTCCAGCTCAAACCTGGGACCCACCCAGCTCAAACCCAGAAATCTGCCAGGAATTCAAGCTCAAACCCGGGACTCACCCAGGACTTCCAGCTCAAACCCGGGAATCACCCACGACTTCCACCTCAAACCCGGGACTCACCCAGGACTTCCACCTCAAACCCGGGACTCACCCAGGACTTCCAGCTCAAAGCCGGGACTCACCGAGAACTTCCAGCTCAAACCCGGGACTCACCCAGGACTTCCAGCTCAAACCCGGGTCTCACCCAGGACTTCCAACTGAAACCCAGGACTCACCCACGACTTCCAACTCAAACCCGGGACTCACCCACGACTTCCAACTCAAACCCGGGACTCACCCACGACTTCCAACTCAAACCCTGGACTCACCCAGGACTTCCAACTCAAACCCGGGACTCACCCAGGACTTCCAGCTCAAACCTGCAACCCACCCAGTTCAAACCCAGAAATCTGCCAGGAGTTCCAGCTCAAACCCAGGACTCACCCAGGACTTCCAGCTCAAACCCGGGACCCACCCAGCTCAAACCCAGAAATCTGCCAGGAGTTCCAGCTCAAACCCGACACTCACCCAGGACTTGCAGCTCAAATCCGGGGCTCACCCAGGACTTCCAACTCAAACCTGGGACTCACCCAGGACTTCCAGCTCAAACCCGGGACTCACCGAGAACTTCCAGCTCAAACCTGGGACTCACCCAGGACTTCCAGCTCAAACCCAGAAATCTGCCAGGAGTTCCAGCTCAAACCCGACACTCACCCAGGACTTCGAGCTCAAATCCGGGGCTCACCCAGGACTTCCAACTCAAACCTGGGACTCACCCAGGTCTTCCAGCTCAAACCCGGGACTCACCCACGTCTTCCAGCTCAAACACAGAAATCTGCCAGGGCTTCTAGCTCAAACCCAGTACTCACCCAGAACTTCCAGCTCAAACCCGGGACCCACCCAGCTCAAACCCAGAAATCTGCCAGGAATTCCAGCTCAAACCCGACACTCACCCAGGACTTCCAGCTCAAACCCGGGACTCACCCGGGACTTCCAGCTCAAATCCGGGGCTCACCCAGGACTTCCAACTCAAACCTGGGACTCACCCAGAACTTCCAGCTCAAACCCGGGACCCACCCAGCTCAAACCCAGAAATCTGCCAGGAATTCCAGCTCAAACCCGAGACTCACCCAGGACTTCCAGCTCAAACCCGGGACTCACCCGGGACTTCCAGCTCAAACCCGGGGCTCACCGAGAACTTCCAGCTCAAACCCGGGTCTCACCCAGGACTTCCAGCTCAAACCCGGGACCCACCCAGCTCAAACCCAGAAATCTGCCAGGAATTCCAGCTCAAACCCCGGACTCACCCAGGACTTCCAGCTCAAACCCAGGACTCACCCAGGACTTCCAGCTCAAACCCGGGACCCACCCAGCTCAAACCCAGAAATCTGCCAGGAATTCCAGCTCAAACCTGGGACTCACCCAGAACTTCCAGCTCAAATCCGGGGTTCACCCAGGACTTCCAACTCAAACCCGGGACTCACCCAGGACTTCCAGCTCAAACCCGGGACTCACCCAGGACTTCCAACTCAAACCCGGGGCTCACCCAGGACTTCCAGCTCAAACCCAGGACCCACCCAGCTCAAACCCAGAAATCTGCCAGGAATTCCAGCTGAAACCCAGGACTCACCCAGAACTTCCAGCTCAAACCCGGGAATCACCCACGACTTCCAGCTCAAACCCGGGACTCACCCAGGACTTCCAGCTCAAATCCGGGGCTCACCCAGGACTTCCAACTCAAACCCGGGACTCACCCAGGACTTCCAGCTCAAACCCGGGACTCACCGAGAACTTTCAGCTCAAACCCGGGACTCACCCAGGACTTCCAACACAAACCCGGGACTCACCCAGGACTTCCAGCTCAAACCCGGGACTCACCCAGGACTTCCAGCTCTAACCCGGGTCTCACCCAGGACTTCCAGCTCAAACCCGGGACTCACCCAGGACTTCCAACTCAAACCCGGGACTCACCCAGGACTTCCAGCTCAAACCTGGGACCCACCCAGCTCAAACCCAGAAATCTGCCAGGAATTCCAGCTCAAACCCGGGACTCACCCTGGACTTCCAGCTCAAACCCGGGAATCACCCACGACTTCCACCTCAAACCCGGGACTCACCCAGGACTTCCAACTAAAACCCGGGACTCACCCAGGACTTCCAGCTCAAACCCGGGTCTCACCCAGGACTTCCAACTGAAACCCAGGACTCACCCACGACTTCCAACTCAAACCCGGGACTCACCCACGACTTCCAACTCAGACCCGGGACTCACCCAGGACTTCCAGCTCAAACCCGGGACCCACCCAGCTCAAACCCAGAAATCTGCCAGGAATTCCAGCTCAAACCCGGGACTCACCCAGGACTTCCAGCTCAAACCCGGGACTCACCCGGGACTTCCAGCTCAAACCCGGGGCTCACCGAGAACTTCCAGCTCAAACCCGGGACTCACCCAGGACTTCCAGCTCAAACCCGGGACCCACCCAGCTCAAACCCAGAAATCTGCCAGGAATTCCAGCTCAAACCCGGGACTCACCCAGGACTTCCAGCTCAAACCCAGGACTCACGCAGGACTTCCAGCTCAAACCCGGGACCCACCCAGCTCAAACCCAGAAATCTGCCAGGAATTCCAGCTCAAACCCGGGACTCACCCAGAACTTCCAGCTCAAATCCGGGGCTAACCCAGGACTTCCAACTCAAACCCGGGACTCACCCAGGACTTCCAGCTCAAACCCAGGACTCACCGAGAACTTCCAGCTCAAACCCGGGACTCACCCAGGACTTCCAACTCAAACCCGGGACTCACCCAGGACTTCCAACTCAAACCGAGGACCCACCCAGCTCAAACCCAGAAATCTGCCAGGAATTCCAGCTGAAACCCAGGACTCACCCAGGACTTCCAGCTCAAATCCGGGGCTCACCCAGGACTTCCAACTCAAACCCGGGACTCACCCAGGACTTCCAGCTCAAACCTGGGACTCACCGAGAACTTTTAGCTCAAACCCGGGACTCACCCAGGACTTCCAACTCAAACCCGGGACTCACCCAGGACTTCCAGCTCAAACCCGGGACTCACCCAGGACTTCCAGCTCAAACCCGGGTCTCACCCAGGACTTCCAGCTCAAACCCGGGACTCACCCAGGACTTCCAACTCAAACCCGGGACTCACCCAGGACTTCCAGCTCAAACCTGGGACCCACCCAGCTCAAACCCAGAAATCTGCCAGGAATTCCAGCTCAAACCCGGGACTCACCCAGGACTTCCAGCTCAAACCCGGGAATCACCCACGACTTCCACCTCAAACCCGGGACTCACCCAGGACTTCCAACTCAAACCCGGGACTCACCCAGGACTTCCAGCTCAAACCCGGGACTCACCGAGAACTTCCAGCTCAAACCCGGGACTCACCCAGGACTTCCAGCTCAAACCCAGTTCTCACCCAGGACGTCCAACTGAAACCCAGGACTCACCCACGACTTCCAACTGAAACCCGGGACTCACCCACGACTTCCAACTCAAACCCGGGACTCACCCACGACTTCCAACTCAAACCCGGGACTCACCCAGGACTTCCAACTCAAACCCGGGACTCACCCAGGACTTCCAGCTCAAACCTGCGACCCACCCAGCTCAAACCCAGAAATCTGCCAGGAGTTCCAGCTCAAACCCGGGACTCACCCAGGACTTCCAGCTCAAATCCGGGGCTCACCCAGGACTTCCAACTCAAACCTGGGACTCACCCAGGACTTCCAGCTCAAACCCGGGACTCACCCAGCTCAAACCCAGAAATCTGCCAGGGATTCCAGCTCAAACCCGGGACTCACCCAGAACTTCCAGCTCAAACCCGGGACTCACCCAGGACTTCCAGCTCAAACCCGGGACCCACCGAGCTCAAACCCAGAAATCTGCCAGGAATTCCAGCTCAAACCCGACACTCACCCAGGACTTCCAGCTCAAACCCGGGACTCACCCGGGACTTCCAGCTCAAATCCGGGGCTCACCCAGGACTTCCAACTCAAACCTGGGACTCACCCAGAACTTCCAGCTCAAACCCGGGACCCACCCAGCTCAAACCCAGAAATCTGCCAGGAATTCCAGCTCAAACCCGGGACTCACCCAGGACTTCCAGCTCAAACCCGGGACTCACCCGGGACTTCCAGCTCAAACCCATGGTTCACCGAGAACTTCCAGCTCAAACCCGGGACTCACCCAGGACTTCCAGCTCAAACCCGGGACCCACCCAGCTCAAACCCAGAAATCTGCCAGGAATTCCAGCTCAAACCCGGGACTCACCCAGGACTTCCAGCTCAAACCCAGGACTCACCCAGGACTTCCAACTGAGACCCGGGACTCACCCAGCTCAAACCCAGAAATCTGCCAGGGATTCCAGCTCAAACCCGGGACTCACCCAGAACTTCCAGCTCAAACCCGGGACTCACCCAGGACTTCCAGCTCAAACCCGGGACCCACCCAGCTCAAACCCAGAAATCTGCCAGGAATTCCAGCTCAAACCCGGGACTCACCCAGGACTTCCAGCTCAAACCCGGGAATCACCCACGACTTCCAGTTCAAACCCGGGACTCACCCAGGACTTCCAACTCAAACCCGGGACTCACTCAGGACTTCGAACTCAAACCCGGGACTCACCCAGGACTTCCAGCTCAAATCCGGGGCTCACCCAGGATTTCCAACTCAAACCCGGGACTCACCCAGGACTTCCAGCTCAAACCTGCGACCCACCCAGCTCAAACCCAGAAATCTGCCAGGAGTTCCAGCTCAAACCCAGGACTCACCCAGGACTTCCAGCTCAAACCCGGGACCCACCCAGCTCAAACCCAGAAATCTGCCAGGAGTTCCAGCTCAAACCCGACACTCACCCAGGACGTCCAGCTCAAATCCGGGGCTCAGCCAGGACTTCCAACTCAAACCTGGGACTCACCCAGGACTTCCAGCTCAAACCCGGGACTCAGCCACGACTTCCAGCTCAAACACAGATATCTGCCAGGGCTTCCAGCTCAAACCCAGGACTCACCCAGAACTTCCAGCTCAAACCCGGGACCCACCCAGCTCAAACCCAGAAATCTGCCAGGAATTCCAGCTCAAACTCGACACTCACCCAGGACTTCCAGCTCAAACCCGGGACTCACCCGGGACTTCCAGCTCAAATCCGGGGCTCACCCAGGACTTCCAACTCAAACCTGGGACTCACCCAGAACTTCCAGCTCAAACCCGGGACCCACCCAGCTCAAACCCAGAAATCTGCCAGGAATTCCAGCTCAAACCCGGGACTCACCCAGGACTTCCAGCTCAAACCCGGGACTCACCCGGGACTTCCAGCTCAAACCCGGGGCTCACCGAGAACTTCCAGCTCAAACCCGGGACTCACCCAGCTCAAACCCAGAAATCTGCCAGGGATTCCAGCTCAAACCCGGGACTCACCCAGAACTTCCAGCTCAAACCCGGGACTCACCCAGGACTTCCAGCTCAAACCCGGGACCCACCGAGCTCAAACCCAGAAATCTGCCAGGAATTCCAGCTCAAACCCGGGACTCACCCAGGACTTCCAGCTCAAACCCGGGAATCACCTACGACTTCCAGTTCAAACCCGGGACTCACCCAGGACTTCCAACTCAAACCCGGGACTCACTCAGGACTTCGAACTGAAACCCGGGACTCACCCAGGACTTCCAGCTCAAATCCGGGGCTCACCCAGGACTTCCAACTCAAACCCGGGACTCACCCAGGACTTCCAGCTCAAACCTGCGACCCACCCAGCTCAAACCCAGAAATCTGCCAGGAGTTCCAGCTCAAACCCGGGACTCACCCAGGACTTCCAGCTCAAACCCGGGACCCACCCAGCTCAGACCCAGAAATCTGCCAGGAGTTCCAGCTCAAACCCGACACTCACCCAGGACGTCCAGCTCAAATCCGGGGCTCAGCCAGGACTTCCAACTCAAACCTGGGACTCACCCAGGACTTCCAGCTCAAACCCGGGACTCAGCCACGACTTCCAGCTCAAACACAGAAATCTGCCAGGGCTTCCAGCTCAAACCCAGGACTCACCCAGAACTTCCAGCTCAAACCCGGGACCCACCCAGCTCAAACCCAGAAATCTGCCAGGAATTCCAGCTCAAACCCGGGACTCACCCAGGCATTCCAGCTCAAACCCGGGACTCACCCGGGACTTCCAGCTCAAACCCGGGGCTCACCGAGAACTTCCAGCTCAAACCCGGGACTCACCCAGGACTTCCAGCTCAAACCCGGGACCCACCCAGCTCAAACCCAGAAATCTGCCAGGAATTCCAGCTCAAACCCGGGACTCACCCAGGACTTCCAGCTCAAACCCAGGACTCACCCAGGACTTCCAGCTCAAACCCGGGACCCACCCAGCTCAAACCCAGAAATCTGCCAGGAATTCCAGCTCAAACCCGGGACTCACCCAGAACTTCCAGCTCAAATCTGGGGTTCACCCAGGACTTCCAACCTAAACCCGGGACTCACCCAGGACTTCCAGCTCAAACCCAGGACTCACCGAGAACTTCCAGCTCAAACCCGGGACTCACCCAGGACTTCCAACTCAAACCCGGGGCTCACCCAGGACTTCCAGCTCAAACCCAGGACCCACCCAGCTCAAACCCAGAAATCTGCCAGGAATTCCAGCTGAAACCCAGGACTCACCCAGAACTTCCAGCTCAAACCCGGGAATCACCCACGACTTCCACCTCAAACCCGGGACTCACCCAGGACTTCCAACTCAAACCCGGGACTCACCCAGGACTTCCAGCTCAAACCCGGGACTCACCGAGAACTTCCAGCTCAAACCCGGGACTCACCCAGGACTTCCAGCTCAAACCCGGGTCTCACCCAGGACTTCCAACTCACACCCGGGACTCACCCACAACTTCCAACTCAAACACAGAAATCTGCCAGGGCTTCCAGCTCAAACCCAGGACTCACCCAGAACTTCCAGCTCAAACCCGGGACCCACCCAGCTCAAACCCAGAAATCTGCCAGGAATTCCAGCTCAAACCCGACACTCACCCAGGACTTCCAGCTCAAACCCGGGACTCACCCGGGACTTCCAGCTCAAATCCGGGGCTCACCCAGGACTTCCAACTCAAACCTGGGACTCACCCAGGACTTCCAGCTCAAACCCGGGACTCACCGAGAACTTCCAGCTCAAACCCGGGACTCACCCAGGACTTCCAGCTCAAACCCGGGTCTCACCCAGGACTTCCAACTCACACCCGGGACTCACCCACGACTTCCAACTCAAACACAGAAATCTGCCAGGGCTTCCAGCTCAAACCCAGGACTTACCCAGAACTTCCAGCTCAAACCCGGGACCCACCCAGCTCAAACCCAGAAATCTGCCAGGAATTCCAGCTCAAACCCGACACTCACCCAGGACTTCCAGCTCAAACCCGGGACTCACCCGGGACTTCCAGCTCAAATCCGGGGCTCACCCAGGACTTCCAACTCAAACCTGGGACTCACCCAGAACTTCCAGCTCAAACCCGGGACCCACCCAGCTCAAACCCAGAAATCTGCCAGGAATTCCAGCTCAAACCCGGGACTCACCCAGGACTTCCAGCTCAAACCCGGGACTCACCCGGGACTTCCAGCTCAAACCCGGGGCTCACCGAGAACTTCCAGCTCAAACCCGGGACTCACCCAGGACTTCCAGCTGAAACCCGGGACCCACCCAGCTCAAACCCAGAAATCTGCCAGGAATTCCAGCTCAAACCCGGGACTCACCCAGGACTTCCAGCTCAAACCCAGGACTCACCCAGGACTTCCAGCTCAAATCCGGGGCTCACCCAGGACTTCCAACTCAAACCTGGGACTCACCCAGAACTTCCAGCTCAAACCCGGAACCCACCCAGCTCAAACCCAGAAATCTGCCAGGAATTCCAGCTCAAACCCGGGACTCACCCAGAACTTCCAGCTCAAACCCGGGTCTCACCCAGGACTTCCAACTCACACCCGGGACTCACCCACGACTTCCAACTCAAACACAGAAATCTGCCAGGGCTTCCAGCTCAAACCCAGGACTCACCCAGAACTTCCAGCTCAAACCCGGGACCCACCCAGCTCAAACCCAGAAATCTGCCAGGAATTCCAGCTCAAACCCGACACTCACCCAGGACTTCCAGCTCAAACCCGGGACTCACCCGGGACTTCCAGCTCAAATCCGGGGCTCACCCAGGACTTCCAACTCAAACCTGGGACTCACCCAGGACTTCCAGCTCAAACCCGGGACTCACCCGGGACTTCCAGCTCAAACCCGGGGCTCACCGAGAACTTCCAGCTCAAACCCGGGACTCACCCAGGACTTCCAGCTCAAACCCGGGACCCACCCAGCTCAAACCCAGAAATCTGCCAGGAATTCCAGCTCAAACCCGGGACTCACCCAGGACTTCCAGCTCAAACCCAGGACTCACCCAGGACTTCCAGCTCAAACCCGGGACCCACCCAGCTCAAACCCAGAAATCTGCCAGGAATTCCAGCTCAAACCCGGGACTCACCCAGAACTTCCAGCTCAAATCTGGGGTTCACCCAGGACTTCCAACTCAAACCAGGGACTCACCCAGGACTTCCAGCTCCAACCCAGGACTCACCGAGAACTTCCAGCTCAAACCCGGGACTCACCCAGGACTTCCAACTCAAACCCGGGGCTCACCCAGGACTTCCAGCTCAAACCCAGGACCCACCCAGCTCAAACCCAGAAATCTGCCAGGAATTCCAGCTGAAACCCAGGACTCACCCAGAACTTCCAGCTCAAACCCGGGAATCACCCACGACTTCCACCTCAAACCCGGGACTCACCCAGGACTTCCAACTCAAACCCGGGACTCACCCAGGACTTCCAGCTCAAACCCGGGACTCACCAAGAACTTCCAGCTCAAACCCGGGACTCACCCAGGACTTCCAGCTCAAACCCGGGTCTCACCCAGGACTTCCAACTGAAACCCAGGACTCACCCACGACTTCCAACTCAAACCCGGGACTCACCCACGACTTCCAGCTCAAACCCGGGACTCACCCAGGACTTCCAGCTCAAACCCGGGTCTCACCCTGGACTTCCAACTGAAACCCAGGACTCACCCACGACTTCCAACTCAAACCCGGGACTCACCCACGACTTCCAACTCAAACCCGGGACTCACCCACGACTTCCAACTCAAACCCGGGACTCACCCACGACTTCCAACTCAAACCCGAGATGTTGCTTGTTCCCTTGGCTCAGAGTAACTGAAAGAATTCTCGAGACCGGGATAAGAATAATGATTTTATTATACCCAGCCAACAATGTACAATGTGTTTGCCAGTTCCATACAACCCAGGCATGCGCCTGGACCATCAGTCCTGGTGTGAATTATTTCAGTGTTGGCCCTGAACCACGCACCCGCCCGCCCCCCCCCCCCACCCCTGTAAGAGCTCACAAGTATTGCATGGGACTCAATAGTTGGTTTATCAGTTCACGGACACCAACCCACTGGCTGTTTACACCAGTTGCACTTGACTTTGTTTCTTGTGAGGACAGGAGAATGGTGAGATAGAACTTTTTCTGAGGTTACAAGAACTTTCATTTGTTTTCTTACTTTTAACTTCAACAAGCAGACCCTTTGGCAATGTGTATGATTAAACAGAGGGTAATTTTAACCTGACGAAGGGTCTCGGCCTGAAGCGTTGAATATACCTCTTCCGAGAGATGCTGCCTGGCCTGCTGCGTTCACCAGCAACTTTTATGTGCGTTGGTTAATTTTAACATCTTCTGCCTGGGGATGGGTGACTGTTGCTCTGATTTCCCAGCAGATAGTGTTTTTTATTGGCAGGATTGCTGTATTTCTGTGAACTCCCACTCGGACCGCAATGGTGTAAACAGGAGACAGGACTGCAGAAGGTACGGACCATAAACACAAGAGATTCTGTAGATGCTGGAAATCCAGAAAACACCCACACAAAATGCTGGAGGAACTACCCTTCCTCATTTTCCATTTCCTATCTCGCCCCCCCCTTACCCTTTCTACTCTTACCTCCACCTCTCCCCTCCTCCTTCCCTCTCTCCCATAGTCCACTCTCCTCTCCTACCAGATTCCTTCTACTTTAATGCATTACCTCCTCCACCTTTCCTATTCCAGACTCTCACTTCATCCTCCTCCCCATCCCACTACCTCACCCCTCACCTCATCTCAACTATCATCTGTCAGATTCTCACTTCACCCCACCTCCCCATCCCTCTACCTCACCCCTCACCTCATCTCAATTACCATTTACCAGATTCTCACTTCATCACCTCCCCATCCCTCTACCTCACCCCTCACCTCATCTCAATTATCATTTACCAGATTCTCACTTCACCCCACCTCTCCATCCCTCTACCTCACCCCTCACCTCATCTCAACTATCATTTGTCAGATTCTCACTTCACCCCCTCCCCATCCCTCTACCTCACCCCTCACCTCATCTCAACTATCATCTGTCAGATTCTCACTTCACCCCACCTCCCCATCCCTCTACCTCACCCCTCACCTCATCTCAACTATCATTTGTCAGATTCTCACTTCACCCCCTCCCCATCCCTCTACCTCACCCCTCACCTCATCTCAACTATCATCTGTCAGATTCTCACTTCACCCCACCTCCCCATCCCTCTACCTCACCCCTCACCTCATCTCAACTATCATCTGTCAGATTCTCACTTCACCCCCTCCCCATCCCTCTACCTCACCGCTCACCTCATCTCAATTATCATTTGCCAGATTGTACTCCTTCTCCCTGCGCCTCCCCCACACCTTCATATTCTGGCTTCTTCCCATCACCCGAAGGTCATTAGCCCAAATTGTGACTGTTTATTCCGTTTCATAGACGCTGCCCGACCTGCTGATCCCCTTTCACATGACAGTAAAAGCGATCACCCACACCCCTGTCAATGGAGGCAGGAGTCTAGCCCGTATACTGAGGCACCACTCGTCTGCCATGGTGTAGCCTGATTGTGGCAGACACTAACACTCATCCACACGGCAGCCTGTTCGAGCGTGCCCCTTGGAGTTCGGCTGTATTCCACCTGATATTGAAGGGTGCAAGTGCCAAACTGTCAGTAGGTTGTAACGCTCAGGTTGTTGTCTGACATCCAGACGAGGGAAGCCTTGGCACTCCTACAGCAACAATATTTATGCACAGAAATCTCCCACAAGTAACGGCCGACCTGTTTGTTGGTGTTGACTGAGGGATAACACAGCCAGGACATGACTGGGAAGTTGTTTGAATGCCAAAGTGATGTTTTATATTCAACTATGAGGGCAGAACACACCTCGGTATAAATTCCCACTCAGCAGCCAACCCCTCCACAGTGCAGCCTGCCCTCAGTAGCAGACAGAAGCGTTTACAGTGTAGAGTATGTGGTCAGGGCTTTGGAATGAGTAGTCAACATGAAACTCTCAAACAATCAGACGACAGCAGCTCTGACAAACTCTGGTGCCAGGTAGTGGCCTCCCACTGTGTCCGAATGACCACAGGCACCGGGAAGAGATCTGGGCAAACAGACAGTGCAAGCACATAATGCTTGTCTCTTTGGAGCAAAGGAGGATGAGAGGTAACTTGGTAGAGATGTACGAGATATTAAGGCATAAATCAAGTGGATAACCAGAGACTTTTTCCCAGGGTGGAAATGGCTAATACCAAGAGGCATAATTTTAAAGTAATTGGAGGAAAATATAGGGGGTTGGGGATGTCAGAGGTGTGGGACCGCCCAGAGAGTGTTGGAAGTCCGCCCGAAGTCAACTAGTCAGCTAGCTGGGTTGTGGCACGCTGGGTGTAACTCAGGAAGGCTGTAGATGGCACGGTGTGTTACCACAGCTCCTATGTGTACCCTTACTGGACTGGGATCACAGGGAATCAGAAATCTAGTGACCAATCATCAACAGGATTAGAAACATTCAGCAAGTAAAACAAATCAAATGGTAGAACCGACTCAATGGCCCGAACAGCCTAACTTTGCTGCTTTGTATACCGTGCTAAATCGATCAAAACTATCATGACTGAGAACGTCTGCAAGCCTTGATATCCGATGGAAATGGACGGTGCCAGTCCGTAAATCTTAGCCCGCTGAAATGGAGCGATGTCCCACCTTTCATAATCCTGCAGCACACATTAAACGTGGCCCAGACCCTGGCACAATCTCGCCACGGCAAGTCCACATTGTCCCCATTACAAGCTGGCAAGGGCTGCACCTCAGCCAGGCAGTTCCAGCAAGGGCAGGCTTGAAATCGGAATAAATATTATTTTCATACATCCGTTATAAAAAGATCAGTTATTTTAATTTCTGGAATGTGAACAGGTCACCCGGCAGCTAACAAGGCATTTGGTCTGTAAAATGATGTGGCGTCCGGTGCGGAAGCGGCTGCTGCAGGTGGGGCCCCGTGGTGATGGTGGGAAACGATCTGCCTCCATGTCATGAGGTGCAGGGCTCGGAGTTGTAACTGGCCTGAGGAGCAGTGCTGGGCTGTGTACTGGTACAGGGGTCATACCCAGTAGTGACTAGTCTTCACTGTAGGCCTGCCTGACTTGCAGAACTGGTTCGCCTCAGGATTAACGTGGCCACTGTTGGATTGTACATCTGTGCCGTTTAGTGGCCTGACGTTCACTAGAGGGACAGACTGAACATGGTCAGTTGTCCGAAAGGTCTCGTTCTCCAATGCACCGTTCCGGGGGGACGTCTGCACGTTGTGCTTTCCTGTCTTGTTGCGCTTTGTAATGTAGATCACAACTGTGGCTATAATCAACAACAGCAAAATGATCAGGATAACAGAAATAATGATTGCGATGAGATTGCTGTCTGATGACCTGAGGACCCTCTCATTGCCTGTTGTGGATGGGAACTCTGTTGTTACACTGTCTGATGTCACTTCGTTCCCTCTTCGTCCAAATGTGAAGGGATTCCACGTTGATGCAGAAGAGTACCCATCCATTTCATTTGCATCCTGAGTTGGAGGGCTGGTGCTGGAATACCTTGACTCTGTACTCGTCGGGGAGGAGTTCTGTACTAGTGTGGCATTGTAATGGCGATTTGGTATATACGCAACAGTCTGAAATTCCAGAGCACCCATGGCAGCTGGCACTCCATCAGCTTTCAAGAGAAAGTGGAAGCCATCCAGCTGTGGGTATGTCACAGCCACATCAGAATCAAAGACTTCAATGGCTACATTTCTGTCTTCGAGGTCAGTCTGGGTGAAGTTACTGCCAAGCGGACTTCGAGTTCCATTCTCTTTATGTAGCCGGATTAGTCTCCCAGCTCTGGGCTGCTTGATGAGGCGGAAGGAGGGAATGCTCTGGGTTTTAAGGCCCAGTTCACTTGCATCCAAAATATCTGTATCAATTAAGACGGTGGTACCTCTGGGCCACTGTAGCTCACGTGCCACCCTCACCAGTGGCCGCACTGTAATGTTCACCGTGCCCGATACATTGCCCTTCTGGGTCAGGGCCCAAACCTGGAAGCTGTCCTGGTGAACGGAGAAGTCCGTCATACGGTATTTCAGCACTCCATCGTCTATGTGCCTCTGCAGGAACTCGGTCATCACAGTCTGGTTCACAGTTACCTCTCCATGCCTTGGCTGCTGGGTTATCTTGTAACGCACTGGGTCATCTCCCTGGCTATCTGCCAGAAGATGCTCTCTGGTTATGGGTGCTGCTGGCTCACCCTGTATTAATACAATCTCTTTGTTGTGAATCATTTTCAGAACCTCAATAGTCAGAGTCCCCTCGACTGCTGGATGTTCCCCATCAGAGACTCTGAAGTGGAATGTGCTGGTACCTGGTGGGCCATCTGCTTTGAAAAGTACTTTGCCAGCATTGATATCGGCCTGTGTAAATCGCTTTATGGGCATCCTGCTGTTAACTCGATGCACAAAGAAACCATTGTCTGGCCCTGTGAGCACGCTGTACTGAATTTCTTCCGGTATGTTATCAGGGTCGACAGTGTGCACGTACTCCGGAGTCAGCTCTAGGCTGGAACCTTGCAGTGCGTGGAGAGTTGATCTCATCGTCACAATCTGTGGAAGATACCCCTTCACTGGCAGCGCCGTCACATTAAAGGGCTCCGAAATAACAATGGTAGCTCTGTTGTATGCAGGCCAGGCCATCGACTTTCTCCTTCGGCCCAGCCGAGCTCGGAACACGAAGCTGTCGGTCAGTGACCCTGACCTGATGTGTGTGTACTGCAGTGCCGATGACAGCAAGTCAGACTGGGTGAACCGCCCCACCTTTGGCTTGCCAGACAGGGAGAGGAACCCATGCAGCGGCTGGGTGCTCACCTCAAATATCACGTCATAAGCAGACCGATCGGTTGCAGGCACTGAGGCCAGGAGGTTGGAAGCATCTAGTAACGACTGGTCAATTGCTGCAGTTTGACCTTGAGGCAGCTTAAGGCCTGTAAAGGAAAGAAAGACACTTAGTTCATTCAAAGTTCAAAAAGTTCAAAGTAAATTTATTATCAAATTGCACATATGTCACCATATATAATCCTGAGATTCATTTTCTTGTGGGCATTCACAGTAAATACAAAAAAGACAATAGGATCAACAAAAGACCACACCCAACAGGCAGAGAACAACCAACCTGCAGAAAAACCTGTGCAAATACAAAAATAAATAAAAATAATAATAAATAAGTAAGCAATAAATATTGAGAACATGAGATGAGGGGTCCTTGAAAGTGTGTCCATGGGTTGTGGGAACAGTTCAGTGATGGGGTGAGTGAAGATGAGTGAAGTTATCCCCTCTGGCTCAAGAGCTTGATGGTTGGGGGGGTAATAACTGTTCCTGAACCTGGTGGTGTGGGTCCTGAGGTTCCTGTGCCTCCTTCCTGATGGCAGCAGTGAGGAGAGAGGATGGCCTGGGTGATGGGGGTTCTTGATGGTGGATGCTGCTTTCTTGTAACAGCGCTCCATGTAGATGTGCTCAGTGTTGGGGAGGGCTTTACCCGTGATGGACTGGGCTGTGTTCACCACTTCTTGCAGGCTTTTCCGTTCAAGGGCATTGGCGCTTCCAAAACACACACAAAATGCTGGAGGAACTCAGCAGGTCAGAAAGCAACTAGGGAAATGAATAAACAGTCAGTGTTTCTGGCCAAGAGTCTTCTTCAGGACTGGCACCTCCTCCTTCCTTTCCAGTCCTGAAGGGTCTCAGCCCAAAATGCCAACAGCTTACTTTTTTCCATTGATGCTGCCTGAGCTGCTGAGTTCCTCTTGCATTTTGTGTGTGTGGCTTTGGATTTCCAGCGTTTGCAGAAATTCTTGTGTTTATGGCTGGTGTTTCCATACCCAGGCTATGATGCAAACAGTCAATATACTCTTCACTGTACCTCTGTAGAAGTTTACAGCTGCAGACTGCCCTCATGCAATCTGCAGCTGGGAATGTTATTCCAGCTCCAGACATGTCCTGACACCCTCCTTTCCTTCAGTCACCACGACACCTCCTAATGTTAGTGGCACCTGCTACAGTCACTGCCCAGCAGAGCTCTCCACAGCCTCACAGCCTTCTGCTTAAAACATTTCTGCTGCTCCCTCATGCGTGTACTTGTGACCTGTCACTCAGGGCAGTCTTGGGAATACCTCCACAACACTCCGTGATTTTTCTGGTTCTCACTCCTGCAGGTCACAACAATGTACATTGAAATTCAGAAACGGGTCTGAAATTAGATTAAATGAGCTTTATTTGTCACGTGTACGTTCAAACATGGAGTGGAATGTGTCATTTGCGTCAAATCAAATCGGTGAGGATTGTGCTGCGGACAACCCGCGTAAGTGTCGCCATGCTTCCAGCACCAACATAGCATGTCCACAACTTGCTAACACTAACCTTTACTGTGCATCTTTGGAACGTGGGAGGAAACTGGAGCACCCAGAGGAAAGCCACGCAGTTACTAATCGAATCTCGATCTTACAGCTGGTGCTGAACACTGCATGACTGTCTGCTCTCACAGCTTGATGTCCGTGTGAGGGCCCCAGAGAGCTGGGACAGGTGAGGCTGGAATGTCTGCTCGATGGTGAGGGAGGAAACTGGATCACCCGCAGGAAATCCATGAGGTCACAGACAGGGGTGGGAATCAGGTGATGACCCTCTACGTTCAACATAATGCACTCTACACAGGTACTTCTTACTGTGTCTGTGACTGCCCCCATGTCACAGGGTTCCCACCCCTGTCTGAGGGGGGAGAAGATGGCAGCGCGACAGCAGCACGCGCGGCCACTTCGGTGATGGTGTCTGTTATCTGTCAAGTAGGGGACCGTGCACAATCCTGATTTGATGGAGACAGACATGAGAGTACAGCGGAACATCTGGGAAACTTCTGAAATGCCTTCGCTGCCGCTGCTACTGTGTGGTAACCAGAATCTCCGGAGCTGAAGGCCCTGAAATCCTCGGCTTTGCGTGTTTCAGCGGCCGGGGAGAGGTCGAAGGTGCTCGGCAGAGGATGGCGCTCAGGAGGCTGTATCGGAGAGGCTGCTCGGAAGCTCAGAGTTTTCCAACGGATGGACTCGGGGTCGGCTGCTTCCAAAGTATCGGCAAGTTGACGGTGCCTGGAGGTTTATGGCAGGGAGTTTCCTTTTTTTCACTGTGCCCATGGTCTGTTCTTTATCAAATTATGGTATTGCTTTGCACTGCTGTAACTATATGTTATAATTATGTGGTTCTGTCAGTGTTAGTCTTTGGTTTGTCCTGTTTTCTGTGATATCACTCCAGAGAAACATTGTATGCATTTTTAAATGACAATAAAAGAGGACTGAGTGTTCTCATAATCTAATCTAAAAAAAAGATCAGCCATGATGAAATAGCAGAGCAGACTCGATGGGCTGAATGGCCTAATTCCGCTGCTTTCTCTTATGTTCTTATTACTGAATGTTATTCAATACTTTCCTACCTACCTTTCTGTCAGGGGCAGTCTTAGCAACCACACCTTCAGTATGGTTCATATCTTCTGGTAGAGGTTTATAAGATTATGAGAGGCATAGATGGAGTAGACAAAAATATATTTTCCCAAGGCTTGAAATGTCTAATACCAGAGGCCATTAATTTGTGAGAGGGGTAATTTCAAAGGAGATGTGAGGGGCAATTTTTTTTTTACAGAGATCTGGTTGATAACATGGCTAACTGGATCAGCAAATTTGCAGATGACATCGAGATCGGGGTGTAATGGACAGCAAGGAAGGCTATCATGGCTTGCAGAGGGATCTGGACCAGCTGGAAATATGGGCTGTAAAATGGCAGATGGAGTTTAATGCAGACAAGTGTGAGGTATTGCACTCGGTGGGACCAAATAGGGTAGGTCTTACACAGTGAATGGTAGGGACTGAGGAGTGTGGTAGAACAAAGGGATAGAAACCATAGAAACTACAGCACAGAAACAGGCCTTTTGGCCCTTCTTGGCTGTGCCGAACCATTTTCTGCCTAGTCCCACTGACCTGCACACGGACCATATCCCTCCATACACCTCCCATCCATGTATCTGTCCAATTTATTCTTAAATGTTAAAAAAGAACCCGCATTTACCACCTCGTCTGGCAGCTCATTCCATACTCCCACCACTCTCTGTGTGAAGAAGCCCCCCCAATGTTCCTTTTAAACTTTTCCCCCCTCACCCTTAACCCATGTCCTCTGGTTTTTTTCTCCCCTTGCCTCAGTGGAAAAAGCCTGCTTGCATTCACTCTATCTATACCCATCATAATTTTATATACCTCTATCAAATCTCCCCTCATTCTTCTACGCTCCAGGGAATAAAGTCCTAACCTATTCAACCTTTCTCTGTAACTGAGTTTCTCAAGTCCTGGCAACATCCTTGTAAACCTTCTCTGTACTCTTTCAACCTTATTTATATCCTTCCTGTAATTTGGTGACCAAAACTGAACACAATACTCCAGATTCGGCCTCACCAATGCCTTATACAACCCCATCATAACATTCCAGCTCTTATACTCAATACTTTGATTAATAAAGGCCAATGTACCAAAAGCTCTCTTTACGACCCTATCTACCTGTGACGCCACTTTTAGAAAATTTTGTATCTGTATTCCCAGATCCCTCTGTTCCACTGCACTCCTCAGTGCCTTACCATTAACCCTGTATGTCCTACCTTGGTTTGTCCTTCCAACATGCAATATCTCACACTTGCCAGTATTAAACTCCATCTGCCATTTTTCAGCCCATTTTTCCAGCTGGTCCAAGTCCCTCTGCAGGCTCTGAAAACCTTCCTCACTGTCTACTACACCTCCAATCTTTGTATTATCAGCAAACTTGCTGATCCAATTTACCACATTATCATCCAGATCAATGATATAGATGACAAATAACAATGGACCCAGCACTGATCGCTGTGGCACACCACTAGTCACAGGCCTCCACTCAGAGAAGCAATTCTCTACCACCACTTTCTGGCTTCTTCCATTGAGCCAATGTCTAATCCAATTTACCACTTCTCCATGTATACCTAGCGACTGAATTTTCCTAACTAACCTCCCATGTGGGACCTTGTCAAAGGCCTTACTGAAGTCCATGTAGACAATATCCACTGCCTTCCCTTCATCAACTTTCCTGGTAACCTCCTCGAAAAACTCCAATAGATTGGTCAAACATGACCTGCCACGCACAAAGCCATGTTGACTCTCCCTAATAAGTCCCTGTCTATCCAATTGCTTGTAGATTCTGTCTCTTAGTACTCCCTCCAATAACTTACCTACTACCGATGTTAAACTTACTGGCCTATAATTTCCCGGATTACTTTTCAATCCTTTTTTAAACAACGGAACAACATGAGCCACTCTCCAATCCTCCGGCACCTCACCCGTAGACAGCGACATTTTAAATATTTCTGCCAGGGCCCCTGCAATTTCAACACTAGTCTCCTTCAAGGTCCGAGGGAACACCCTGTCAGGTCCCGGGGATTTATCCACTTTAATTTTCCTCAAGACAGCAGGCACCTCCTCCTTTTCGATCTGTACAGATCTAGGAATATAGGTCCAAAATTCGCTGAAAGTGGTGTCACAGGTGGATAGGGTCATAAAGAAAGGTTTTGGCACATTGGCCTTCATTAGTCAACGTACTGAGTACAGGAGATGGAATGTCATTGAACGGGCTTTGAATCCATGAACACTTCTTCACTGCATTTTTATTTGTTTTTTTTGCCCTATTTATTTTAATTTAACTATCTAATAGACATGTATATATTTACTGTAACTCAAGTTTTTTTCTCTATATTTATTTATCATGTATTTCATTGTTCTGGTGCCATAAAGTTAACAAATTTCATGAGATATGCCAGTGACATTAAACTTGATTCTGATTCCAATTCTGATGTTACATTGAAGTTGTATAAGATGTTGGTGAGGCCTAATTTGGAGTATTGTGTGCAGTTTTGGTTACCTACCTAGAGGAAAGATCTAAGTAAGGTTGAAAGAGTACAGAGAAAATTTGAAAGTATGTTGCTGGGTCTGGAGGACCTGAGTAATATGGAAAGATTGAATAGGTTAAGACTTTATTTCTTGGAACGTAGAAGATTAAGAAGGGATTTGATAGAGGTATACAAAATTATGAGGGGTATAGATAGGGTAAATGCAAGCAGGCTTTTTCCACCGAGGTTGGGTGGGACTACAACTAGAGGTCATTGGTGAAGTGTGAAAGATGAAATGTTTAAGGGGAACATGAAGAGAAACTTCTTCACTGCGAGGATCATGGGAGTGTAGAATGAGCTGTCAGCCCAAGTGATGTCTCCAAGCTCAGTTTTAATGCTCAAGAGAAGTTTGGATAGGTACATGGATGGCAGGGGTATGGAGGACTATGGTCACAGTGCAGGTTGGGTGTAGGCAGATTAAATGTTCCGGCATGGACTAGATGGGCCAAAGGGCCTGTTTCTGTGCTGTACTTCTCTATGAGTCTATGAGAGTAGTGGGTGCCTGGAGTAGTGGTAGAGACAGAAACATTGGAGAATTTTAAGAGAAGTTTAAATAGTCACATGAAATGTGAGGAAATGGAACGATACGAACATTGCCAAGAGAAAATCTGCAGACGTTGGAAATCCGAGCAACACACAGTCCTGCCGAAGGGTTTCGGCCCGAAATGTCGACTGTGCTTTTTCCCGATATGAATATTGTATAGACAGAAGAAATTAGTTTAATTGGCCACACACATCAAAGTTGCTGGTGAACGCAGCAGGCCAGGCAGCATCTGTAGGAAGAGGTGCAGTCGACGTTTCAGGCCGAGACCCTTCGTCAGGACTAACTAACAGGACTAGTTTAATTGGCCATTTGATTTCTAATTTAATTGGTTCAGCACAACATTGTGGGCCAAATGGCCTGTTTCTGGTCGAAGCTATATATTCAGTGTCTTCATCCCAGTTACGCATATAAATTGTTCCCTTTCGCCCACCACTCATTACCCCTTGCCAACCAATAAGAGATCAGTTTATGCATTCTCCCCATATTCTGTAGACAGCTATTCATCTGTCTGTACTTTATATGACAAGCTCATATTTTCTGCAAAGTTGTTGATGTAGCATCTGGAAATATAAGTACAGTGCCTCGACTGGTTTCCATTGATCTATCTTGCCCCCAGGTACGCTCTGCTCTCAGGGACAGTTTAATGGCGTGAGGCTGAGAAATCATCCTGGAACACCATTTCATTTGGTGGTATTCATGGAATGATAATTAAACTTGAACTCAAGATCAGGACCAAAGATTCAAAAATCACAAGAAATCGTTTGACTGGAAAACTCCCTCTGGCCAGTAGCCCATTTTCTTGGTACCTAAGAGCCGTGAATAACTCTGTCACGGACGGACCCAAGCCCGGCTGTGAAAGGGCCATTGGGCATGGGACTAGCGACCCCATCCCATAAAAACCCAGTGCCACAGAAATGCCAACAGAGCTCCAAGGATTTCATCCTTGGGAGAGGTGGATCTTCATCCAGAAGACTAATGAAGTTGTGTGATGAAAGTAGAAAGCACAGGGCCGATGAGCCTTCAGCCCAGGACAGAGCACTCTAGCAAGCTGCTGTTGGCAGCCAATGCCCCAGTAGCGGAGATGAAGAAGAAGAGCTGTGAGTGGCTGTGAAATCTACCCCAGGCTGGAGGTGGGCAGAGAACTGAAAGCTTACCTTCATTCCTCCAAAGCTGGGTGCCTTGTCCTGGACCATGACGTTCAAAGGAAATCAAGAGGGTCAGGTTGTGTTTCTCTGTAACTGCTGGGGGAGAGGAAACTAGAAACTGGAATGAATCCTGACACTCCCAGAAGGGCTCCTTGGGCCAGTCATGGCGGTAGAAAATGTTGGTGGTCTCCAGCTGTTGGTGGAAGGGAAAGAAGTCACTGTGGAACATTATCCTGGACAAACGTTACCATCCCTCACAGATGTATGGAGTGTACTGTGCAGAGACAGACTTTTCCGCCCCACACTCCCACCTGAGCCCTTTCTAGCCCAACCAGTTCCCCTCCATCACCACACTCCTCGTCTGGTGCAACTGGTTCTCACCCCCAATAATTTCTCCTTCGACTCATCCCACTTCCCTCAAACCAAAGGTGTAGCCGTGGGCACTCACATGGGTCCCAGCTATGCCTGCATTTTTGTCGGCTACATCAAAGGGTCTATGTGCCAAGCCCACACCGTCATTGCTCCCCAACTCTTCTTACGCTACTTCGATAACTGCATTGATGCTGCTTCCTGCACGCATGCTGAGCTCGCCAACTTCATTAACTTTGCCTCCAACTTCCAGCCTGCCCTCAAATTTTACCTAGTCCATTTCTCAATCTCTCTGTCTCCATCTCTAGATATCTTTTATAAACCCACAGACTCTCACAGTTTCCTGGACTATACTGCTTCCTACCCCATCACCAGTAAAAATGCCATCACCTTCTTTAAGTTCTTCCGTCTTCGCCTCAGGATGAGGCTTTTGAATCCAGAACGAGGGAGATGTCCTCCTTCTTCAGGAGCATCCCTTCCTCTATCATCAACACTGCCCTCACCCACATCTCTTACCATTTTGTGCACATCTGTCCTCACCCCACCAGGGATAGGGTTCCTCTTGTCCTCACCTACCACCCCACCAGCCTCCGCATCCAGCACATAATTCTCCCTAACTTCCACCATCTCCAACAGGATCCCACAACCAAACACATCTTTTCGTCCCCCTCACTTTCCACTTTCCTCAGCAATCGCTCCCTACGTGACTCCCTTGTCCACTTGTCCCTCCCTACTGATCTCCCTCCTGGTACTAACCCTTGCAAATGTAACAAGTGCCACATCTGCCCCTACATCTCATCCCTCACTACCATTCAGGGTCCCAAACAGTCTTTCCAGGTGAGGCGACACTTCACCTGCAATTCTGTTGGGGGCATCTACTGTATTCGGTGCTCCCACTGTGGCCTCCTGTATATCGATGAGACCCGACATAGATTGGGAGATTGCTCTGCCAAGCACCTACCAGATAAAGCAGGATCTCCCATTGGGCACCCATTTCAATTCTACTTCCCGTTCCCATTCTGACATGTCAGTCCTCTGCTGTTGCTATGAGGTTGGAGGAGAAACACCTTATATTTCATCTGAGTAGCCTCCAACCTGATGGAGCGAACATCGATTTCTAGTAATTGCCTCTTTTACCATTCCCCATTCCCGTTTCCGTCCCTCACCTTACCTCCTTACCTTCCCGTCCCATCACCTCCCTCTGGTGCTCCTTCCCCTTCCCTTTCTTCCATGGCCTTCTGTCCTCTCCTATCAGATTCCCCCTTCTCCAGCCCTTAATCTCTTTCACCAATCTCTTACGGCCAGAAGTGTTGACTGTTTACTCTTTTTCATAGATGCTGCCTAACCTGCTGAGTTCTTCCAGCACTTTGTGTGTGTTGCTTTGGATTTCCAGCATCTTCAGATTTTCTCGAGTTTGTCCCACCCCTCCTAACAGCATCTCACCCTCGTGTGTTTATACAGCCTACCCTCCCCTACCTCCACTCCACCAGCTAAATCCATCATTGTTATTGGACTCTGGCAGTACCAGGAGTATCAGCTGCTCCAGGGTCAAAGGTTGAGGTCAGGTCACAGAGCCCATAGTTACACCAGTGACCCCAGATCTCATCAGAACCTAAACCCACATATTCTGGGGTTGGTGACAGTCCAGAATCCAGCTACCATTGTTACCTAGTTCCCGGCTGCTAGAATTATCTAGGCCTTAAAGCGTTGTATTGCCCTAGTCTTGACCCCAAAGGTCAACTAGTGTCACTGTGTCCTACTGCAGGAGAGAGTTCTGGGTTAGCCAAGCTTGGATTTTCTCAGATGCTACTGCTAAGCTGGTGATCTGAGTTGACCTCCAACATTATGGTTACTCCTAGTTTGTGGAGTTTATGAAGAGGAATCAACGTTCAGGGAAATACTGAGGTAGCTGAAATCGGAGTGTGGGCTGCCAGGATAACAACGAGGTTGCACCTCTCCGATGATGCTGACGACGAGGCGTGTAGATGGCTAGCTGAGTGGTATCACAGCAACTACCTTGCTGCACTCAACATCAGCTAGACCAAGGAACTGATGGACTTCAGGAAGGATAAGTCAAGGGAAACACACACCAGTCCTCATCAAGGTATCAGCAGTGCGGAAGGTGAACAGCTTCAGCTTCCTGAGTGTCAACCTCTCAGAGGGTCTACCTTGGGCCCAACCGGACTTCATACGCAGCCCTGAGGGGCTCCAGTATCGCAATCATGAGGAAGCTCACCAGCAGCTATGCTGTACTTTGTCAGCAGCTCAAGAAGACTTGGTATGTCACCAAAAACTCCATAACAAATTTCTACAGACGTACAGTGGAGAATATTCAGACAAGTTGCATTACTGCCTGCTATGGACTATCCGAGACACAGGATTGAGGAGGCTGCAGAGGGTTGTAGACTTAGCCAGATCCATCACGGACACAACCCACCCCCCCCCCCCCCGCCCCACCATCAGGGACACGACCCTCCCCACCGACATGGGCACAACCTCCCTACCATCACAGACACAACCCTCCCCACCGTCAGGGACGCAACCCTCCCCACCGTCACGGGCACAACCCCCCCCCCACCGTCAGGGATGCAACCCTCCCCACCATCAGGGACACAACCCTCCCCACCATCACGGGCACAACCTCCCCACCATCAGGGACACAACCCTCCCCACCATCACGGGCACAGCCTCCCTTCAAATATCTTCAAAAGGCAGTGCCTGAAGAAGGCGGCGTCCATGATGAAAGATGGCCACTCTGCTGGACATGCTCTCCTCACTCTGCCACCAACAAGGAGGGCCAGAATCCTGAAGGTGCACTCAGTGATTCCACCTCTCCACCGAATGATTTCTGAATGGTCCATGAACTCATCACTACCTCACTATTTGGCACTATTTATTTATTTTATTTATTATTGTAACTTATCGTAATTTTTATGCCTTGCATTGAACTACTGTCACAACACAACAAATTTCATGACATTCTGTATGTCAGTGACAATAAACCTGATTCTGATCTCTGTTCAGAAGCAATGATAGGCAAGCTTTTTTCACTGAGGTTGGGTGAGAATAGAACTCAAAGTCCTGGGTTAAGGGTGAGAGGTGAAATGTTTCAGGGGAATATGAGGGGAAACGTCTTCACTCAGAGGGCTGTGAGAGAGTGGAAGTGATGGATGCAATTTTGATTTAAACATTTAAGAGAAGTTTGAATGGGAGGGATATGGAGAGCTGTGGTCTGAGTGCAGGTCAATGGGACTAGGCAAAATAATAGCTTGTCACAGACTAGATGGGCCAAAGGGCCTGTTTCTGTGCTCTATGACTTTATGAGTACAGGACTTGCCAATGATCGTCTCAGGAAATAACCAATACGGGAGCCCCTCAGGGCTGCGTACGGAGTCCCCTCCTTTACTCCCTGTATCACCACCCACAGCTCCAATCTGCTAATTAACTTTGTCATCAACACTACATTGATTGGCTTATCTCAAACAATAATGAGATGGCCCACAGGGACGAAGTCATCTCTCTGACACAGTGGTGTCAAGAAAACAACCTCTCCCACAATGTCGCAAAAACAAAGGAGCTGGTTGTGGATTACAGGAGGAATGGAGACGGGCTAACCCCTATTGACATCAATGGATCTGGGGTTGAGAGGGTAAACAGCTTTAAGTTCCTCGGCATCCACATCACCGAGGACCTCACGTGGTCTGTACATACCAGCTGTGGTGAAAAAGGCACAACAGTGTCTCTTTCACCTCAGACAGTTGAGGAGGTTTGGTATGGGACCCCAAATCCTAACAACTTTCTACAGGGGAACAATTGAGAGCATCCTGACTGGCTGCATCACTGCCTGGTATGGGAACTGTACCTCCCTTAATCACAGGACGCTGCAGAGAGTGGTGCGGACAGCCTGGCACATCTGTAGTTGTGAACTTCCCATCCTTTAGGACAGCTACAAGGACACATGTGAAAAAAGGGCCCACAGGATCATTGGGAACCTGAGTCACCCCAACCACAATCTATTCCAGCTGCTCCCATCCAGGAAACGGTACTGCAGTATAAAAGCCAGGACCAACAGGTTCCGGGACAGCTTCTTCCACCAGGCCATCAGACTGATGAACTCACGCTGATTTAAGTGTACTCTATATTACACTGACTGTTCTATTTATTATAAATTACTATGATTGCACATGTACATTTAGATGGAGACGTAATGTAAAGATTTTTACTCCTTATGTATGTCAAGGATGTAAGAATTAAAGTCAGTTCATTCACTTGGGTTAAAATCCTGAAGGCTGTTGGTGCACATTTCTGACAGTGCTTGAGAAGAGGAGATCTAATGTAACATGCATATCGCCTAGAACAACTTCGATTTCTCCCCTGGTGTGAGAGCTAAAGTTCCTGGAAATTAGATGTGGCAGCAAAGAGCTGAGCAGCTGATTAATCTGCAAGTCTGTGTATCTTGGGCGGCATGATAAATTAAACCTGCACATATCATGCAATGAATCAAAGTGCAGAGGCAGGAATGCATGAATCATAGGAGTCAGAGACACAGGAAGAGGCTGCTTGGTTTAGCATGTCGGAACCGGAGGAGCTTCCCAACCCTAATCCTCAACAGCAGCCCCAAGCCCTTTCAGTCACACCTCGATAATTGTCGTTCTTCAGTACACTCATGTAAAGGAGAAAGAAATGATTACATAAAGAACATAATAATAAACAAATCACAATAAACATAAATATAAATGCAATTCTATCAAACACAATGTCCAAGTAAATGTTATACACATAGACTACTTGTATGTACATAAAGTGAATTTAGCTGATGTGTATGTAGTGGTGGAGGGGTGGGGTAGTGGGTAGGGCGTTTATCAGCCTGACATAGAGTCATAGAAAAGTACAGCTCAGAAACAGGCCCTTCAGCCCATCTAGTCCACGCTGAACCATTTAAACTGCCTACTCCCATCAAATTGCACCTGGAACATAGCTCTCCCTACTCCTGCCACCTATGTACCTATCCAAATTTCTCTTCAATGTTGAAATCAAGCTCACATGCCCCACTTAGGCTGGTGCTCTCTCCATACTCTCACAACTTTCTGAGTGAAGAAGTTTCCCCTCATATTCCCCTTAAACTTTTCATCTTTCTCCTTTAACCCATGATCTCTGGTTGTAGTCCCACCCAACCTCAGCAGAAAAACCCTGCTTGCATTTACCCTATCTACACCCCTCATAATTATACATCTCTATCAAATCTCCCCTCAATCTTCCTCATTCCAAGGAATAAAGTCCTTATTTATTCAATCTTATAACGCAGGTCCTCCTGTCCTGGCAAAATTCTTGTAAACTTTCTCTGCACTCTATCGACCTTATTTACATCCTTCTTCTAGGTAGGTGACCAAAACTGCACACAGTACTTCAAATTAGACCCAAGCAATGTCTTATACAACTTCAACATAACATCCCATCTCCTGTACTCTATACTTTGATTTATGAAAGTCAATGAGCTAAAAACTTTCTTTAGGACCCCATCTACCTGTACCACCACTTTCAATGAATTATGGACCTACATCCCAGATCCCTTTGTTCTAGCACACTCCACAGCACACTACTGTTCACTGTGTGAGACCGACCCTGGGTGGTCCCACCAAAGTGCAACACCTCACACTTGTCTGCTTTAAACTCCATCTGCCATTTTTCAGCCCATTTTTCCAGTTGGTACAATCCCGCTGTCCAATCTTGGTGTCATCCGCAAATTTGCTGATCCAGTTGACCACATCATCACCCAGATCATTGGTGTAGATGACAAACAACAACCGACCCGGCACCAATCCCCACAGCACTCCTCTAGTCAGAGAGCCAACTATCCACTAACTTTCTCTGGCTTCTCTCACAAAGCCGATGTCTAACCGATTTACTACCTCTCCTTGAATGCCAAGTGACAGAACCTTCTAGACCAGCCTCCCATGCAGGACCTTGTCAAATGCCTTGCTGAGGTCCATGAAGACAACATTCATTGCCTTGGCTTCATCAACTTTCCTGATAACTTTCTCAAAAAAAACTCTGCAAGACTGGTTAGACCACAACCCACATTGCACAAAGCCACGCTGACTATCCCTAATCAGTCCATATCTATATACAGTATATCCAGGCCCTTAGAATACCTTCCAATAACTTTCCCACTACTGATATCGGCCTCACCAGCCTATAATTTCATGGTTTAATTTTAGAGCCTTTCCTAAACAGCAGTACAGCATTAGCTATCCTCCAATCCTCTGGTACCTTATCTGTTGGTAAGGATGATCTAAGAATCTCTGTTAGAGCCCCTGCAGTTTCTGCACTTGCCTCCCACAGGGTCTGAGGGAACACTTTGTCAGGCCATGGGGATTTATCCACCTTAACTGGACTCAAGACAGCAAACACCTCCTCCTCTGTAATCTGTATAGGATCCGTGACCTTGCAGTTGCTTTGCCTCACTTCTGGAGACTGGGCTTGGGTCATGGTTGGCAGCTCATCTAGGAGAAGGAAAACTCTGATCTCAAACCTCTGCTGTTTAGCTGCTCTACCCACTCATGGGGAAGGCTTTGGGAGTAAACCCCAAGGAAACATCCGGAGCTGGAGTCCCTAAGGCAGATCTACGTTGAGCTCAATGCTATCAATTCCTGTGAAGCTGCTGGTGCCAAACTGTATCGGTCTCTGCCATTCCTTTGGCATCATCAGATGAGTGGGGAGGGGGAGTTTGCTACACGGGCAACAGCTTTCTCTCCATATTGTACTGGCTTGCCTATCTAGACAACTGGAACACAAGATCCATGGTCGACCCTGAACGTTGGTGGCCTCATCATCCATAGACTCAGTGTCTGTCTTCCAAATAAATACAGATGTAAAATATCCATTTAAGATATCCCCTGTCTCCTCTGGCTCCACGCATAGATGATCAACCAGAGGACCAACTTTGTCCTTTGCATGTTCCAATCCACACTTGCCAGGTCCTTTCTGATAGCATCAAAATCAGCCTTTCTCCAATTTAGAATCTCAACCTGAGGACCAGACCTGTCCTTTTCCATAATTACTTTGAAACTAATGGCATTGTGATCACTGGATGCAAAGTGTTCCCTTACACAAATATGTCACCTGCCCTGTCTCATCTCCTATTAGGAGATCAAGTATTGCACTCTCTCTAGTTGGGGTTCCTATGTACTGAAGTAAAGAAATTTTCCTGAACATATTTGACAAAATTTATCCCATCTAGTTATTTTACAGTATGGGTTTTCCAGTCAATATGTGGAAAGTTAAAATCACCTACTATAACAACCTTATGTTTCTTGCAAAAGCCTGCAATCTCTCTACAGATTTGTTCCTCTAAATCCCATGGACCTTTGGGTGGTCTGCAATATAGCTCTATTAGTGATTCCTCAGTTCCACCCATAAAGCCTCACTAGACGAGTTCTCCAGTCTATTCTGACTGAACACTGCTGTGACATTTTCCCTGACTAGTAACACCACCTCTCCTCCTTTAATCCCTCCCACTCTGTCATGTCTAAAACAATGGAAACTCAGAATATTGAGCTGACAATCCTACCCCTCCTGCAACCAAGTCTCATTAATGGCCACAATATCATAATTCCATGTCTTGATCTAGGCCCTAAAGTCAGCAGCCTTTCCTACAATACTTCTCACAACTGATTTTGATTTTGTGCAGGAGAACCGCCCCCCCCCCACCCCAGTGATACAGCCAGTTAGAATGTTCTCCACAGTACATCTCTAGAAATTGCAAGTGTCTTTGGTCACTTTAGCCTAGAGGTTCTGATGTGTGTCTCACAGTACAAAGACGCTGAAGTCTCTCCAGCCATAGGCCCTGCACTTTCCACAGCATCTCATGCAGGTTCTTCTTCTGTTTTGTGGCTGTCTGTGAAGAGTAAGAATTTCAGGTTGTATAGTGTATGCATTCTCTCACATTAAATTGAACCATTGAAGGCCTGGATATAGTGGATGTGGAGAGGATGTTTCTTGTGGTAGGAGAGTTTAACAACAGAGGACAGAGGGGCATCCTTTTAGAACGGAGATGAGGAGGAATTTCTTTAGTCAGAGAATGGTGAATCTGTGGAATTTGTTGCCACAGACAGCTGTGGAGGCCAAGTCATTGGGTATATTTAAGGCAGAGGTTGATAGATTTTTGATTAGTCAAAGCATGAAGGGATACAGGGAGAAGGCAGAAGATTGGAACTGAGAGTGAAAATGGATCAGCCATGATGAAATAGCAGAGCAGACTCAACGGGTCAAATGGCCCAATTCTGCTCCCGTGGCCTGTGGTCTTATCCTCTGCCCAGTGAAGACTGGGAACCGCACTGATGGACACAAAGCCACACCGTCTCGGGCACTCTGGTGGAGCACCCTACTCTGACGCCTCTCCTGGGCAGATGCTGACAGACGACGCCGTGGCCTGAAGCTGTCCCTGCTGTGACGGAGGCACCCAAAAGGAAAGTTTGCCAATAAACCAGGCATTGCAGCATGCCACATTAACAATGTCCAGTGGGGTCTTGTGATGACAAGAAAAGTGACAAAGACGATCACTCGCTGTTAGACTGCACACGGCCTTCATTCATCAGCTCCTCCGATGACTCCCGGATGCAGGCAGCCGCACAATCCACACCAAGTCCTGCTCCTTCAGTTTCTTTTTCAACCAGCAACTCGCTGATGGGATAGACCCGCAGTACTTTAAGTTCTTAATGCTCAGTGGGGTCTTGCAATCATAAAAAACATTTTAAAAATATGTTACAGCTTTTGTTGGCCTTGTAGAAGCCACTGTGTTTGCGCATGCCGCCACCTTACCAGAACATTAATCGATCTCTAACCTAGTGAGAATTTACTGAACTGCTTGACTTCTTAAATATGTCCTTGGCTCTGACATTTTAACATCTTTAAGACCAGAACCTTGAAGGAAATTGTTCTGTGAGCAGGCAGAGAGTGAATAATTACATGATAATCTGACAGCTAAGGTAATGGTGGCCATTTATTTCAGTCTGGTTGGAGATGAAAAGCGATGCAGTGTATGACTGTGTTCACTGGTGATATTAATTATGTTCTTCCAGCATGAAGTATGAGCAATGTGATTTCAGAAACTCATTTATCTCCTCTGGCACTAACAATAGCAAAAGTCAGAGCGATATAATTCAGCAACAACTATTTAAACTACATCTCCAATCTTCAGAATGCAAGGGTAATTTATCTGATATTTTCTTTTGTGTCCTTGTTCCTCGCCTCTGTTCTGCCTCCGATCCCATCAGGCCTATCACTGCTGTACCAGGCAGCTTTTCCACAGGGGTCCAGTCCCACCTCAGGAGGCCACTCAGCCCATCGCTTTCCATTAGACCCACATCACCTCTCTTTCTTAAAGGAAGTAGCAGTCTTGCCAGAAGACCAAAGTACTGCAATGCCCCTCCTTGTGTTAAACCAGAAAATCCCCTTTACTCAGAGATCCAGTGTGGAGCAGGCCCTCTGACCCACGCCACCCTGGCCCCTCTGACCCACGCCACCCTGGCCCAATGACCCACGCCACCCTGGCCCCTCTGACCCACGCCATCCTGGCCCCTCTGACCCACGCCACCCTGGCCCAATGACCCACGC